>NC_091981.1:139270218-139583865 GCF_044704955.1 Pristiophorus japonicus
GAGACACAGATTGGGGGGAGCGAGAGTGAGAGACACAGACTGGGGGAGTGAGAGACACAGACTGGGGGGAGGGAGCATGAGAGAGAGAGACTTTGGGGAGGGAGCGTGAGAGAGAGACTGGGGGGAGGGAGCGTGAGAGAGAGAGAGAGAGAGAGAGAGAGAGCAACTGGGGGGAGGGGGCATGGGAGTGAGAGACATGGGGGGGAGGGGGCATGGGGGAGAGAGAGACTGGGGGGAGGGGGAGAGAGAGAGACTTGGGGAGGGGGGAGGGGGAGGAGAGAGAGAGACTGAGGGGTGGGGGGGAGAGAGAGACTGAGGGGGGGGGGGAGAGAGAGACTGAGGGGGGGGGGAGGAGAGACTGAGGGGGGGGGGGGGAGAGAGAGACTGAGGGGGGGGGGGAGAGAGAGAGAGACTGAGGGGGGGGGGGGAGAGAGAGAGAGACTGAGGGGGGGGGGGAGAGAGAGAGAGACTGAGGGGGGGAGGGGGAGAGAGAGACGGGGGGAGAGAGAGAGAGACTGGGGGGGGAGGGGGAGAGAGAGAGACTGGGGGGGGAGGGGGGGAGAGAGAGAGACTGGGGGGGGGGGGGAGGGGGAGAGAGACGGGGGGGTGGGGAGGGGGAGAGAGAGAGACTGGGGGGGGAGGGGGGGAGAGAGAGACTGGGGGGGGAGGGGGGGAGAGAGACTGGGGGGGAGGGGAGAGAAGAGAGAGACTGGGGGGAGAGGGGAGAGAAGAGAGAGACTGGGGGGGGAGGGGGGGAGAAGAGAGAGACTGGGGGGGGAGGGGGGGAGAAGAGAGAGACTGGGGGGGGGAGGGGGAGAAGAGAGAGACTGGAGGGGGGAGAAGAGAGACTGGGGAGGGGAAGGGGGAGAAGAGGGAGAAACGGGGGATGGTGGGAGCGTGAGAGAGGGAGAGATGGGGGGGGGGGAGGGAAGCGAGGGAGAGACTTTGGGGAGAAGAGGGAGAGACTTTGGGGACAAGAGTGAGTGAGACAGACTGTGGGGGGGCGGGGCGGGGGTGGGTGCGGCAGAGAGAGCGAGAGAGTCTGGGGGTCAGAAACTTGGGATGGGACAGGAACGTGGGTGTGGGGGCAGGGGGCATAGTCTTAACCTGTGCCAGTGAGTGGCAGTTTGAATGGCTCGAATTACACTTTGCAAAGTCACTGATTACATCGGTAGGGCGATTCTAATTACACATGCCAGAGAAACTGCTGGTGTGTTTGCTGATTTGTCCTCCAAGGGGACCAATTGGGTCGTGATCAAGGGCACCCAATCGTAGCATTTTTCTGTTGTAAATAAATGTGTCCAATTTCGTCCCTGGCACTTCAAAGGAACATGAGATCACATTTGAAGTGCCATAACCTACAACGCTACGGACCAAGAGCTGGAAAGTGGGATTAGGCCGGATAGCTCTTTGTTGGTTGGTGCAGACCCGATGGGCCAAAATGTCCTCCTTTCATGCTGTAAATTTCTATGATTCTATGATATAGAAGCCATCTCAAATGGTTAATATGATTTTGAAACTGGTCTGTTAACTTTGGTGTCTTCATTGTTCTGGTCAATCTGATATTAACACCTCATGTTACTAACCTGTCTGCTTGTTCCTACTTCCCCATTGTACTGACCAATCTCCAATATTAGCATATCTTAATTGGGACACTGGCCCCATGATGTAATTAGCTTCTGACCTGCATCAACAGTCTGGTTTTAAACGATAGCTTAAATCCAGAGGTGAGCTGAGAGTGACTGTGCTTCACATCAAGGCAGCATTTGACAGAGTGTGGCATCAAGGAGCCCCAGTAAAATTGAAGTCAATGGCAATCAGATGGAATAATCTCCACTAGCTTGAGTCATACCGAGCAGAAAAGAAGATGGTTGTGGTTGTTAGAGGCTAATCATCTCCGCTCCAGGACATCACTGCAGGAGTTCCTAGGCCCAACCACCTTCAGCTGCTTCGCCCAACCACCTTCACTCCATCATAAGATCAGAAGTGGGGATGTTCGTTGATTATTGCAGTGTTCAGTTCCATTCGCAACTCCTCAGATAAGGAAGCTGTCTACACCGTTGACCAGAAATTAAACTGGACAAGCCACATAAATATGGTGGTTACAAGAGCAGGTCAGAGGCTGCGTATTCTGCGGTGAGTGATTCACCTGACTCCCCAAAGCCTTTCCACCATCTACAAGGCACAAGTCAGGAGTGTGATGGAATACTCTCCACTTGCCTGGATGAGTGCAGCTCCAACAACACTCAAGAAGCTCAACACCATCCAGAACAAAGCAGCTTGCTTAATTGGCAGCCCATCCACCACCATAAACATGAACTCCCTCCACCATCAATACACCGTGGCTGCAGTGTGTACTTTCTACAAGATGCATTGCAATAACAGTCCAAGCTGCCTTCAACAGCAGTTCCATCTACCACCTATAAGGGCAAGGGCAGCAAGCGCCTGGGATCACCATCACCTCCAAGTTCCCCTCTTAAGTCACACACCACCTGACTTAGAAATATATCACAGTTCCTTCCTTCCTGGGTCAAAATCCGGGAACTCCCTACCTATTAGCACTGAGGATGTACCTTCACCACAAGGACTGCAGTGGTTCAAGAAGGCAGCTCACCACCACCTTCTCTATGGCAATTTAGTATGGGCAATAAATGCTGGACTTGCCAGCAACGTCCACATCCTGTAAATAAATTTAAAAAACTGCTGGAGAATAATGCGACTTCAGGGCTGGGGTAGCAGGGAACCTCAGGAATTTAGACCTGGTGGGCTAGAGGAAAGGAGGGAAGTGGCAGAGGCAGTTGAACAGATGGTCTCGATCTTTGTGACAAAGTTCATGAGTTCCTCAGACTTGTTGGAGGGAAGTGTGGAGGAGACATGGGAGAGTGGTTTAAGATGATGGTTTGTGTTGGAGAAAAGAAAGCCGGTGTTATCTTTGCATTCCAGGATAATCTTTGAATAGTGAGCAGTTTTAGTGCTGGAGGGCAGGACCAGATAGTCCTTTAAGTGATTGGCTGGTGGATTGGTGAATATTTTATTTTCTTTAAAAAAAATTTGGGCATTGTTGTAAGTTAGGAACTGCAATTCAATCAATAAGTGATCTTTATTATCTAAGGAAAACTAATTAATTAAATCAGCCATTTGCTGAGTAGCAGTTGGGTGTGTTTTGCTAAGCTTTAGAGTTTAGTTCTACTTGATAGTTCCGAGTGTAACTAGAGGGGTGGCAGGGCAGCTCAGTCCCGTGGATTGCACATCCTGTGGCATGTGGGAAATCCTGGATGCTTCGCGCAGCTCTGACGACCACGTGTACAGGAGGTGTCTCCAGCTGCACCAACTCGAGCTCCGTGTTTTGCAGCTTGAGCGGCGACTGGAGTCACTGAGGTGCATCCGTGAGCCTGAGAGCTACGTGGATAGCACGTTTCTAGAGGTGGTCACCCAGCAACTTAAGAGTGTACAGGCTGATAGGGATTGAGTGACCGCCGGACAGAAGAGGACTAGGCAGATAGTACAGGAGTCCCCTGAGTCCATCTTGCTCTCCAACCAGTAATCTGTTCTGAGTACCGGTGGGGGTAATGGTGGCTCTGGGGAGTGCAGCCAGAGCCAAATCCATGGCACCACGGGTGGCTCAGCTGCACGGGGGGAGGAAGAAGAATGGAAGAGCTAAAGTGGTAAGGGATTCGATAGACAGGTGAGCAGACGTGACTCCAGGATGGTATGTTGCCTCCCTGGTGCCAAGGTCAAGGATGTCACCGAGTGGCTGCAGGGCATTCTGGGGGAAGAGGGTGAACAGCCAGAGGTCGTGGTCCATATCAGGACCAATGACATTGGTAGAAATAGGGATGAGATCCTGCAGGCAGAATTTAGGGAGCTAGGAGAGAAATTAAAAAGCAGGACTTCAAAGGTAGTAATCTCTGGATTACTCCCGGTGCCTCGTGCTAGTGAGTACAGAAACAGGAGGATAGAGCAGATGAATGCATGGCTGGAAAAATGGTGCAAGCGGGAGGGCTTTAGTTTTCTGAGGCATGGGACCGTTTCTGGTGGAGGTGGGACCCGTACAAGCCGGACGGGTTGCATCTCAACAGAGTCGGGACCAATAGCCTCGTTTTTGGGGGGGGCAGGGGGGAGAGGGTTTGCTAGTGCTGTTGGAGAGAGTTTAAACTAGCTTGGCAGGGGGATGGGTACCTGAAAATAGATTCACTGGGAGGGGAGTAAAGCTGAAATTAGAAAGTGAGTTTGAAGGAAAGAGGAAACAAGAAGGAAAAATGAGTTTTAAAAAAAAACATTAAAGGCTGTCTCAATGCATGTAGCATTCGTAATAAAATAGATGAGTTGACGGCACAGATAGATACAAATTAGTATGATTTGATAGCCATTACAGAGAAGTGGTTGCAAGGTGGCCAGGTCTGGGAACTAAATATTCAGGGGTACTTGACAATCCAGTAGGACAGACAGACAGGAAAAGGAGGTGGGGTAGCTCTGTTGATAAAGGATGAAATCAGTAAAATAGTGAGAAATGATATTGGATGAAATGATCAGGATGTTGAAACAGTTTGGGTAGAGATAAGGAATAATAAGTTTATAGGCCCCCGAACTAGCAATTCTGTTGGTCGGAGTATAAACCAGGAAATAGTGGGGGCTTATAAAAAGGGAACAGCAATAATCATGGGTGTTGTTTAACCTCCATATTGATTGGACAAATCAAGTTGGTATGGGTCGCCTTGAGGAAGTGTTCATAAAGTGCATAAGGGACGAATTCCTTGAGCAGTATGTAACGGAACCAACCAGGCGGCAGGCTATCTTGGATTTGGTCCTGTGTAATGAGACAGGATTAATAAACCATCTCCTAGTAAAGGATCCCCTTGGAATGATCATAGCATGGTTGAATTTCAAATTCAAATGGAGGGTGAGAAAGTTGGATCTCAAACCAGCGTACTAAGCTTAAATAAAGGAGACTGCAAAGGTATGCGGGCAGAGTTGGCTAAAGTGGGAAAATAGATTAAAGTGTAGGACAGTTGATGAACAGTGGCGTATATTTAAGGAGATATTTCACAACTGTCAAGAAAAATATATTCCAGTGAAGAAGAAAGGGTGTAAACGAAAAAATTGCCATCCGTGGCTAACGAAAGAAATAAAGGACGGTATCCAATTAAAAACAAGGGCATACAAAGTGGCTAAAACTACTGGGAGGACAGAAGAACTGGGAAGCTTTTAAAAGCCAGCAAAGCATGACTAAAAATGATTAAGAAAGGGAAGATAGACTATGAAAGTAAACTAGTATGAAATATAAAAACAGATAGCGAGAGTTTCTATAGATATATAAAAAGAGTGGCTAAAGTAAATGTTGGTCCCTTAGAGGACAAGACCAGGGAATTAATAACTGGGGACATGGAGATGACAGAAACTCTGAACAAATATTTTGTATCCGTCTTTATGGTAGAGGAGGATACTAACAATATCCCAACAGCGCATAGTCAAAGAGCTTTGGTGGGGGGGGGGGGAGGGGAACTCAACACAATCACTAAGGAGGTGGTACTCGGTAAGATAATGGGACTAAAGGTGGATAAATCCACTGGACGTTTACACCCTTCTTCACTGGAATATATTTTTCTTGACCGTTGTGAAATATCTCCTTAAATGTACGCCACTATTCATCATAAGGTCTTAAGAGAAGTAGCAGCAGGGATAGTGGATGCTTTGGTTGTAATTAACCAACATTCCCTGGATTCTGGGGCGGTCCCAGCAGATTGGAAAACCGCAAATGCAATGCCCCTATTTAAAAAAAGGAGGCAGACAAAAAGCAGGAAACTATAGACCAGTTAGTCTAACATCTGTGGTTGGGAAAATGTTGAAGTCCATTATTAAAGAAGCAGTAGCAGGACATTTGGCAAAACAAAATTCAGTCAAGCAGAGTCAGTATGGTTTTATGAAAGGTAAATCATGTTTGACAAATTTGCTGGAGTTCTTTGAGGATGTAATGAGCAGGGTGGATAAGGGGGTACCAGTGGATGTGGTGTATTTGGATTTCCAGAAGGCATTTGATAAGGTGCTATATAAAAGGTTACTGCACAAGATAAAAGTTCACAGGTTTGGGGGTAATATATTGGCATGGATAGAGGATTGGCTAACTAACAGAAAATAGAGAGTCGGGATAAATGGGTCATTATTGGGTTGGCGATCAGTAACTAGTGGGGTGCTGCAGGGATCGGTGCTGGGACCCCAACTATTTACAATCTATATTAACGACTTGGAAGAAGGGACTGAGTGTAACGTAGCCAAGTTTGCTGCTGATACAAAGGTGTGAGGAGGGCACAGAAAATCTGCAAAAGAACATAGACAGGCTAAGTGAGTGGACAAAAATTTGGCAGATTGAGTATAATGTTGGAAAGTGTGAGGTTATGCACTTTGGCAGAAAAAATCAAAGATCAAGTTATTATTTAAATGGAGAAAAATTGCAAAGTGCTGCAGTACAGCGGGACCTGGAGGTACTTGTGCATGAAACACAAAGGTTAGCTTGCAGGTACAGCAAATGATCAGGAAGGCCAATGGAATCTTGGCCTTTATTGCAAAGGGGATGGAGTATAAAAGCAAGGCAGTCTTGCTACAGTTATACATGGTATTGGTGAGGCCACACCTGGAATACTGCTGCAGTTTTGGTTTCCATACTTACGAAAGGATCATCATCGGCAGGATCTCGGAATCGAGGAAGACTTGCTTCCACTCAACCTGAATTCTTGGGTGACTGTACAGTCCAATACGAGAACCTCAGTCTCTGTCACAGATGCGACAGATAGTCGTTGGGGAAAGGGGTGGGTGGAACTGGTTTGCCACACGCTCTTTCTGCTGCCTGCACTTGATTTCTGCATGCCCTCGGCGACGAGACTCGAGGTGCTCAGCGCCCTCCCAGATGCGCTGCTTCCACTTAGGGTGGTCTTTGGTCAGGGTCTCCCAGGTGTCAGTGGATGCTGCGCTTTATCAGGGAGACTTTGAGGGTATCCTTGTAACGTTTCTGCTGCCACCTTTGGCTCGTTTGCCGTGAAGGAGTTCCGAGTAGAGCGCTTGCTTTGGGAGTCTCGTTTCTGGCCTGTGAACTATGTGGCCTGCCCAGCGGAGCTGATCAAATGTGGCCAGTGCTTTGATGCTGGGGATGTTGGCCTGGTCGAGGACGTTAATGTTGGTGCGTCTGTTCTCCCAGGGGATTTGTCAGATCTTGTAGAGATATCGTTGGTGGTATTTCCCCAGCGTCTTGGTGTCTACTGTACATGGTCCATGTTTCTGAGCCATACAGGAGGTCAGCTATTAATACAGCCCTGTAGACCATGAGCTTGGTGGCAGTTTTGAGGATCTGGTCTTCAAATACACTTTTCCTCAGGCGGCCGAAGGCTGCACTGGAGGCGGTGTTGGATCTCATCATCAATGCCCGCTCTTGTTGATGGGAGGCTCCCGAGATATGGATATACTTGCTTTGGAGGCAGTTCAGAAGAAAGTTCACTGGGTTGATTCTGGAGATGAGGGGATTGACTTATGAGGAAAAGTTGAGTAGGTTGGGCCTCTACTCATTGGAATTCAGAAGAATGAGAGGTGACCTTATCGAAATGTATAAGATTATGAGGGGGCTTGACAAGGTGGATGCAGAGAGGATGTTTCCACTGATTGGGGAAGCTAGCATGAGGGGGCATAATCTTAGAATAAGGGGTCGCCCATTTAAAACTGAGATGAGGAGGAATTTCTTCTGAGGGTTGTGAATCTGGAATTCGCTGTCTCTGGAAGCTACGTCATTGAGTAGATTTAAGACAGAGATCGGCAGTTTCTTAACTAAGGGAATAAGGGGTTATGGGGAACAGGCAGGGAAGCGGACCCGAGTCCATAATCGGATCAGCCATGATCGTATTAAATGGCAGAGCATGCTCGAGGGGTCGTATGGCCGACTCCTGCTCCTATTTCTTATGTTCTTATGTCCTTATGTCCTTTATGTGGTTCAGCCAGATCTGGCGATGGAGGATTAAACCAGTTCTCAGCCAAAGATGTTCAAATCGGCGTCCCTTGAACTTAAGGGAGTGGCGATGAGGGGTATACGAGGGGGAACGACTAGGGTGAGAGATTAATGGCTTTAAGGTGGATAAAGGCATCAAAGTGGTGGAGTATGTGTGATTTAGCAATGTGCAGTGGTAAGTGACTTGAAGGATAGTTTTATTTTCAGGGACAGACACAGAAAGAAGGACGATTTGGAGGGGCAAGTGGAAAATGGGTAGAGAGCGATACAAGGAAATGATCAGAACTTGGGACTCCTTTCTTAGAACTTAAAATTGAAATGAGGAGTGTTTATGACCAACTTTCCCTCTAAGCTATGCAGCTGTTGGCCGGTCCCATGCAGCCCGGGACTGGCCTTTCCAATGTTAAGTTTCACACGTGCACAAAACTTTGGACTGTACAGCCCATTAAAGGGGCCACATACCCCCCAAAAAAATTAGGGGGAATATTGGTTATTACATGTGCAATATTTGATCATTTCTGTCTATACTTTAAACAGGAGGAGGCTTAAGTGGAACATAAACACCAGCATGGACCGGTTGGGCCTAATGGGCTGTTTCTGTGTCATATCGCCTGTGTAATCCGATGTAGAACATATAGGCCATGAAATTCCGCAGAGTTTTCTTGGTCTCCTGCTATATATTCGGGAGACCTCCAGACAAATGGCTGAAAATGGGCATCTATTCCATTTATCTGGAAGTTGTGGCAAGAGACTGGATAGCTATAAAGTTGCAGCGTCCAGAATCCAGAACCCTTGGGACTGAGGCCATTCCAAAGTCCGGAAAAACGCAGAATCCGGAACGTCTTTCTGACGTCACGAATCCAGAAACACCCGAGCCCAAGTTCGGGTATTTCCTGATTTCGGAACACAAAGTGGGGCGTGCTCGCCGAGGAGCTGTTTGGGCCACCGGCCCCATCGATGAGGTCGTCAGGCGGGCCCCCAGCTGCCAAGGCGTTTTCTGGCGGCAAGGCGAGACCCGCGGTCAGGCAGCAGCGGGCCCTCGGTTGGCAGGTCTGGATTCTGGAACATTTTACGGATTTCAAACGACCTTGCCACCAATGGATGCCGGATTCCAGAACTCTGGATTTTGGATGCCGTATCTGTACCATTTTTTTGAAGTGCACACAGCATCAACTGCTTTTGCTGAAAGCATGTTCCATGTGTCCACTCGTAGGACAGGAAGGAAATTCTTCTATTTTCAATGTCTTGCTAGCAGCTTGTTAATTTTGAACCTATTCTAACATTCATAATTCCCATCAAACTTGCATTCACCTCTTGTGCCTTTTAACATTTTACAGACTTGAATTGTGTTGTTCACACACTCACTCCCCCACCACCCAGTTTTATTTTTATCTGCTATGAAACCCATATCAGCTTCGAGTCTCTGCTCATAATTTAGAACACAATTCCTGAAGTCACTTTTGTTCTTCTCTGTAGGTTCTCCAATACATCAGCATTAAATTGCACATAATACCACATCTAATCCCTGCAATAATCTACAATAAATCTGGCAATTATTTAGCACCTTTGAATGTAGAAAAACATTCCAAAGTGCCTTGCAGAGTCATTACGACAAATGAATGCTGAGTCAAAGATGAAAGGATGAGGAAGGGTAACCAAATGATTGGTCACAGTTGGGTTTTAATTCTTAAAAGAAAAGAAGGTAGAGTGGCAAAGGAGTTTAGTAAGTGAACCTGGATTTTCTTTGTATTCATTCCACGATGTGGACGTTGCTGGTAAAGTGAGCATTTATTGCCCATCCCTAATTGTTCTGAAGAAGATGGTGGTGAGCCGTCTTCTTGAACCGCTGCAGTCCTTGAGGTGAAGGAACTCTCACAGTGCTGTTAGGAAGGGAATTCCAGGATTTTGACCCAACAACAATGAAGGAACAGTGATATATTTCCAAATCAGGATGGTGTGTAACTTGAAGGGGAAGTTGCAGGTGATGGTGCTCCCATGAGCCTGCTTCCCTTGTCCTTCGAGGTGGTAGAGGTTGTGTGTTTGGGAGGTGCTGCCGAAGAAGCCATGGCTAGTTGCTGCAGTGCAAAGTAGATAGTGCACACTGCAGCCACGGTGCGACGATTGTGGAAGGAGTGAATGTTGAAGGTAGTGGATGGGGTACCAATTAAATGGGCTGCTTTGTCCTGGATGGTGTCGAGCTTCGAGTGTTGTTGGAGCTGCACTCATCCAGGCAAGTGGAGAGTATTCCATCACACTCCTGACTTGTGCCTTGTAGATGATGGAAAGGATTTGAGGAGTCAGGAGGTGAGATACTTGCCGTAGAATACCCAGTCTCTGGCCTGCTCTTGTAGCCATCGTATTTATATGGCTTGTCCAATTAAGTTCCTGGTCAATGATGACCTCTTTTTCCTCCCCCCCCCCCCCCCCCCCCCCACCCAGGATGTTGATGGTGGGGAAATCAGCGATGGTCATGCCATTGAATATCATGGGGAGGTGGTTGGACTGTCGCTTGTTGATGGTCATTGCCTGGCACTTGTGTGGCACGAAGGTTACTTGGCACGAAGGTTACTTGCCACATATCAGCCCAAGCCTGAATGTCGTCCAGGTTTTCTTGCATACTGGCATGGTCTGCTTGATTTTCTGGAGTTGCGAATGGAACTGCACACTGCAATCATCAGCAAACATCCGCACTTCTGATCTTATGATGAAGGGAAGGTCGTTGATTAAGCAGCTGAAGATGGTTGGGCCTCGGACACTTCCCTGAGGAACTCCTGCAACGATGTCCTGGGGCTGGGATGGTTGACCTCGAACACTCACAATCATCTTCCTTTGTGCTAGGTATGACTCCAGTCAGTGAAGAGTTTTCCCCCCTATACCCATTGACTTCAATTTTACTAGGGCTCCTTGATGCCAATCAAATGCTGTTTTGATGTCAAGGGAAGTCACTCTTGCCTTACCTGTGGAATGCAGCTCTTTTATCCATGTTTGGACCAAGGCTGTAATGAGGTCTGGAGCCAAGGGGTTTCTGGCAGAACCCAAACTGAGCACCGGTGAACAGGTTATTGGTGAGTAAATGCCGCTTGATTGTACGGACGACGACCCCTTCTGTCACTTTGCTGATGATTGGGGTGGTAATTGGCCGCATTGGATTTGTCCTGCTTTTTGTGGATAGGGCATACCTGAGCAGTTTCCCACATTGTCTGGTAGGTGCCAGTGTTGTAGCTGCACTAGAACAGCTTGGCTAGAGATGTGGTTAGTTCTGGAGCGCAAGTCTTCAGCACGACAGCCAGGCTGTTGTTGGGGCCCCTAGCCTTTGCTGTATCCAGTGTGCTCAGCCGCTTCTTGATATCACGTGGCGTGAATCGAATTGGCTGAAGACTGGCTTCTGTGATGGTGGGGACCTCTGGAGGAGGCTGAAGATGGTTGCAAACAAACGCTTCAACCTTGTCTTTTGCACTTGTGTTCTGGGCTCCGCTACCATTGAGGATGGAGATAATCATGGTGCCTCCTCCTCCCATTAGTTGTTTAATTGTCCACTTCCATTCACTGAATGTGGCAGAACTGCAGAGCTTTGATCTGATCCGTGGATTGTGGGATCGCTTAACTCTGTTTATAGCCTGCTGCTTCCGCTGCTGAGCATTTGGATGGCTAAAGGCACAGCCTCTATTCGTGAGGTGAAAGGAAGGTGATGCCTAAGAAGCTTGGAGTAAGAGGATTGGAGAGTTTGGGGTAGTTTTGCAGCTGGGAGAGGTTGAGATATGCGGAACGGCATGGCACGGGTGGAAGATGGGAGACCAATGAGTAGAGCATTGGAGTAATTGAGTCTGGAAGTGATAAAGGCATATATATGATGGTTTCAGTGGCAGATGGACTGAGGTAGGATGGAGGTAGGCTGTCTTACTGAGGTGGAAGTAGGCAGGCTTTGTGATGGAGAGGATATAAGGTTGGAAACTCTGCCCAGAGTTGAATAGGACACCGAGCTTGAACAATCTGTTTCAGCTCGAGACTGTGGCTAGGGAGGGAGATAGAATCTGTGGTGAGGGTACAGTGTTTGTGGTGGGATCATAGAGAATGGCTCTGGTCTTGATGATTAGCTGAAGGAAATCTACACCGTATTGAAATTTATTTTGATATGCCCATCAGCTGCACTGTCGTATTTGATTACGTTTGTTAATAACAGCTTCATATTTACTGCAGGCTTTCAGTGAATAACAATCATGTCCAAATCTTTTCCTTTTCATCTTTGGCAATGTATAATATGATTTTATGGTTATAAATAACTTGCGTTATCAACTTTTTGTTTAATATCAATTTGGATAGGCTGAGCCCTCATCACAGACATTAATGGCATCCTTCCTATTGAAGAGGAAGGTATTTGTTACTAATGGTGGCCAATTCCACATTTGACTGGTTTATTACAAAATGGAATACCACACTTTGTTTCATGTTTCAGTATGATTAACTTTAATCTTCAGTACTAAATATAGTTGGCACATGAATATTGTGAATTACTGAGGAAGGACATTAATTACATATCAGTGTGGTTCATGCTCATTCTTTGAATTTAACTCCCCTTCCACATACAAACTTTGTGCCCTCGAGTCCTTCTGTTCCTTTTCAAATCTGTACAGCATGGAGTTCGCTATTTTTATTGGCCCTGAAATTGCTGTCCCTCCAGGGGCGTACGATGTGCATGTGCGCTCGAAGAGGCCCCGCAGATTCCGGGTTACAGCGAGCAAAACGCGTGGCCGAAATCTAGCACTTTCGAACTGTCAAAATTTCTTTTGACAGTTCCAACGCATCCCTGGGAGAAGGGCCTTCGCTGGCAGAGATTTGGGCTATTTGCCCAGCGAATGTCCTGCTTTTACTATTGAAAGTTTTAAAAGATAGAAAAATTAAATTTTATTATTAATTTTTATATTAAAAACCCTGTCCATTAAGAAGTTTTTTAAACTCTAAAAACATTTTTAAAACATTTTCAAACACTTTTTTTCCCCCCCTAAAACATTCAATTTCAATTAATTTTAAATATGTGAGGTTTTTTTAATTTATTGTCTTGTGTTTCTGGGGGTATTCTCATTGATAGTAATGCAAGCTCGAACAAACGGAACTCACCATTATTATCAATGAGCATACTTCATGTTCATTGGTGGCCCAGCCCCACGTGATCCCTAGTTGCGCTTATGATCCTGGGATGCGTGGGCCTCTGCGCTGGGCTCCCGATCGAGGCCTTACACCGGAAATGTTCGTCCCACTGGACCACCAGGTACTTTCGTTAAGAAAATTTTGGTCAGAGGTACCTGCCCATGGGAAGACCCCGACCGCAATTTGTGGCCCAATGTATTCTCTTGCTCCTGCTACATGTTAATGGCCGGTCTTTGCTGCTTCCGCCAAAGAACTAAGCTGTGTCTAAAGAAAAGGCATCGACAAAGTGGGAGTAGTGATGGGCACCTGACCAAGAAGCGTATGCATGGTGCCAAACTCTTAAAGGGATACTCTCCAAGGACTTCTCCTTATTGGATAATATGTCTTCGTTTGTATGCGAAAGTTGAAAACTGCTTTAAAAGAATGATGTACAAGTGCAATGTCCCGAATTCAGAACTCCGATAACCGGAATTGTCCAGAAAACGGACATTTTGCTCATAACTGATAGTCGCCCGGAACTATTGTCCGAAAACTAGACATTTTTGAGGCAAAACCCAAAATCTGGCACGGATTCAGTTGAGGATTCCAGATTTCAGACAAGAAAATCAAATCTGGAATCCTCGATTGAATCCATGCCGCATTTCTAGTATTACAGGATTTCAGACCTCATGCTCAAAACCAGGCATGGATTCGGTCGAGGATTCCGGATTTCAGACAATTGATTTTCTTGTCTGACATCCGGAAAAACCCAAAAACGGAATGGACTCCATCCCAATGATTCCACATTTCGGACGTTGTATCTGTATCTTTAAGAAATATGAAAAGATACATGTAATGTATGACAATCGGCACCCGAACGTCAAGTTGCAATTTAAATTCGATGAGCTTCAGTTTTTTTGGCGAAGTATTAATTTAGTGAAGCATTCAAATATATAATGTAGCATTACAGCTTTAATCAAAGTTTGGATTATAAGACAAAATACTTGTCACGGGCTGCTGTGCCACTGGAAGTGCATTAGCTTATGTCTTCACCTGCCAATCTACTCTGGGGATGGAGCCTTTAGCATAAAAGATCATAGAAACATAGAAAATAGGTGCAGGAGTCGGCCATTCGGCCCTTCGAGTCTGCACCACCATTCAACAACATAATGGCTGATCATTCACCTCAGTACCCCTTTCCTGCTTTCTCTCCATACCCCTTGATCCCTTGAGCCATAAGAAGATGGAACAGGAGTCGGCCATCTAGCCCCTCGAGCCTGCTCCGCCATTCAACAAGTTCATGGCTGATCTGGCCGTGGACTCGGCTCCACTTACCTGCCCGCTCCCCGTAACCCTTAATTCCCTTATTGGTTAAAAATCTATCTACCTGTGATTTGAATACATTCAATGAGCTAGCCTCAACTGCTTCCCTGGGCAGAGAATTCCACAGATTCACAACCCTCTGGGAGAAGAAATTCCTTCTCAACTCGGTTTTAAATTGGCTCCCCCGTATTTTAAGGCTGTGCCCCCTAGTTCTAGTCTCCCCAACCAGTGGAAACAACCTCTCTGCCTCTATCTTGTCTATCCCTTTCATTATTTTAAATGTTTCTATAAGATCACCCCTCATCCTTCTGAACTCCGAGTAAAGACCGTCTACTCAACCTATCATCATAAGGTAACCCCCTCATCTCCAGAATCAGCCTAGTGAATCATCTCTATACCCCCTCCAAAGCTAGTATATCCTTCCTTAAGTAAGGTGACCAAAACTGCACGCAGTACTCCAGGTGCGGTCTCACCAATACCCTGTACAGTTGCAGTAGGACCTCCCTGCTTTTGTACTCCATCCCTCTCGCAATGAAGGCCAACATTCCATTCGCCTTCCTGATTACCTGCTGCACCTGCAAACTAACTTTTGGGGATTCATGCACAAGGACTCTGCCAACGTCCGCCACGCGGCCGATGCCATCGAGTCGCTAAAAACAGCTCTGGGCCCTGACTCCGTTAGGTGCATCGAGGAGGCTCAAGCACGTGGGGCGATCCCGTCCGAACTGACCCCCGTCCGGACGGAATTCCTCATCGGCGCCAAACCCCGGAACCTCCCTCGGGGGCCGGCGCCTCACAACTTGAGCCGCCTCGGGGAAATCCCCTCCGTGCCTTTCAGTTCCGCGCGGAGGGGTTTCCTGTACGGGCTGCTCCTGCACACCCTCAACTTTGCCATCCTCGCCGGCCGTCCGGACACGCCATGGCGTACCATCTTGCCGTCCGGAGGAGGCGGGGGTCCCCGATGGAGGGCACTCTACGCAGGGGTCCTCCCACTACTCATCGGGGACTTGGCCTGGAGGGTGGTGCACGGAGCAGTGCCGTGCAACAAATTTTTAAGCCGGTTCACGGACTCCCAGGCCGCCTGCAATTTCTGCGGTCTGGAGGAGTCCGTGTTCCATGTTCTTATTGAGCGCACGAGGTTGCAGCCCCTGTTCCATTATTTGAAGGGGCTGCTCCTGAAATTCTGGCTGCACTTCAGTCCCACTCTCCTGATCTTTGGGCACCCTGTGCGGAGGGGAGCGGGTAGGTCCGAAGGCCTCCTCGTAGGACTGCTCCTGGGCACGGCCAAGGGTGCCATCAGCCGGTCCAGGCAGCGGGCGGTCGAGGGGGTCGTTCAACCTGACTGCCTGCCTCTCTTCCGCTCTTACATCCGGTCCAGAGTGTCCTTGGAGATGGAGCACGCGGTGTCCACCGGTACGCTCGCGGCCTTCCGCGAGAGGTGGGCACCGGAGGGACTGGAGTGCATCATCACGCCTGGCAACCAAATTTTAATTTGATTTTACGTTTTAAAGTTTAATTTGTTTTCATTGCCGGTGCTTTTAGTGTCCCCCTTCCCTTTTATAGGGGGCACTGGGGAAAATTGTGAATTTAGTGCCCAAAAAAAAAACAGAAAAAAAAACAAAAAAAAGGAGAAAAAAAAAAAGGGCCTTGTAAATGTCTGGAGTGTCACCCAGGTCGGGTGGCACAGTTTAATGTTTTATGTTTTGCAGGTGAACTCCAAAAAGAGTTTCATGCACAAGGACCCCCAGGTCCCTCTGCACCGCAGCATGTTGTAATTTCTCCTCATTCAAATAATATTCCCTTTTTTTTACTGCTTTTTTTTCCCCAAGGTGGATGACCTCACATTTTCCGACATTGTATTCCATCTGCCAAACCTTAACCCATTCGCTTAACCTATCTAAATCTCTTTGCAGGCTCTCTGTGTCCTCTACACAACCCGCTTTCCCACTAATCTTTGTGTCATCTGCAAATTTTGTTACACTACACTCTGTCCCCTCTTCCAGGTCATCTATGTATATTGTAAACAGTTGTGGTCCCAGCACCGATCCCTGTGGCACACCATTAACCACTGATTTCCAACCCGAAAAGGACCCATTTATCCCGACTCTCTGCTTTCTGTTAACCAGCCAATTCTCGATCCATGCTAATATATTTCCTCTGACTCAGCGTACCTTTATCTTCTGCAATAACCTTTTGTGTGGCACCTTATCGAATGCCTTTTGGAAATCTAAATACACCATATCCATTGGTACACCTCTAGCCACCATACTCGTTATATCCTCAAAGAATTCCAGTAAATTAGATAAACATGATTTCCCCTTCATGAATCCATGTTGCGTCTGCTTGATTGCACTATTCCTATCTAGATGTCCCGCTATTTCTTCCTTAGTGATAGCTTCAAGCATTTTCCCCACTACAGGTGTTAAGCTATAGTTACCTGCCTTTTGTCTGCCCCCTTTTTTAAACAGAGGCGTTGCATTAGCTGCTTTCCAATCCGCTGGTACCTCCCAGAGTCCAGAGAATTTTGGTAGATTATAACAAATGCATCTGCTATGACTTCCGCCATCTCTTTTAATACCCTGCGATGCATTTCATCAGGACCAGGGGACTTGTTTACCTTGAGTCCCATTAGCCTGTCCAGCACTATCCCCTTTGTGATAGTGATTATCTCAAGGTCCTCCCTTCCCACATTCCTGTGACCAGCAATTTTTGGCATGGTTTTTGTGTCTTCCACTGTGAAGACTGAAGCAAAATAATTGTTTAAGGTCTCAGCCATTTCCACATTTCCCATTATTAAATCCCCCTTCTCATCTTCTAAGGGACCAACATTTACTTTAGTCACTCTTTTCCGTTTTATATATCGGTAAAAGTTTTTACTATCTGTTTTTATGTTTTGCGCAAGTTTACTTTCGTAATCTATCTTTCCTTTTTTTTATTGCTTTCTTAGTCATCCTTTGCTCTCGTTTAAAATTTTCCCAATCTTCTAGTTTCCCACTAACCTTGGCCACCTTATACGCATTGCTTTTTAATTTGATACTCCTTTATATACTTGGTTATCCATGGCTGGTTATCCCTTCTTTTACCGCCCTTCTTTTTCACTGTAATATATTTTTGTTGAGCACTATGAAAGAGCTCCTTAAAAGTCCTCCACTGTTGCTCAATTGTACCACCGTTTAGTCTGTGTTTCCAGTTTACTTTAGCCAACTCTGCCCTCATCCCACTGTAGTCCCCTTTGTTTAAGCATAGTACGCTCGTTTGAGACACGACCTCACCCTCAATCTGTACTACAAATTCAACCATACTGTGATCACTCATTCCGAGAGGATCTTTTACGAGGAGATAATTTATTATTACTGTCTCATTACACAGGACCAGATCTAAGATAGCTTGCTCCCTTGTAGGTTCTGTAACATACTGTTCTAAGAAACAATCCCGTATGCATTCTGTGAATTCCTCCTCAAGTCTACCACGTGCGATTTGATTTGACCAATCGATATGTAGGTTAAAATCCCCCATGATTACTGCTGTTCCTTTTTCACATGCCTCCATTATTCCCTTGATTATTGTCCACCACTGTGAAGTTATTATTTGGGGGCCTATAAATTACGCCCACCAGTGACTTTTTCCCCTTACTATCTCTAATTTCCACCCACAATGATTCAACATTTTGTTCATTAGAGCCAATATCGTCTCTCACAACTGCCCTGACATCATCCTTTATTAACAGAGCTACCCCACCTCTTTTCCCTTCCTGTCTATCTTTTCGAATTGTCAGATACCCCTGTATGTTTAATTTCCAGCCTTGGCCACCCTACAACCACGTTTCTGTAATGGTCACCAAATCATGCCCATTTGTAATGATTTGTGCCGTCAACTCATTTACTTTATTTAGAATGCTGCGTTTGTTGAGGTAGAGTGTTTTAATGCTAGTTATTAAATCATGATTTTTAGTTTTGACCCCTCCTGCAGCCCCTTTATATTCATACATATTGTCCTTTCCTATCACCTTGTGGTTTACACTTACCCCAGTGCTACTCTGCTCTGTTGCCTCCTGCCTTTTGCATTCTTTCTTGGGGTCCTGTTCATCTGAGCTCTCACCCACTCTAACTAGCTCAGAGCCCTCTCCTGGGTTCCGAATACTCCTCGCATTGAGACACCGAGCTTTCATGCTTGCCTTTTTATTACACTTTGACCCTTTAGAATTTTACTGTACAATGGCACTTTTTTTTGCCTTGTGTTTCTCTGTCCTCCACTTTTACTCATCTCCTTTCTGTCTTTTGTTTCTGTCTCCATTTTGTCTCCCTCTATCTCCCTGCATTGGTTCCCATCCCCCTGCCATATTAGTTTAACTCCTCCCCAACAGCACTCGCAAACACTCCCCCCAGGACATTGGTTCCGGTCCTGCCCAGGTGCAGACCGTCCGGTTTGTACTGGTCCCACCTCCCCCAGAACCGTTTCCAATGCCCCAGGAATTTGAATCCCTCCCTGCTGCACCACTGCTCAAGCCACATATTCATCTGAGCTATCCTGCAATTCCTACTCTGACTAGCACGTGGCACTGGTAGCAATCCCGAGATTACTACTTTTGAGGTTCTACGTTTTAATTTCGCTCCTAGCTCCTTAAATTCATCTCGTAGGACCTCATCCCTCTTTTTCCTATATAGTTGGTACCAATGTGCACCACGACAACTGGCTGTTCACCCTCCCTTTTCAGAATGTCCTGCACCCACTCCGAGACATCCTTGACCCTTGCACCAGGGAGGCAACATACCATCCTGGAGTCTCGGTTGCGGCCGCAGAAACGCCGATCTATTCCCCTTACAATTGAATCCCCTATCGCTATATCTAACTCCCTCTTGAATATATCCAATGAACTGGCATCAACAACTCTCTGCGGTAGAGAATTCCACAGGTTAACAACTCTGAGTGAAGAAGTTTCTCCTCATCTCAGTCCTAAATGACTTACCCCTTATCCTTAGATTGTGTCTCCTGGTTCGGGACTTCCCCAACATCGAGAACATTCTTTCATCTAACCTGTCCAGTCCCATCAGAATTTTATGTTTCTATGAGATCCCCTCTCATTCATCTAAACTCCAGTGAATACAGGCCCACTCAATCCAGTCTCTCCTCATATGTCAGTCCTGCCATCCCGGGAATTAGTCTGGTGAACCTTCGCTGTACTCCCTCAATAGCAAGAACTTCCTTCCTCAGAATAGGAGACCAAAACTGAACACACTATTCCAGGTGAGGCCTCACCAAGGCCCTGTACAAATGCAGTAAGACCTCTCTGCCCCCAAACTCAAATCCCCTGGCTATGAAGGCCAACATACCATTTGCCTTCATCGTGTGCTGTACGTGCATGCCAACTTTCAATGACTGATGTAGCATGACACCCAGGTATTGTTGCACCTCCCCTTTTCCTAATCTGCCATTCAGATAATATTCTGCCTTCGTGTTTTTGCCACCAAAGTGGATAACCTCACATTTATCCACATTATACTGCATCTGACATGCATTTGCCCATTCCCCTAACCTGTCCAAGTCACCCTGCAGCCTCTTGGCGTCCTCCTCACAGCTCACACCGCCACCCAGCTTAATGTCATCTGCAAACTTGGGAGATATTACACTCAATTCCTTCATCTAAATCATTGATGTATATTGTAAATAGCTGGGGTCCCAGCAATGAGCCCTGCGGCACCCCACTAGTCACTGCCTGCCATTCTGAAAAGGACCCGTTTATCCTGACTCTCTGCTTCCTGTCTGCAACCAGTTCTCTATCCACCTCAGTACATTACCCCCAATACCATGTGCTTTAATTTTGCACACCAATCTCTTGTGGGACCTTGTCAAAAGCCTTTAGAAAGTCCAAATACACCACATCCACTGGTTCTCCCTTGTCCACTCTACTAGTTACACCCTCAAAAAATTCCAGAAGATTTGTCGAGCATGATTTCTCTTTCATAAATTCATGCTGACTTGGACCGATCCTGTCACTGCTTTCCAAATGCGCTGCTATTTCATCTTTAATTATTGATTCCAATATTTTCCCCACGACTGATGTCAGGCTAACCGGTCTATAATTAGCCATTTTCTCTCTCCCTCCTTTTTTTAAAAAGTGGTGTTACATTAGCTACCCTCCAGTCCATAAGAACTGATCCAGAGTCGATAGACTGTTGGAAAATGATCACCAATGCATCCACTATTTCTCGGGCCACTTCCTTAAGTACTCTGGGATGCAGACTATCAGGCCCCGGGGATTTATCGGCCTTCAATCCCATCAATTTCCCTAACACAATTTCCCGCCTAATAAGGATATCCTTCAGTTCCTTCTTCTCACTAGACCCTCGGTCCCCTAGTATTTCCGAAAGATTATTCGTGTCTTCCTTCGTGACGGCATAACCAAAGTATTTGTTCAATTGGTCTGCCAGTTCTTTGTTCCCCATTATAATTTCACCTGAATCAGACTGCAAGGGACCAACGTTGGTCTTCACTAATCTTTTTCTCTTCACATACCTATATAGAAGCTTTTGCAGTCAGTTTTTATGTTCCCAGCAGGCTTCCTCTCATACTCTCTTTTCCCCTTCCTAATTAAACCCTTTGTCGTCCTCTGCTGAATTCTAAATTGCTCCCAGTCCTCAGGTTTGCTGCTTTTGCTGGCCAATTTTTATGCCTCTTGGTTTTTACACTATCCTTAAGTTCCATTGTTAGTCACGGTTGAGCCCCTTCCCCATTTTATTTTTACTCCAGACAGGGATGTACAATTGTTGAAGTTCATCCATGTGATCTTTAAATGTTTGCCATTGCCCATCCACAGTCAACCCCTTAAGTATCATTCGCCAGTCTATCCTAGCCAATTCACGTCTCATACCATCAAAGTTACCGTTCCTTAAGTTCGGGGCCCTAGTCTCTGAATTAACTGTGTCAATCTCCATCTTAATAAAGAATTCTACCATATTATGGTCAATCTTCCCCAAGGGGCCTCGCACAACAAGATTGCTAAATTAGTCCTTTCTCATTACACATCTCCCAGTCTAGAATGGCCAGCCCTCTAGTTGGTTCCTCGACATATTGGTCGAGAAAACCATCCCTAATACATTCCAGAAAATCCTCCTCCACTGTATTGCTACCAGTTTGGTTCGCCCAATCTATATGTAGATTAAAGTCGCTCATGATAACTGCTGTTCCTTTATTGCACTCATCCCTAATTTCTTGTTTGATGCAGTCCCCAACCTCACTACTACAGTTTGGTGGTCTGTACACAACTCCCACTAGCGTTTTCTGCCCTCTGGTATTCCACAGCTCCACCCATGCAGATTCCACATCATCCAAGCTAATGTCCTTCCTTACTATTGTGTTAATTTCCTCTTTAACCAGCAACATTACCCCACCTCCTTTTCCTTTCTGTCTATCCTTCCTGAATGTTGAGTACCCCTGGATCATGTGCCATCTATGGTGCAAGATTGGACTTTCGGAGCAGCACCTTCCCATTCCATCAAGTAGCTGGACTGGCTGAAAAACTCATTTTGAATTCCAAATCCCCTACCATGAGCATCCTGGGGGTCGCCATTGACCAGAAATACAACTGGACCAACCAATAAAAATACCGTGGTTACAAGAGCAGGTTAGAGGTTGGGTATTCTGCAGCGAGTGGCTTACCTCCTAACTCCTCAAAGCCACCTACGAGGCACAAGTCAGGAATGTGATGGAATATTCTCCACACCATCCAGGACAAAGGACATCACTTGATCGGCACCTTATCTGAAAAATTCAGTCTCTCTACCAGCAGTGCACTGTGGCTGCAGTGTGTACTATCATGGGATGCACTGCTGCAACTTACTCAGCCTTCTTCGACAGCACCTTCCAAACCTGCCGCCACTTCCACCTAGAATGACCTAGAACAGTACTGTGGAGTGAGTCCCTTCACCACATGGACTGCAGCAGTTCAAGAAGGCTTGAACCACTCTCAACAGCAATTAGCGATGGGCAATAAATGCTGGCCTTTACTAGCGATGCCCATACTACGGGAATTAATAAAATAGTGTTAATTGGTTCAGTTGCCTCTTTCTTCATAGCCTCACTTATGCCTGTTGCATGACAAATGCACCTGAATTAGCATAATGTACATTTGGTGTTCGTTAGACAGAACTGCAGGCATTTCTGGTCAAGAGCATCATCCTGCCTCCTATAATGGTGGCATGCCAAAGGGATAGGGGTGCACAGATGAAAGAAGTGCTCCCACTGCCCCTCTTTCCTCTCCCGCCCCCAAGTATTCTATATCTGGGCCAGAATGGGCCAAGAGCCAGGTACTAACCTAAATTCCCTCCCACCACTACCTTGCCCAGATTGGTGAGGTTCGAGGAATTTTAAGGGTTTGGGGTTTATTTTGTGTAATTACTTGATCTTTTGAGCACAAACCTAACCAAACTGTGAGCCTGCATAAGAGCAATGGCTGCACTTCAAAATAAATTCTTGGCTTTGAAGCACTCTGAAACATCCTGAGGACATGAAAGATACTATTTCCCCCCCCCCCACCCCCCTGCTTCCCTCCTGTGTTTCCTTCCAGTTCCCAGCATTGTCAGGTGGCCTATTAAGAATGTCACCTTACTTTGCATGTAATGTACAATGGGATGATACTTTTGAGTTTACTATTCTTCCAATCTGCTTTCTGCAATTGTTGTAAGATTTAATGAGTGGCTGAGTCAGCATTTCTCAAACTTTGCTGTTGTGTGGCAGGTTTTCAGCTGCTAATTACACTTTTTTAAATCTGCAGGAAATAGATACACTCAAGCTTGCTGCAAACTTTGGAAAACTTTGCATAATCCCCCTAGACAGTATTCTTATGAACAATGTTGCATTGCAATTTTTCATGGGTAAGTACTTTTTAAAAACTCTTGAATTCAGCAATAATTAGGGATACAAACATTAAAGATTTGATTCTGTGCAAAATCTTGGTTAAATTGTGCTTTGATTCTGATATATTTGTACAATGGAGGTAATTAAGTTTTCAATTTATAATTGATAAATGTTTTTGATTTCACACAAAATTCTGGTGTATAAATTGCATCATGATTCTGTTCTTAAAAATATGTGTGCATAGCCTATGTACCAGTGATCTTTCACCTTCATGCACCCTATAGTTTAACCGTACCATCATTTAATAAAGTTCTGTGGAAAGGCTGTTCAAGGAGTCCGTCATGGGTGTGTGCTTATGCCGTGCCTCTTTGAACTTT
Organism: Pristiophorus japonicus; assembly: GCF_044704955.1. Taxonomy (NCBI): domain Eukaryota; kingdom Metazoa; phylum Chordata; class Chondrichthyes; family Pristiophoridae; genus Pristiophorus; species Pristiophorus japonicus. The sequence goes on from NC_091981.1 coordinate 139,293,883, forward strand.
TCATAGCAGCTATGCTTGATGATTCAACAAGAAGCCTACATGTGGAATTTTGCCTATGCTTCTGCATATCCAGGAAGTTCTTTTGTTTCTTAGTGGATTATGAACTTTGGCCAAGATCATGGAAGATGCCACATTTGAGAGCTTTTGTTTGCAGATAACTGTACTCTAGCAGTACATAATTGGGAGGCTCTGCAGCTCATTGCTGACTGTTTTACCTTTTTATAAGCCAGAAGAAACCCTACGTAATCAGAAAGCGCTACATTAGCATTATCAGTGTTGATGATTGGTTTAAACTAAATGCCAACTGGTTCACTTATTTGTTAGATGTTCAAGTGCTATCCCATCAAAAAAGTTGGCTCTCCTTTCGGAAGACTGTAAAGGCGACTCTGGAACCAGCATGGGATCAAGTTTATAACTTGGCTGAAAGTCTACAGAGATGTTAAACATTACCATGTTTCGATATGAGCGTCCTGGATGAGTTGCTAGTGTCCCTTTCGGTGGTTTCACAGGTTCTACCTCCAATGCCTAAGGTCCATAATGCACATCAAGTGGTGAGACAAAATGAGCAATTTTAAGTTTGTTTGGCGTGCCATGACCACTAACATTGGGGACCTTATGATGAGAGCATGGCAGCACTGATCAGGACAGGCTGTTGCACAGTTGCAAACCGCCACCACACGCCATTTCCAAATGTCGGGTCTGTCAACGCTGAACAGACCCGACATGCAGCAGCGGGGAAACCAATTCAGGTCATTATGGCCTTGGTAACAGAGGATTAACAACTATTTTCAACTCGCCTTCAGAGTTCACCAGGTCAGCCTCGGGGTCCTCGCTGCTCGGGGATCACGTCAGGTAAGCAGGGCGGGAGTTGAATGGCCATGGAATCACCTCCAATTTGACAGCTGGAAATGTGCTATAAAAGCTCACAGCTGTTCACTTTCCAAGCTCTCAAGCTGTTGCTTGCTGCATTTGAAAGACAGATTGAGTTTTATGCAGCTTGCAAGTGTTTGGAGCAAACTTTGTATCCAGTATCACCTCATTGGAACAACCTCTCACCATTGACAGATTACTTCTGTCATCTCAAGTTCATCTGCCATCTATTACATCAGAATGGGCATGGTTTATACTGTCTCACCTTGGTCCTCAGAATCCCACCACGATCACTGAACAGCTATGAGCTTTTATAGCACAACACCAGCAGCACCAACAACAACATCAACCTTCTCTGTAATCAACTAATGCTGCACATGACGCAGTGCATCCCGGGGCGCCAGGTTTTGCCTCCCCATGACCAGATTTACTTCACTTGACTCTACACCATGGCTGCCACATAATGTACCAGGTTGTCACCAGCCCCAACCAACACCATAAAGGATCCCTACAATGCCCAAGCCATTCTTTTCACACTCATTAGTATTGCAGGGGTTACTGTTGTGTCTCACCATTCACTGCCAATCACTAGAAACATAGAAAATAGGTGCAGGAGTAGGCCATTTGGCCCTTTGAGCCTGCACCACCATTCAATAAGATCATGGCTGATCATTCCTTCAGTAACCCTTTCCTGCTTTCTCTCCATACCCCTTGATCCCTTTTACCATAAGGGCCATATCTAACTCCCTCTTTAATATATCTAATGAACTGACATCAACGACACACTGCGGTAGAGAATTCCACATGTTCACAACTCTGAATAAAGAAGTTTCTCTTCATCTCGGTCCTAAATGGCTTATCCCTTATCCTTAGACTGTGACCCCTGGTTCTGGACTTCCCCAACATCGGGAACATTCTTCCTGCATCTAACCTGTCCAGTCCCGTCAGAATTTTATATGTTTCTATGAGATCCCCTCTCATCCTTCTAAACTCCAGTGAATACAGGCCCAGGATCCAGTGTCTCCTTGTATGTCAGTCCTGCCATCCTGGGAATCAGTCTGGTGAACCTTTGCTGCACTCCCTCAATAGCAAGAACGTCCTTCCTCAGATTAGGAGACCAAAACTGAACACACTATTCCAGGTGAGGCCTCACCAAGGCCCTGACATTTATACACATTATACTGCATCTGCCATGCATTTGCCCACTCCCTTAACCTGTCCAAGTCACCCTGCAGCCTCTTAGCGTCCTCCTCACAGCTCACACCGCCACTCAGCTTAGTGTCATCTGCAAACTTGGAGATATTACACTCAATTCCTTCATCTAAATCATTAATGTATATTGTAAATAGCTGGGGTCCCAGCACTGAACCCTGCGGTACCCCACTAGTCACTGCCTGCCATTCTGAAAAAGACCCGTTTATCCTGACTCTCTGCTTCCTGTCTGCCAACCAGTTCTCTATTCACGTCAGTACATTACCCCCAATACCATGTGCTTTAATTTTGCACAGCAATCTCTTGTGTGGGACCTTGTCAAAAGCCTTTTGAAAATCCAAATATACCACATCCACTGGTTCTCCCTTATCCACTCTACTAGTTACATCCTCAAAAAATTCTAGAAGATTTGTCAAGCATAATTTCCCTTTCATAAATCCATGCTGACTTGGACCGATCCTGTCACTGCTTTCCAAATGCACTGCTATTTCATCTTTTAATAATTGATTCCAACATTTTCCCCACTACTGATGTCAGGCTAACCGGTCTATAATTACCCGTTTTCTCTCTCCCTCCTTTTTTAAAAAGTGGTGTTACATTAGCTACCCTCCACTCCATAGGAACTGATCCAGAGTCGATAGACTGTTGGAAAATGATCACTAAGCCACTTCCAATGGTTCACACATCTGTCCAAACGCAGAGTGTTGAAAATAAAGATTTCAATGTTTGACAGCACATTAACAGAAACTTCACATGAACATTGGCTAAAACACATACGTGCCTACCCTTGTGTGTTGTTACTTGGTATGATTGGACTAGGGTGAGTGTGAGGGGTGGTTGGTGAGATGGGGAAGTGATGATGTAGATAGAGAGGGATGGGTGGAGTTGCCAGATAAGTTGGTGTGAGGAAGGATGTGAAGGACTAGGGTAAGGAAAACAGTGATTTGGGATGTGATGAGTGGCACAGCAGGGTGAGGTTGAGTGTGGCTTGGCGGGTAACGTTTCGTGATCGACTGAGAGGTTTGTGCCACTGCAGCCTGGTCCTTCTGGCAACATCCCTGCTTTTGTCCTCCTGTGCAATGTGCAACCAGGCTGCATTGATCTCCCGGGAAGGCTTTTGTCCTCCTGTGCAATGTGCAACCAGGCTGCATTGATCTCCCGGGAAGGTCTTTTCCACCCATTGAAAGCGAAGAGAACCTCCCTGCGTGCTGTGACTCCCTCTATAAGCATATGGAGGGGGTCGTAGGAGTGCCTGAATGCAGACCTGCACCTTTGTGCAGTTCTTGTCAGTGTTTGCAGCACCTCAAAGCTGTAGAACACTGACAGCACAAATGTCACAATTAATTTGCGCATGGTCCCTTTAAGGAAACAGGCTGATGATGCATCATCAAATAATGTCATCAGACCTGCTTCCCTCAATTGGCCGGGAAACTCGCTGAACAGGCTTAACGAGCCCCATCAGGGGAAAATCAGTGGACAGCGGGCTGGAGCTAGCAACGAGGCCGTGTCCCACCACCGACGTCGCCCGCCATAGACCCGCCCAGGTTGGTAATATCCTGCCTAAAAAAAAAATATTTCCTGATTAGGGAATCCAGCAAAAAAGGGGGCATAATTTTAGAATTAGAGCTAGGTCGTTCTGGAAGTGAAATCAGGAAACACTTTTTCACACACACTGTAGTGCAAAATTTGGAGCGTTCTCCCCAGAAGCCTCTGGATGCTCAGTCAATTGAAATTTTTCAGACTGAGATCGATGGATATTTTTTAAGGTAGGCACTTCAAGGAATATGAAATGAAGGTGGGTAAGTGTAGTTGTAGTACAGATCGACCATGGCGGAATAGGGTTGAGGGACTGATGGTCAATTCCTGTTCGTATGGTTCAACCTACACCACTGAAAACAGATCATCTGCTATTTCATCCGATTGCTGTTTCTGAGACTTTGCTGTGTACAAATTACTTGCCGCTTTTGCCTCCAAAACCATGACTATATTTCAAATCTAATTAATTTGGCTATGACTTACTTTGGGATGGCCTAAGGATGTGAATAGCTATATAAATGCAAGTTGATTCTCTAAAATAGTAGGTATTACAAAGAATTGATTTATTTTCAGAATTCTGAATTTTCAAGTCCGTTACCAAATTGAGCCATTGTATTGGTAGGCATAGAATTGTCAGAGTGGACTGATTGCAAGAAGCATCTATTTTACGCAAAGTATTAATTTTAATACCTGGTAATTGTTCATTCTTGTGCTTGTCTAACTTACGGAATTAATACTATTAGACGTAACCTATATGAACCATTTGTTAGAAATGATTTAATGGTGCCAAATTATGAAATGAAACTGATTAAGCTGCTACAGACTGTTAAAAGATGAATATCTTCCTGGTGACAGATTATATGCAACAGACTGGGGGACAAGCACATCTCTTCTTCTGGCTAACTGTGGAAGGATACAGAGTCACTGCACAGCAGCAGCTGCATGTTTTACAAGGTGTACAAAAGGATGGAAAAAGGCAGAGCAATCAAACCAAAGGGTTGCTTCGTGTTGCAGCTGTTGGTGTTTATGATCAGTATTTGTCAGAAAAGGTAAGCATATGCCATTCTTGTTGGTTTGAAATAGAGTACTTAATATGCTTCATGTATCATTGTGGATTTACTGGTAGCAATCTTGCCTTTTGAGTCAGAAGGTTGTGGGCTGAGGCCTTACTCCAGAATCTTGAGTACATAATCCAGACTAACACTTGAGCGCAGTACTGAGGTGCCGTCTTTTGGATAAGATATTAAACTGCTTGCTCAGCCGGATTTAAAAGATTTTGTTGCACTTTGAATATCAGAGAAGCTCATGTCCTGGCCAATATTTACTGCTCAACTAACACCACTGGAAAACAAAACCCAAATTATCTGATCATTTAATTAATTGTTGTTGGTCTGAAGAACTTCCTTCTGTGCTATAAAATTCAACTCTATACTGGAGTGATTATAGGACATGGTACTTACTGAAATATAAGGTGTAAACATTAACTTGTGTATTAAATGCTACCTTCACCTTCCCTTCTGTACTGTCAGTGGTTCTTTCCAGGTTAATCAAATCTGACCATTGTTGACCCAAACTGAACTGTTGACTTCGGTTAGATTTGCAATTTGGGATTACACGTTAGCTTTCCAACAGCCCAAAAGATTAGACTCCTCCAAAGTCATTGTCACTTCCCAAGGAGCCACCATAATTTAGTCATCCACTCAGCGATTGTTAACTAATCTATCAGTGCATGAATTCAGCAGTTCCATAGCGATGAGCACTTTCTGCATGGGCATCTAAGCACAATTGCATCAACCATCGTATATAAGGAAACAAATGCCTTCAGATAGTCTCATGAGTTAGACTTTTGATAATGAAGCAAAAAGGCTGTACTGCTTTATTACATTTCATTGCTCACATCCCCCTCATATGTGAGTGACGCAGGGAACCTCAAGAACAGCTTATTTGGGTGACTGCCTTGCTTTCCAGAGTAATAAGCACCATCTGCTAGAGTCTAATTAAAGTATTTTGTTAAAAGATATATTGCATCCCTTGGACCATTTGATAGACAAAAGATCAGTACAGGGTAAAAAAAGAAAGTTCAACAGGCTTTTTACTAAATTCGAAACTAAATCTACCTCTGCAGGGAAATTGGCTAAAGCCAAAAAATAGATATTATTCAAATTTGCATTACTGCTTGCTGAACATACATTTCCAAGCACCATTGTGTGCAGTATATAGAGGTATGAATGTTGACCAATGTCTTTAGTTCATAGCAAGGTTGATATTAGTTGGCAGCTGAAAATCCAGAAACCTTTTGCATCAATTACTTGCTTTGGCAATCTCCATTTATCTGAAATGATGCTCTTTTGCCGTTCTACATGGTGTCGAGAAAAGGCTCCTGATTGCTCTCATAATGGATGATGCTTCAAACCAAAGCTGAAAAAATACATTCTACAGTAATGATGCAGAAAATACCTTTTATCTGACTGGGCACTTATTAACCTTTTAAAATAACCTAGGTGATCTCATATATACAAAAACGATAATGAAATTAAGAGAGTTTGTATTTTTCCAGTCGGAAGAACATAAGAAATAGGAGCAGCAGTAGGCCATTCAGCCCTTCCAGCCTGTTCCACCATTCAATAATATCGTGGCTGATCTTCTACCTCAACTCCACTTTCCTGCCGATCCCCATATCCTTTGATTCTTAGTATCTATCAATCTCTGTCTTGAATATACTCTAATTGAGCATTCACAGCCCTCTGGAGTCAAGAATTTCAATGATTCACAATCCTTTGAGTGAAGAAATTTCTCCTCATCTCAGTCCTAAATGGTCAACCCCTTATTTTGAGACTGTGACCCCCGATTCTAGAATCCCCAGCCAGGGAAAACTACCTCCCAGCATCTACCTTTCCAAGCCCCTTAAGAATTTGATATGTTTCAATGAGACCACATCTCATTCTTCTAAACTGTAGGGAATATAGGCCTATCTCTCCTCATAGGACAATCCCCTCATTAGAACATAAGAAATAGGAGCAGGAGTAGGCTATTTGGCCCCTCGAGCCTGCTCCGCCATTCAATAAGATCATGTCTGATTTGATCTTGGGCTCAGCTCCACTTCCCTGCCCGCTCTCCTAAACCCTTCAGTCCCTTATCGCTCAGAAATCTGTGTATCTCCACTTTAAATCTATTCAATGACCCAGCCTCCACAGCTCTGGGGCAGAGAATTCCACAGATTTACAACCCTCAGAGAAGAAATTCCTCCTCGTCTCCATTTTAAATGGGCGACCCCTTATTCTGAAACTATGCCCCCGAGTTCTAGATTCCTCCATGAGGGGAAACATTCTCTCTGCATCTACCTTGTCGAGCCCCCTCAGTACCTTGTATGTTTCAATAGGATCACCTCTCATTCTTCTAAACTCTGAGTATAGGCTCAACCTACGCAACTCCTTCAGAGAAGGTTCACTCGGTTGATTCCTGAGATGAACTGCCTCCAATGCAAGTATATCCTTCCTTAAATGAGACCAAAACTGTGCGCAGTACTCTAGATGTGGCCTCACCAATACCCTGTACAGTTGTAGCAGGACTGCTCTGTTTTTATACTCCATCCCTTTTGCAATAAAGGCCAACATTCAATTTGCCTTCCTGATTACTTGCTGTACCTGCATACTCACTTTTTGTGTTTCATGCACAAGGACCCCCAAGATCCCTCTGTACTGCAGCATTTTGTAATTTCTCTCCATTTAAATAATTTGCTTTTTTATTTTTCCTGCCAAAGTGGATAACCTCAGACTTTCCCACATGATACTCCATCTGCCAAATATTTTCCCACTCACTTAGCCTGTCTATATCCCATTTAAGATTTTTTTTCCCTCCTCACAACTTGCTTTCCCACTCATCTTTGTATCATCAAACTTGGCTACATTGCACTCAGTCCCTTCATCCAAGTCATTAATATAGATTGTAAATAAATGAGGCCCCAGCACCAATCCCTGTGGCACACCACTAATTACCGTTTGCCAACCAGAAAATGACCCATTTATCCCGAGACACTCTTCTGTTATATAGCCAATCCGCTATCCATGCTAATATATTACTCCTAACCCTGTGAACTTTTATCTTGTGCAGTAACCTTTTATGTGGCAACTTATCGAATGCCTTCTTGAAATCCAAATACACCACATCCACCGGTTCCCCCTAATCCACCCTGCTCGTTACATTCTCAAAGAACTCCAGCAAATTTGTCAAACATGATTTCCCTTTTCATAAAACCATGCTGACTCTGCTCGACTGTATTATGCTTTTCCAAATGTCCTGCTACTGCTTTCTTAATGGACTCCAGCATTTTCCCAACGATAGATGAGGCTAACTGGTCCATAGTTTCCTGCGTTCTGTCTGCATCCTTTTTTTAAATGGGGCCATTACATTTGCGGTTTTCGAATCCACTGGGACCTCCCCAGAATCTAGAGAATTTTGGTAGATTACAACCAATGCATCCACTATATAGCTCTGCAGCCACTTCTCTTAAGACCCTAGGATGCAAGCCATTGGGTTCAGGGAACTTGTCCACCTTGGGTCCCATTATTTTTACCGAGTACTACTACTTTAGTGATTTAAGTTCCTCCCTCCCTATAGCCCCTTGATTATCTATTATTGGGATGTTTTTAGTGTCTTCTACTGTGAGGACCAATACAAAATATTTGTTCAAAGTCTCTGCCATTTCCCTGTTCTCCATTATTAATTCCCCAGTCTCATCCTCTCGGGGACCAACATTTACTTTAACAACCCTTTTCCTTTTTATATACCTGTAGAAACTCTTACTATCTCTTTATATTTCTTGCTAGTTTACTCTCATAATCTATCTTTTTTTTTAGTTGTCCTTTGCTGTTTTTTTAAAAGTTTCCCAATCCTCTGGCCTCCCACTAATCTTGGCCACTTTCTTTGCCATTGTTTTCAGTTTGATGCCATCTTTTATTTTCTTAGCCATGGATGGTTCTTAAAGTTTTTGTTTCTCACTGGAATATATTTTTGTTGAGTTATGAAATATCTCCTTAAATGTCCGCCACTGCTTATCAACCATATTACGCTTTAATCTATTTTCCTGGTCCACTTTAGCCAACTCTGCCTTCATACCTTTGTAGTCTCCTTTATTTAAGCTTAGGACACTGGTTTGAGATCCAACTTTCTCGCCCTCCAACTGAATTTGAAATTCAGCCATGCTATGATCACTCTTTCCTAGACTATCCTAGGAGATCATTTATTAATCCTGTCTCATTACACAGTACCAGATCTAAGATAACTTGCTCCCTGGTTGGTTCTGCAACACATTGTTCAAGGAAACCATCCCAGATGCACTCTATGAACTCTTCCTCAAGGCTACCTTGGCCAATTTGATTTGTCCAATCAATATGAAGATTAAAATCGCCCATGATTATTGCTGTTCCTTTTTTACAAGCCTCCATTATTTCTTGATCTATACTCCATCCAACAGTATAGTTACTGTTAGGGGGTCTATAGACTGCCCACCAGTGACTTCTTCCCCTTTATTATTTCTTATCTCCACTCAAACTGTTTCTACATCTTGATCATCTTCGTCATCCCAGGAATCCGCCTAGTGAACCTTTGTTGCACTCCTAAGGCAAGTATATCATTCAAACACAAAAGCAAAATACTGGGGATGCTGGAATCTGGAATAAAAACCGAAAATGCTGGACGTATCAGCAGGTCAGGCAGCATCTGTGGAGAGGAAGCAGAGTTAATGTTTCGGGTCTAGGACCCTTCGTCAGAATTGGAGAGTGTTCGGAAAGGACAGATTCTTAACGAGCACTGAAATGGGGAGGGGACGAAAGAACAAAAGAGAAAGGTCTGTGATAGGTTGGAAGACAGGAGAGATTAGAGAGACAAAAGGGATGATGGCCCAAATTCAAATGGTAATGCCAGGAGTTAGAAAAACATTAGTCAAGATAGGGTGTGAATGATGGGATAATGACTTTAATGTCACGTGAAGCCCCTTGGGATGCATTTTTTCTACATTAAAGGCATTATTTGAATGCAAGTTGTTGCAATAGTTGTAGTACTCCAAATATATTAATGACCTAGATGAAGAAATAGAAAGTTGCATAACCAAGGAGGCACAGTAAGTTGCACGGGTCGGAGGAGGGAGTCACAAAGCGACATAGACAAACAAAGTGAGTGGGCAAAACTATGGCAGATTGAATTCAATCGGCTAGATTTTGGCACACTTTGCGACTGGGTTTTCGCTGCGATTTGACCCTCTGCGACGAAAACCTGGTCGACGGAATCCTTGGCCCCCTCTTTACGGCGGCGCTTTCACTTACTGCCAGGGAGAGGAGCGCCAATGTGCAATGCCGCGGATTGTGTTGCCGTCATACTTTCGGCTCCATCGGGACCCGTATGCCACGCCCATAATACTGACGGGGTCAAACCTGTCAGTACAGCCCTTCGAGCAGTGGTAAGTATGAAGACCTACAAAAAGATAAGTAAGAGTGTTTAATTTTTAATTATTTTGCAGCGATTTATTAGGTGACTGTTTGCATTTTGTTTTTACCCCCTCCTCCCATGGCACGCCTCTCAGCACTATCAGCCTCAGCCTAAAGTTGCTGAAACTCGCGGTTTGCGCCATGTGCAGCGCCGATTTTACCGATGTGAGTAAAGGCTAAAAGGCCTCCAAAGCGTTAGCGCAGCGAAACGGTAATTTTAGAGTAAAATTTCCTTTTTCGCTGTAAACCGAAAATCAATGTGGGGAAGTATGAGGTTATCTAATTTGGATCTAAAAAAGACAAATCGGAATATTTTAATGGTCAGAGACTGGGAGCAGTGAAGATACAAATGTATTTAGTTGTCCACTTACACAAATCACTAAAAGCTAATGCACAGGTAATCAAAAAGGCTAATGGAATGTTGGCCTTTATCCCAAGTGAGTTGGAATACAAAAGTGAGGAAGTGATGCTTCAGTTGTGAAGAGCCTTGGTCAGACCCCATCTGGAGTACTGCATTCAGTGTTGGTCACCACTTGTCAGGATAGATATATTTTGGTCTTGGAGGGGTTACAGTGCAGATTCACCAGAATAATCTCGGGGCTTAAATGTTTGCATAAACTTGCCTTGTATTCCCTTTTTGTTTAGAAGGTTGATCTAATCAAGGTATTTAAAATGACTAAGGGATTTGATAAAATAGATACAGAGAAACTATTTCCTCTGATGTGGGAATGCAGAACAAGTGTGCATAATAAAATTAGAGCTAGGTCATTTAGGAGTGATAAGAAACCTTTTACACAGAGTAGTAAAAATCTGGAAATGGTGGAACTGCCTCAAGGGACTGAATGGCCTACTCCTGTTTCTATGTGTAGTAATTTTTTGAATCAAGGTCATGCTTCAGATACTATAAAGTTCACCCTCCTTTCTTGTGGGTCTGCTGTAGGATTCTTGTTTGAGTGTTTCTGCAAATGTTAAATGGAACTAGATGGTCTTGTTACTGAAATGTGTCTCAAATGTCTCCTTTTCTCAAAAGGACTGAAGGCAGTTCATAGAGAGATGAATGTAGTATATGTAAATGCTAATTTGAGCTGAAAATCTTTGAGGGCAGACATCCTTCCTGATTCTCCCACTTGTACCTTGTCCAACCCATGATGCGTGCAGTATAAAATATATTTGAAGTGTGACAGATTTGACACATTTACCTTTCTCTGCATCATATGCAGTAATAATGGTGTTACAACTTTATATGTAATCTTGAGCTGGTCTCTGAAGATAGCTTGGTCCTTGGCCAAGATCACTAACTGGTGAAGACATTCTGCTTTTACAAATATTTGTTGGTAACTCAGTCAGATTATGTACAGCACTATTAATCAGCTAATCTCTAAACACCATTCATCTTGTAATTTCATTACAGTATTTGATATATTGGAACACTAATTTTTAACAATATCCTAGATTTTTTTTTTTTGCTTGTGGGATGCCAGGACTGTCTTAACTTTAGTTTCTGCAGCTGAGAAAGAATAGGTTATAAATCTTACTACCTATTTGCGTGCAGGACAAAAATGTATCTTGGCTTCGGGATACCATCCATAACATTTGATAGATTGAAAGGTGCTATTTCGCTTCCTCCACTTGGTGGGATTTGCCAGGGAGAGGGGTAAATTTGTTTGGAGGTGTCACTTGTTCAAAAAGAGAAGTTGCTATTGTGAGTAACTGGCAAAAATATATGGTTGCTTCAGTCGCACGTTTGGAAACTTTAAATGGCACTAATGCCAATGGCAGAAACACTAAGCAGTGATGCACATTTAATGGAAGATTGTTGAATTACCAACAAGATCTCTCTTCTCTCCTTTTACCAGGCATCTCCAAGAGTCCACGTGGATGATAATTTGGTTGCTAAATTGGCAGAAAAGTTAAATTATGAGGATCCCACACCAGAAATATTTGATGACATTCAAAGAAAAGTAGGTTTCAAGAAGAACTTACACTTTGTTAGCTACCCTCCTTTCTCGTGTCTCTATATACTTGTGCTAGAAGATTGGAAAGTAGATTTTTCCCTAACCAACTTGTGAGAAAAGGAGTATATTTACACAATAGCAAAAGTACTGGCAATTTTTCATTTTTATAAATTGCTCCATCAGACGAACTTGCTAAACTTAACCCATAAGAACGGACGCGTCTGAATGTCAGTTGAAACTGATTCAAACTACAGGTTCTCTGAGAATTGAACATTTTGTTGGGCATTTCAAAATTAAATTTACTAAATATACTTAGTTTTGTCACATCATAATCGCAATAATTATGTATCATTACTTTTTAAATCCGCATTTATGCAATCTTAATACTGCAGCTAATTCAGAATTCGAATCTCAAATACGTTACTGAAAAATAGATATTTTAATCCCCATGTCACCCTGCCCTTCAGAAATCGGGTGGGGGACAGTTAAAATAAGAGCGGCAATGTCCTGGAAAGCTGACAAGCTACATGCAAATGAGGCCCAGCTGTTAAAATCAGCTGAGCTTCACACCATTTGGGTCCTTTTCCTGCATCAGATCCCGCCCTCAGTATTAATCAAGTCCCTATGTTTTGTTTTGATGTGTATATGTGTGTACCTGTTCAACTGAGAACTGAGGAAGATTAGAGTTCCACTTGGGGTTAATTTTCACCTTTTTAAAAAAAAAAAATTAAAAATGGGTGGGTTGGGGGCGTGTGGGATGTTAAAATGTTAACAATTTGAATCCCAACCAGAACCTGCCCACTTTTGTTTTTTAATGGGGGGGCGGGGGGCAGCGGGCAGGCAGCCAATCCGCTGCCAGGATGCGGGTCGTCTATTTAAAGGTTATAATGAGGCTGGAAGATTCTGCTTTAACCTTCACTTTGAATTTAACTGTAGCTAGTTGGGTTCTGCAGGCCTTGTGAACCCGTCAGCTAAAGCAAGGCGAGTACTGCTGGATCCATGAGGTAAGTGCCTTTACACTCCTGAATCCAGGGTTCCTGCCTAACCCAACCATGCGATCGGAGACCCCCCACCCCATGACGCCTCCGATTTCCTGCCCCACCCCGAAGGCCTCCAATCTCCACCATGAGGCTGCCTCCTCTTTCTTTTCTGTCCCCGCTCTCTTTCCCTCCCCCTCCCCCTCCCCCTCCCCCTCCCCCTCCCCCTCCCCCTCCCCCTCCCCCTCCCCCTCCCCCTCCCCCTCCCCCTCCCCCTCCCCCTCCCCCTCCCCCTCCCCCTCCCCCTCCCCCTCCCCCTCCCCCTCCCCCTCCCCCTCCCCCTCCCGATCCTCAGCTGCCCTCGCCCCTGTGCCCCTCCAGCCCACAATCACTTCAGACCCCTCCCTCCTGAGCTGCTCTGGCCTATGATCTTCTTCCGTCCCCACCGCTGCTCCCCCCGTGCTCCTCCTGCCACCCCCAGCTCCAATGCGAACCCTCCTTCCCTCATCTTTGCAGCCGAGTGCTGCAGACCTACCCGCCCGGAGCCAGCCAACCTTACAGTCTGGCTGGCTGTAGACGGGAAACGGTCACTTCAGGTTGTTAGATGTTTTCCCATTGGTGCTTTCTCATAGTGACATCGTTTGGTTTGGAACTTGGCATAGTGAGGTATCATGGGTGCAAATTGATCCTGTTTACTGCACAATAGTGCCATCCTTTGACAATCCAAATGTTAACATTTTTGTACAAATGTAGGAAGTTTTGTCTTTTCTTAGAAAATTGATATGTGTTTACATTTTTATAAAGGTCTATGACATGATGCTGAAGGATGAGCAATTCTACCCCTCTTTCAGGCAAAACCCACTTTATGTGCGGATGTTGGCTGAGTTGGACATGTTGAAAGATCCAAGTATCAGAGGGTCAGATGATGGAGATTTGGGTATGTGAATATAGTATTCATAAACATAATATTCTATAGCAACTGTTAGCACATTGCCTTGGTGCCAAGTACAGAATTATCTACTGAAACCTAATATAATATATGGTGTACTTCAGATTCTTAATGTATAAATCTGAAAGGAAACTCCAAGTTCCATGTAACTCAACCACTATAACTTGTAGCAAGATGCAAGCAGAGGCAGCTAAATACCTCAAACCTCACCCTGGTAAAAGAACACAAGACATAAATAAATCTGCTTTTCTGCAATAAAAACAGGAAATGCTGCAAATATTCAGTAAATCAGGCAGCATCTGTGGAGAGAGAAAGAGGGTTAACGTTTCAAGTCGTTGACCTTTGACCTGGAAGAAGCTAGAGATGTAACAGGTTTTAAGCAAGTACACAGGTAGGGAAAGGAGGGGAAGAAAAAAACAAAAGGGAAGGTCTGTAATAGAAGGCAGGAGTGATTAAATAACAAAAGAGATGATGGTGTGAGCAAAAGGGCATGGTAATAGAACAAGTAAAGAAACAAGATGGGCCTAGAGGATACTAAGGGCACTGTGATTATTTGCACAGGGTCTACTATTTCCATATGAGGACAGAGCCTAAACGCCGTTCCATCCCCCAAAGAACCCGGCATTGCATCTGCCCTTGTCCTTCTATGTGGAGCAGGCTGGAGAGCCTGAGCAGTAGGCCCCGGGGTGGGAGTCTGGGTTTTAACCACATATTGATTGCTAAAGAAAGGTTAAAGGGTCTGAAATGCTAACTTTAATTTTGTGCAGTGTGAAATTTGTCCAATTTAATTAAAAAATAAAAAATTTTAAGCAATGTTTTAAAAATAAAAATAGTTTGTCTATCCTTATTTCAGGTTTGCCTTTTCCCCATGTGAGAGCCCAATCTTTGGTTTGCTCTTTCTATCATTTTGAAACCGTTATAATTTAAGAGCTTACTCACTTCATTGTTTGCTGTCTTTGTGAATTCTGTATATTGATTAGCAAGTTCACAACTAAGTGCAGTGGTTGGATTCTGCTGTTACTGCTGCTGTTAATCAAGGCAGCGTGGAAGCCCCAACCTGCGAGAAACCACCAGCCGCAGGTCGGGGCCATAAAAGGAGCGGCGGCGTAGCGGGCCGGGAGCAGCGCGAGCTGGTGCAGGAGGGTGACGACTTGGAGAAGGAATTGGATGCCACCAAAATCAAGGTTGCTGATTGGAGCGTGGGCAGGAGAGTCATCAAGCGGCGACGTCTAGGTGATGGAGCGGCGAGAGATTGTAGAGAGACATGATCGGGGCCCAGGGGAGATGAGAGTTTGGGGCCCAGAAGAGGCGTAGGTCCAGGGGCAGCACAGGCTAGCCGACACTGCGATATGTGTGTGCACTAGGTCTGTGCAGCAGAGCAAGTCTCCAGTCGTCTTGGTTATTCCTTGCCACTGGGACAAGACCTAGCTCTGTCAAGCCCGTGTGGTGGCTGGTGTGCAATGTCCACCAAACGTTTATTAAAAAAAAAAAAAAAAATTATGCAAGGGCATCTTCCACCGTTCAATATATAGTTTGGGACCTGGAATATCAGGTCCTTCATTGAAACACCTGTGAACGCATCCCTTTTTTGTGTGGAAGCAAGTCATCCTCAATACAAGGGACCGCCTAAGAAGAGGAGACAACTTGTTGACGTCACAGCAGTCAGCACAAGGGGATCCCCACTATACTTAGTTGATTTGAATGTCAAAAAACAGAAGTTCTTGACACGGGGATTGGGAGATCCTTGAGCAAAGCATACTTTGGGTCCAGTGGCGAACGTCTTTGCTTCGCCGCTGATCGCAAATTACAGGCCTCTGGTAGAGTGTTGTGTCCAAGTCTGGGCACCACGTTTTAGGAAGGATGTGAAGGCTTTGGAGAGGGAACAGAAGAAATTGACTAGAATGCTTCCAGGTTTGAGGGATTACAGTTACGTGGATAGACAGAGAAGCTGTGGTTGATCTCCTTATAGCAGAGAAGGCCACAAGGAGACTAGGATCCTGATGAATCAAGTAATGAGGGCTGATGAGAGGACTTTAAACTAATTAGTAGGGGGGAGGATTTAGGTGAGCAAAAATTAAAAAAGTCAAAGAAGGAGGAGACAACAATCGAGCAAGGTAGCACTGGGGGAAATGAAAACCAGAGCGTGCCAGGAAGGGACAGAATATATAAACATAACGGTGAATCAGAAAGTGGGGTCAAAGCAGGGAAAAATGTTTCTTTTTAAAAAAAAAACATTTAAAAGCTCTTTATCTGAATGCACGTAGCATTCATAACAAAATCGATGAGTTGATGGCACAAATAGATACAAATGGGTGTGATCTGATAGCCATTACAGAGACCTGGTTGCAAGGTGACCTGGACTGGGAACTAAATATTCAGGACAATTCGGAAGGACAAAAGAAAAGGAGGTGGGGTGGCACTGTTACTAAAGTGCTGATCTCGTCCTTTATTGAGAAACGATATTGACTCAGAAGATCAAGAAGTTGAATCAATTTGGGTGCAGATAAGGAATAATAAGGGGAAAAAGTCATTGGTGGGTGTAGTTTATAGGCCCCCTAACAGTAGCTACACTGGACGGAGTATAAATCAAGAAATAATGGAGGCTTGTGAAAAAAGGAATGACAATAATCATGGGCGATTTTAACCTTCATATTGATTGGACAAAGCAAAGTGGCCAGGGTAGCCTTGAGGAAGAGTTCATAAAGTGTATCCGGGATAGTTTCCTTGAACAGTACGTTGCGGAACCAACCAGGGAGCAGGCTATCTTTATATCTGGTACTATAATGAGACAGGATTAATAAATGATCTCCTAGTAAAGGATTCTCTTGGAATGAGTGACCATAATGTGGTTGAATTTCAAATTCAGTTGGAAGGTAAGAAAGTTGGATCTCAAAGCAGTGTCCTAAGCTTAAATAAAGGAGACTACAAAGGTATGAAGGCAGAGTTGGCTAAAGTGGACTGGGAAAATAAAGTATGGAATGGTTGATCAACAGTAGCAGATATTTAAGGAGATATTTCATAACTCGCTACAAAAATATATCCCAATGAGAAGGAAAGACTGTAAGAGAAGGGATAACCATCAGTGGCTAGCTAAGGAAATAAGGGATGGTATCACATTGAAAACAAGGGCATACAATGTGGTCAAGACTAGTGGAAGGCCAGAGGATTGGGAAATTTTTAAAAGCCAGCAAAGAACTGCAAAAAAAAATGCGAGAGAGGGAAGATAGATTATTAAAGTAAACTAGCACGAAATATAAAAACAGGTAATAAGAGTTTCTACAGGTACATAAAGAGTGGCTAAAGTAAATGTTGGTCTCTTAGAGGGTGAGACTGGGGAATTAATAATGGAGGACAGGGAAATGGCAGAGACGTTGAACAAATATTTTATATCGATCTTCACAGTAGAATACCCAATAGTGGATAATCAACGGGCTATAGGGAGGGAGGAACTTAATGCTATCACTAAAGAAGTAGTACTCGGTAAAATAATGGGACTAAAGGCAGACAAGTCCCATGGACCTGATGGCTTACATCCTAGGGTCTTAAAAGAAGTGGCTGCGGAGATGGATTACAACCAATGCAACCACTATCAAAATTCCCTGGATTCTGGGGCGGTCCCAGCGGATTGGAAAACTTCCAATGTAGCGCCCCTATTTAAAAAAGGAGGCAGACAAAAAGCAGGAAACTATAGACCAGTTAGCCTAACATCTGTCGTTGGGGAAAATGCTGGTGTCCATTATTAAAGAAGCAGTAACAGGACATTTGGAAAAGCATAAATCAATTCAGCAGAGTCA
Source organism: Pristiophorus japonicus (assembly GCF_044704955.1). Taxonomy (NCBI): domain Eukaryota; kingdom Metazoa; phylum Chordata; class Chondrichthyes; family Pristiophoridae; genus Pristiophorus; species Pristiophorus japonicus. Next base: position 139,311,658 of record NC_091981.1, read on the forward strand.
GCATGGTTTTATGAAAGGGAAATCATGTTTGACAAATTTGCTGCCGTTCTTTGAGGATGTAATGAGCAGGGTGGGTAAGGGAGAACCAGTAGATGTGGTGTATTTGGATTTCCAGAAGGCATTCGATAAGGTGCACATAAAAAGGTTGCTGCACAAGATAAAAGCTCACGGGGTTGGGGGTAATATATTAGCATGGATAGAGGATTGGCTAACAGAGAACAGAGAGTCAGGATAAATGGGTCATTTTCCGGTTGGCAAACAGGAACTAGTGGGGTGCCGCAGGGATCGGTGCTGGGGCCTCAACTATTTACAATCTATATTAATGACTTGGATGAAGGGACTGAGGTGTAATGTTGCCAAGTTTGCTGCTGATACAAAGATGGGTGGGAAAGCAAGATGTGAGGACACACAAAGATCTGCAAAGGGATATAGACAGGCTAAGTGAGTGGGCAAAAATTTGGCAGATGGAGTATAATGTAGGAAAATGTGAGGTTATCCACTTTGGCAGAAAAAATAGAAAAGCAAATTATAATTTAACTGGAGAAAAATTGCAAAGTGCTGCAGTACAGAGGGATCCTGGGGGACCTTGTGCATGAAATACAAAAAGTGAGAATGCAGGTACAGCAAGTAATCAGGAATGTTGGCCTTTATTGCAAGGGGGATAGAGTATAAAAGCAGAGCAGTCCTGCTACAACTGTACAGGGTATTCATGAGGCCACACCTGGAGTACTGCATACAGTTTTGGTCTCTGTATTTAAGGAAGGATATACTTGCATTGGAGACTGTTCAGAGAAGGTTCACTAGGTTGATTCCGGAGATGAGGGGGTTGACTTATGAAGATAGGTTGGGACATTGGAGTTCAGAGGAATGAGAGGCCATTTTATCAAAACATACAAGATAATGAGGGGGCTAGACAAGGTGGTTGCAGAGAGGATATTTCCACTCATAGGGGAAACTAAAACTAGGGGACATAATCTCAAAATAAGGGGTCGCCCATTTAAAACTGAGATGAGGAGGAATTTCTTCTGAGGGTTGTAAATCTATGGAATTCTTTGCCCCAGAAATCTGTGGAGGCTGGGTGTTTGAATATACTTAAGACGGAGATAGACAGATTTTTGAGCGATAAGGGAATAAAGGGTTATGGGGATCGGGCAGGTAAGTGGAGCTGAGTCCCTGATCAGATCAGCCATGATCTTATTGAATGGTGGAGCAGGCTCGAAGGGGCCAGGTGGCCTATTCCTGCTCCTAATTATGTTCTTATTTGATAGACGTGTATGAAATCATGAAGGATCTAGGTAAATAAAGAGAAACTGTTTCCAATGGCTGAAGGGTCAATAACGAGAGGGCATAAGAACCAGAGGCGACATGAAGATAAACTTTTTTATGCAACAAGTGGTTAGGATTTAGAATGCACTGTCTGATAGAGTAGTGGATGCAGATTCAATAATAGCATTCAAAATATAACTGGTTAAATACTTAAGAAAAAAATTGCAGGGATATCGGGAAAGAATGGGGGAGTGGGACTAAGTGAATTGCTTTTCGATGGGATGGGCTGTACTATTCTGTGGTTCTAAGGTCCGGAACTCCGGCTGGGTGGGGATGATTAGAGCACGATTTGAACAGTCAGGATGCGGAACAACATGATCCAGGTCTAAAGAGGTTAGAACAATGGTGAAAACGTGATCCAGATGAGAAGACTGATCATGTTCTGCCCCATCTGTTTGATGTGGATCATGTTCTTCCAACCGGATGAATTAATGAATCCCTTCCCACACACTGAGCAGGTGAATGACTTTACCCAGAATGAACTTGCCAGTGTGTCAGGAGGTTGGATACACGCTCACATCCCACCCACGCACCCACAAACTCGCCACGTGTGCGTAAGAGAACCCTGCCCACAGGAAAAAAAGCTTAAACCTCCAAAGAAGTAACTAACCCGCTAATTGGAGTATAAAGTATTTTATTTTACCAGCCAAGGGCAACCATAATTGCAATTGCAGAACACTAGATAACCGGATCATCACAAAGCTAAATAAAGTTCCACTTTCTGTAGGCTGCATGACAAGATTGGATCAAATTGCACATTGCAGACTGCTCGACAGCAGGCATGATCAGATTGCACATTCCAAACAAACTGTTGGTGTGTACACACCCATCAGAAATATGGTCCAACCCACTGGTGTTGCAAATAAACACAGCCGAGTTTGTAATTGGGTGGAAAGCAGGAGTAATTTAAATGACAAAAGAGATGATGGTGCAAGCAAAAGAGAGTAGTAATGGGATAAGTAAACAAACGAGATGGGTCTATAGGATACTAAGCGATATGAGGATAGTGCGGGATGGTGGATTTGAGGTTGAAGATCAGCCATGATATTGAATGGCCGAACAGGCTCGTAGGGCCGAATATCTTACTCCTGCTCCTATTTCATATGTTCTTCTCTAGGATCTGTAAATGTGACGGAAAATAGTGGGAAATTGGCCTCTTTAAATTTTTTTAATTGTGCGGGCGGTGTTTGGGGCAGATGAGGGGCGGAAGTGCTTTGGGAGCAGGGCAGCGGGCGGTTAAAGTAGAGGGCCACTGTGAGCTCTGCAGCCACTTTAGTGGCTCCCACTTGGCCACCAGGGAGGCTTTCAGCTGAGTCAGCGGCCCGGTACCCGAGAGGGGCTGCCGGTTGGCCGCCACTGTCGGCCGACAATTAAAATAAAATGGCGACCGTGGCTTATGCGTGGCTGAGTGATGTGGAACGCACCACTTCATGGGGCACTGGCACCAGTACTGAGGAAAGAAGGAACTGTTTTGTAGGGACGGGCTCCACTTAGACCGGGCTGGAACCTGTGTCCTGATGAATCGAATAACTAGGACAGTAGACAGGGCTTTAAACTAATAAAGGAGGAGTGGGAGAATTTAGGAAAGAGTAATTTAAAAAGCAGCACGACAAATGTCAAGGCTTTGGAGCAGAGCAGAGTTTGGGGTAAAAATAAGCAGAGTGGGTCAGGAAGGGACAAAGATCATAACAAAGGTAATATGGCATCACTGACTAAGGTGACATCAGGTAAAAATAGAAAAAAGTCAAAGCTAAAGGCACTATATCTACGCAAAGTATTCGCAACAAAATAGATAAATTAATAGCGCAGATAGAAATTTATAAGTTTGATCTAGTAGCCATTAGACGAGGTTGCAAAGTGACCAAGGTTGGGAACTAAATATTTCACTTTTCGAAGAGATAGGCAAAATGGAAAAGGAGGAGGGGTAGTCCTGATAAAGGATGGGATAAAGACAGTAGAGAGAAAGGATCCTAGCTCCGAAAATCAAGAAGTAGAATCAGTTTGGGTGGAACTAAAACAGCAAGGGGCAGAAAACATTGGTGGGAGTTGTTTATAGGCCCCCAAACAGTAGTGGTAATGTAGGGCACAGTATAAACCAGGAAATTAGAGGTGCATGTAGCAAAAGGTAATACAATAATCATGGGAGACTTTAATCTACATATAGACTGGGCAAACCAAATTTGCAGTAATAGTGTGGAGGACTAATTCATGGAATGTATACAAGATGGTTATCTAGATCAGTATATTGAGGAACCAACTAGAGAACAGATCTAGTATTGTGCAATGAGAAAGGGTTAATTAATAACTTTGTAGTAAAGGGGCCCTTAGGGAAGAGCGACTATAATAGAATTTTACATTAAGTTTGAAAGTGATTTAGTTAACTAGATTGAAACTAGGGCTTAAATTTAAACAAAAGAAACAATGTAAGTATGAGGGGAGAGTTGGCTACGGTAAATTGGGCAACTACATTAAAAGGTATGATGGTAGACAAGCAATGGCTAGCATTTAAAGAATTAATACATAATTTACAACAAACATGCATTCCTTTAAGGCACAAAAACCCCACAGGAAAAATGGTCCAACTGTGGCGAACGAGAAGTTAAAGATAGTATTAGATCAAAAGAAGAGGCTTATAACGTTGTCAAAAAGCAGTAAGCCTGAGGATTGGGAGGATTTTAGAATTCAGCAAAGGAGGACCAAGAAATTGATAAAGGAAGGGAAAATAGAATATGAGAGACATAAAAACAGACTAAAATCTTCTATAGGTATGTAAAAAGGAAAAGATTAGCAAAAGTAAATGTGGGTCCCTTACAGGCTGAGACAGGAGAAATTATAATGGAGAATAAGGAAATCACACAGAAATTAAACAAATACTTTGTGTCTGTCTTCACGGAAGAAGACACGAAAAACCTCCCGGAAATAGTGGCGTACCAAGGGTCTAGCACGAATGAGGAACTGAAAGAAATGAGTATTAGTTTTAAAAAATCATACTGGTGAAATTAATGTGACTGATAAATCCCCTGGACCTGATGGCCTACATCCTAGGGTTTTGAAAGGGGTGGCTATAGAAATAGTGGATGCATTTGATGTCATCCATAGATTCTAGAATGGTTCCCGGAGATTGGAAGGTAGCTAATTTAACACTGCTATTTAAGAAAGGAGGGAAGAGAGAAAATGGGGAACTACAGACCAGTTAGCCTGACATCAGTCATAGGGAAAATGGTAGAATCTATTATCAAGGACATGGTAACAGGGCACTTAGAAAATAATAATAGGATTTGGCAGAGTCAACATGGATTTATGAAAGGGGAATCATGTTTGACGCACCTGTTAGAATTTTTTGAGGTTGTAACTAGTAGAATAGATAAGGGGGGACCAGTGGATGTTGTGTATTTGGATTTTCAGAAGGCATTTGATAAGGTGCCACACAAGAGGTGATTGAACAAAATTAGGGCTCATGAGATTGGGGATAATATACTAGCATGGATTGAGGATTGGTTAACGGACAGAAAACAGAGTAGGAATAAACTGGTCTTTTCGGGTTGGCAGGATGTAACTAATGGGGTGCCGCAAGGATCGGTGTTTGGGTGCCAGCTATTCACAATCTATATCAATGATTTGGATGAGGGGATTAAATATAACATATCCAAGTTTGCTGATGATACAAAGCTAGGTGGGAATGTAAATTGTGAGGAGGATGCAAAGAGACTTCAAGGGGATATGGATAGGCTAAGTGAGTGGCAAGAACATGGCAAATGGAATTTAATGTGGAGAAAAATAAAGTTATCCACTTTGGTAGGAAAAATAGAAAAGCAGAGAATTTTCTAAATGGTGAGAGATTGGGAAATATTGGTGTTCAGATGGACCGGAGTGTCCTTGTACACGAATCACTGAAAGTTAACATGCAGGTACAGCAAGCAATTAAGAAAGCAAATGGTATGTTGGCCTTTATTACAAGAGGATTTGAGTATATGAGTAAAGACCTTTTACTGCAATTATATAGGGCCCTGGTGAGACTGCACCTGGAGTATTGTGTACAGTTTTGGTCATCTTGCCTAAGGAAGGATATACTTGGCATTGAGGGAGTGCAACAAAGGTACACCAGACTGATTCTTACAGGGCTCGACAGAGTAGATGCAGGGAAGATGTTTCCTCTGGCTGAGGAGTCTAGAACCAGGGGTCACAGTTTCAAAATAAGGGGTCGGCCATTTACGACTCAGATGAGGAGAAACTTCTTCACTCAGAGGGTGTGAATCTTTGGAATTCTCTACCCCAGAGGGCTATGGAAGCTCAGTCTTTTGAGTATATTCAAGACAGAGATCAAAAGATTTTTGGATATTAAGGGTTCAAGGGATATGGGGATAGTGCAGAAAAGTGGGAGGTAGAAGATCAGCCATGATATTGAATGGCGGAGCAGGCTCGAGGGACCAAATGGCTTATTCCTGCTCCTCGTGCTTATGTGATACTTTGTCAATCACTTTTGAAAATCCATATACATAGCATGAACTGTACTACCCTCATCAACACCTCTGTTACTTCATCAAATAACTCAATCAAGTTAGTCAAACATGATTTGTCTTTAACAAATCCATGCTGACTTTAATTGATGAGCCCAAGCTTTTCCAAGTGCCAATTAGTTTCGTCCCGGATTATTATCAAGTTTTTCCACCACTGATGTAAAGGTGACATGGCTTGTAGTTGCCTGGTTTATCCCTCCTTTTTTGAACAGCGGTTATATTTGCATGTTTGAATCTCTCCAATTAGGTTTCCATCCCTGCCACAGCACCACAGCAACCCTAATCAGTCACAAAGGACATCCTTTGTAACTGTGACTGCAATTGTGTGTGCCTTTTATTCCTCTATTTCTATATTTTTAGTTGCGACACTTTCAATAATATAGTATTAAGAGGTTGATGAGAAGTAGCCCATTGAAATTATGCAGGTTTGTGAATGTAACATTTACATACAATATCCATGCAAATATTATAATTACTAATGGTACATCAATTTTGACATTTAAAAAAAATATATTCAATATAAGAATAATTCAATTTGCACTCAAAAGATGCTAATAATCAAATCAATACTAAGTTGTGATAAAATCAGCTTGCAGGCCCGAACAAGTCCGTAGATTATTTACTGTGGTTACTGTTGAACTCTGGTCACTGTTGAAAAATATTACTTGCATACTAATTTAAATAACTGGAGTACCTAGTGCTTATACAGTTATATACCAAACAATCATATGGACAGTGCAGCCTAGTTGCATCCATGACAAAAGTTTGAACTTCAAAAGTACAGATTTGAGCTCCAGGCTGTTGTATCTCGGGGATGATGCAAGTGCACTTTGAAGTTTTCTTTGAATAATTTCCGCAGAAACATTCATCGTCAAAAATCCCCTACCCTATTTTTGAATGGGCCGTGTAAGACACAAATGTAGTAAAAAAGATGAAAGATAAAATTAACTAAAACTATATATCTTTCTATTGCTTGGTCTTACTGTTTAAAAAATGAGACCTGCATCCTGTCCATTTACATTATATACAGGAATTTAAATCTAGGAATTGAAGTGCCACAGATTATTTCAATTACTATTATATTCTGGTCACTGTTGAAAGACCTTTTTGCTGTACTCATTTGAATAACCTACAGCGTCTAGTGTTTGTAATGGCTATAACATTCAGCTTAACAGATTCCAGACTTGAGATCCAAGAAATTTTAAACAGAATTAAAGGAAATTTTCAGGTGTCTATCAAATTGGAGTTGATGGAGGGTTAAGACATATGTTGACTAATTGCCAACATTTTGGTTTCTAAGTTTCCATGATGTGTACTTTACAAAGCTTTCTATCTACATCTAGTGGCAGAAAAACAGTACTGCATGGAATTTTCCATTGTTTTGTGTTTTCAGAGCAGTCATTTTTCTTAGTAATTTTCACTGTTTTCATGTGAACAAAGTTGGTGCATCTCACCCTGGCATGTCACAATTTTTATTTTAGTGCAACAATTTCTTGATGCTACATTTCTGGATAATAATTGTATTCTGTACTCAATCTAGTTCTCTCTCTCTTGAATTGAAGTAAAATTACTTTGTACATTTAGTCTGGAATAAACATGTTGCCTTGGATGATTCAAGGAACAACCTGCGGCCTTTTAAAGATGCGATTAGCTCTGCACCCGTGGTGAACACCATTTCATTGAATATCTCTCTGCATTTTTATGCCATTTCAAATTCTACATTAAATATATGTTTGTTTCGTTCATGAACATGTATTACCATTGTTGAAACTGATTTGATTTCTAAACTGTTATTGTTCCCCTTGAAGAATAATGTTTTTTACCAGTTGCTGGAATAATGTTTTTTACCAGTTACCACAATGTACTTGTGCAAAAAGGACTACTTCTGTGTCGATTTTGAAATCCAGCATAAAGTTCAATCATTTGCCAAAGCCAACAGACGTTTGAAACACTCATTGCATCAGAAATATAAATAAAAGAAAGTTAATTGTGGAAAACAATTTCTTGACAGAACCAGTCCCACGCCCATGTATTCAGATAAAAAGGAAAATAATAAGAAAGGAAATTGCTTTCAGAGCACTGTCTTGCATCATATTTTAAATACCAGTGTTAAAGTAGACAGTATAATTTGGAATTATGAGACTAAAATCACAAATCAACTACTCTCTGGTGCACAATTGCCCTGTTCTTGGCTGCCTGCAGGTGCATACGTTTGTTTTACTAGGAATCCTTTGGGTATTATAGCGTTAGATGTTGGGAATTTGCCATGAATTGGTCATTTTTCTTAATGTTTAGTCGTACTTTGATGTGATTTTTTTATTTTAAGTACATGACCTTCTACTGTACTTCAGTATTATGTTACAAAGCATTTTTTACATTCTGAGCTGAATTTTGTTTCCCTCTCCAGAGTCTTTCAATGGCTCCCCAACTGGTAGTTTAAATTCGGTAAGTGCTATAGACTGTTACGTAACCTAGGTCATTTACTGATCACACACAAATGTGTTTGTTTACAGAGCAAAATAAACCAATTTCCAGCAGTCTGTCAACCCCTAAACTTAAGCCACTGCTTTTTACTCTTCTATATTTCTATGCAAAGCTTACTAGCTGCTTGGATTTAGTGATTGTGCAGGTGTTTTAATATCTATAGATTAGTTTGTTCTGGCTCAGTTCCATGTCTGGAATGGATGCCTGCTTAAATAATACAGTTCCCTTGTGTCATTATGTGACATAAAACAGCTCAAGCTATGAATAGTTAAAAGGTTATATCTAATGTCAGTGTGTTTCTGAAATTTAACACATTTGAGTATCCTTCACCTCTTGGCAGATATTAAAGTTTTCATAATTGTGTTTTAATAAGTCATTGATATTATGGAAAGGATAAAATGAAAGTGAAACATTTTCTACAGATAAATTCATGATAAAGGAACCATGGATTAATGACTACCTTTTGTGAGGAGCTTTGACACAGTTGATAAATGACAGCATATAATATATTTGACCATTTGATATTTTTTTGGAAAAAGTGTCTCTAAGAAAGCTTGACTTAATCTCCATGTGTGTTTGTAAGACATATTGTTGGAGAAATTCACTATCGTCCCATTTGGGACGCTAATTTTTAAAAGTTTGAAAAGCTAGCGCCAGGCGCTAACGATTTCAAACTTTCAAAAATAATTTGCTGTTTGCGCTCCAAGAAGGAAGTGGAGCGCTAAATCAAGTCCACTTCCTTCTTGAAGCGCTAACGGCAGCAGGTGGGGCGGAGACTTCAGCAGTGCTGCACACTGGGCTGTGCAGCGCTGCCACATTCAATGGCTCCTTCCTTCCCTTAAACGAAGGCCATAGTTGCAGGCTCTGCAATATAAAAGGGACCTACCTGGACCACCAAGGAAGCGACACTCCCGCACGATCAGCCCGGCACTCGAGCAGAGTGCTGGGCTGAACGATCGCAGGCAGAAACCCACGGAAAAAATGGTGACAATACCTAGGCCACCACCGATGCACACCTCCTGCAGCTGTTGGTGCTTTCATCCGGCGCTGCTGCAGGATCGGAAGTCAATTTTGGGTCGAGGCCAATGATCACTGAGCGCAGGAGATGGAGCTGTAGTGCCACCGCAAAACTCCCCATCAAATATGGCGGGATTCGATGTCAGCACTGAGCCGGTCGCAAAGCCATTTGCCCCCTGTTAGCATCCCCTCCCTCCCCCACCCCCGCCCAACAGGAGGCGCAAAGCCACCAATTTCTCCCCCAAAGTAGCTGTCCTTACTGAAATGATGAGGCTGAGTTGTTTGTTAAGCAGTTTACTTTATAAACTTATGATAGATATGAACATTTAGTAAAATATACTTTTAATTCCCAGTCTCTAGATGATCTTTCAAATGCCAGCTCTGAAGAGTCATTGCAACTACAAGTATTTATTAGTGACACTGGTAAGTAATATTACAATATTAGTTTGAGTAGAAGCATAACCTTTGGACAAAGTTGATTTGTACAGTATACATGCCACTTAACGACTGAGTTCTTTCAGAAATATCACAAATAGCAGAAGTATTAGTTGTATACATGAAATTAGTTGTGCCAACAGAACAGCGACATCAACTGAACTAGTGCATGTTACTTCCATAACTAAGCACATTTATTGTGCTAAAACAGAACAGTAGTGTACATGAATGTTTTAAAAAAAAAAAAAAAAATACCAATGTGCATCTATACATACTGTGCTCCTTTTATAGAATATACTTTGGGGGTCAGTTGTTTGTCGAAACAAATAACACATCACAGTTGCTAAAAGTCAGTAGAATGTCTCTTGAGCCATTTGTCAGTGCCTTGTAAATTCAGGTCCTCCATTTGCAGTAGGAAATGTGTAGTTTTAATAGAAAATCTTTTTTGCCACATGCAATAAATGGTAATAGATGGCTTAAAAAAACAAGTTTGATTTGTCCAGGAATTTGATTGGTCTACCTGGTTTATGCTCTTACAAATTATCAGTTTAGCTCAATGTGGCAGTAATTGAATCAGACAATGCCCTCTATTTCTAATTATCATTCCTCCTTTGTACGTTTACATTTCTGTTCATTTTTCATTATCTGTTGTTTTCACATCTGTCTGCATATCTTCTAGTTTGTTTAGCTTTTCTGAGGTGAATCTACTTTCATAGTCTTCAATTGAATTTCGTACTGTAATCTTTGTTAGTAGCATTTAAGCTCTCTGTGGACAACAGAACGTATTTTTCTAACCATTTTATAACAATAGTCAAATAGTGGATACTGTATTTGCATTAAAAAGATGTACAGGTATTCAGTGTTACAAAGATACTGTGCATAGCTGTCCAGTTTTTCCAATGTCAGTGTAAATAAAATGCTAAAGAATTTAAAAATCCCCATTTGTATCTGCACATTGCACAGATGCACCCACTCACTTAACTGTAATTTTACTGTTCATTTTCACTTGTTGCACAACTCAGATTTGATGTCTTCATTCAAGCACTGCTCACAATACCTTTTAACAAGGTATTAGCTTTTTTCAAAAGAAACTAATCCTTAATGTGTTTTACATGACATCATATCTATTTGGAAAAAAAATACCTACTACATTGCAATATCTGTGCACCAAGAAGTGAGATTGAAACGTCATATTTGATTGCATTTAGTAATGCAAGGGTGTCCTGGGAATTTTAACATTTTCTCATTTCAGACGTTTGATCTTGGTATCGAGCTTATCCCAAGTCAAAAATAGTACATCCAACTATAAATTAAAGCAACTTCTACTCCATCCCATCATTAACCCAAATCTCCCCATGGTGAATTCTTCCTCTTTTCACACCAGCCATCCTATAGCCACTTTTGACTAATTGTGAATTTTACATTAAATTAGAAACCACGTTCTGTTGGCTCATACTTATTAGAAGCTAGGCTAATAGTACCCAAATTCAACTCGTGTAGGGCTTTTACAGTTAGGGAAAATTTCATCCAGGTTTTGTACACTGGTTTCTATCCTAAGGTCAAGAGATGAAAGGACAGTGCGCTAAAGCACTGCAATGCCCAGGTCCACAATTGAAACTTTTTTTTGTTGACTTCTCTAAAATAATGTGAGAACTAAGTTGGGGGAATAGGAGGGAGAGAATAAAGAGATAAGGAAAGCTTTTACTCCTTTCATATTCATTTGTCATTCTACAACTTCATACTATTGTCTCTCTTGTTTTCTCCTTGCTACTTATGTTTCTGTCCTATTTTCATCCATCTTTGTGTTTCCCATTTTTCTCCCTCGTTTCTTTTCATTGTGACTAGTCCATGCTGACTATGAACCATATCCTGTGGCAGGAGTATGCAATGACCATGGCAAGACGTATGCTCTGTATGCAATCACTGTTCAAAGGAGAAACCCAGATGGCAGTGAGGATGTATGGAAGACCTATCGTCGCTACAGTGACTTCCATGACTTTCACATGCGGATAACGGAGCAGGTAAAAGCCCTGCCTGAAAATTGTTTGTAGAGTTTCCTGTCAGCTTATTCTGGACTGAAGGGATTATGGCTGCACTGCTGCAATGAAGGCATCAATTATGTATAGCAGATATTTGAGGACACCAAGGCCGAGATGGTTTTTGTTCTGATGAGTAGTGCTGGATTATTATTTGAAACTTGATTAGCATCTGATGGATTTTGATCAACATAATTTTGTACAATTGTTAATCAGTTTCAGACGTCATTTTTTTTTTTCTGTTCACCTCTCCTAATTGGTGTCAATTATTTTGCATTTGAGCCAAATCAACAATATGAATAATTAATTATAACGGGTCTCAATAATGTAAAACCTATTTCATATTACTGCATTTGAAGGTTTTGGAGAGATCCTGGAATTGCCTGTTCAGACTACCTCTCCACAACATGTTGGCCTTGCGACTAGTTCAGCCTCCAGAGGTGTTATGTCTGCTGTCGCTCTAATTTTATTATAATGCAGCTTTCACATTTTTAAAATTTTTTGTCAAAAGCTTTAACATCAATATGTTGCTGAGTTGCCTCAGAAGATGCAAATTGACAAAATTCCGAGCAGGACTCCACATTTTATATCTTGGAATTTAGATAACATACTTCTACAATATTTCTACAATATCCTTCATGTAAAAATGTATGCAGTGCAAAATGCCATGTTTTCAGCAATGAAGGTTTTAAAATAGATATTTGTTGCAATGCAGATGATGAAAGTCAAATGCATAGACTTCCATAAAACCTGTATAAAGAGTATTTTAACTCCGTATCACAATTTGCTTCCATATGTATACTGATTTGTGACCAACTTTACCTCTTCACCAATTAGCCTTAAATCCATGATGCTGTCATGCTATATCTGACTGTTGAATATGAAGTCCTGGACATTCCAATGCTTGTTCCAACTTAGCAAGACATGAGCCATCCTATTTGGTACTATCTTCCCAGCTTCTTGCTACAGCTGACTGTATTGCTGTCCAAATTCTGTGTTCTGTTGCACCTTCAGCTTAGCTTCTCCACATCTGTTTAATCATTAAGGCTGGATTGCTCCATAAACTAATTCATGAAGAACTTTGGTTTCCCATTCCTCAGCTCATCCCCTTTTGTAAAAAAAAAAATTCTCATGCTGGTTTCAGGTTCTAAATGCCTTTGCTCCACCATACTTCTACAATATCCTCTGGCTCTTCATCCCAGCTTGCATCCTCCACTCTTCTGACCATGATGCATTCTGTTTCCCCTCTCTTCCTTCACTTCCTGTCACTACTCCATCAATTGTGCCAAAGCCTTCAGCCACCATAACCCTTCACTGTGGAACTCTCCCTAAACCCCTCAAGCTTGCCACCCCTATCCCCATTTTCAAAATCTTTTTTGCTGACTGACCTTCAATCTGTAAAACATTTTGGACATTTGTTACTCTTAAGCTTATGTTTGTAATTAGTATTCCTGTAATTAGCATCAAGAAAAATTAGAACACATACATGTTGAGCTGATTTATAAACCTAAACAGAGTATGCAGAATGTTCTTTTACTTTATAGACTCACTGTATTCTGAGTAAATAATAGCGTCACCTATATTTTAACCATTTGAATTAATATGCAATTTAAGATTGAACCTACAATTAAAGTATTTGTAAGGCACTGCCATCAAACAATTCACACTGTTGTCAACTGAGCTAGTTCCTCTAATTTGGGTTATAGAAACGGTATTGGAGTTCAACATTGTATGACTTGGATCCTCTAACCTTTTAATTGGGCTTCACTTTTATCAAAATTTGATTCACCATAGCCACCCATCAGCAAGAGACCCAAGTCGTTTGTGATTGTATGTTTGTAAGTTAATATTTTTACTATAGGAATATTGCAGAGAAGGCTCCCTAAAATTGTATTTAATATTGCATATTAACTTAAACTTCTAAAATCTTTAGTATTCGAGTGATATTCCTTTTATGAGGCATCTTTAGTATTTGAGTGACATTCTTTTTGAGGGATAGCTGTATACATTCCAGTATTCATTTTGGAGTGCCACGATAATTATAAAATATTGTGAAATGAGATGGGTTTGACACCCAAGTATGCTCTAAAGCATTAAATTGGCACATCATTACATAGGTGAATATAAGAGCATGAGAAATAGGAGCAGGGGTATGCCACTGGCCCCTCAAGCCTGCTCCACCATTTAATAAGATCATGCCTGATCTGATCATGGACTCAGCTCCACTTCCCTGCATGCTCCCCATAACCCTTTATTCCCTTATCGCTCAAAAATGTGTCTATCTCCGCCTTACATATATTCAATAACCAAGCCTCCACAGCTCTCTCGGGAAGAGAATTCCATAGATTTACAACCCTCAGAAGAAATTTCTCCTCATAGTTTTAAATGGGCAGCCCCTTATTCTGAGACTATGTCCCCTAGTTTTAGTTTCCGCTATGAGTGGAAATGAGTGCATCCACCTTGTCTAGCCCCCTCATATTTTATGTTTCGATAAGATCACACCTCATTCTTCTGAACTCCAATGTGTATAGTCCCAACCTACTCAACCCATCTTCAGATGTCAACCCCCTCATCTCTGGAATCAACCTAGTAAACCCTCTCTGAACAGCCCCCAATGCAAGTATGTCTTTTCTTAAATACAGAGACCAAAACTGTATGCAGTACTCCAGGTGTGGCCTCACCAATACCCTGTACAGTTGTAGCAGGACTTCTCTGCTTTTATACACCATCCCCCTTGCAATAAAGGCCAACATTCCATTTGCCTTCCTGATTACTTGTTGTACTTGCATACTAACTTTTTGTGTTTCATGCACAAGGACCCCCAGGTCCCTCTGTACTGCATTTTTCTCCATTTAAATTACAATTTGTTCTATTTTTTTTTTCTGCCAAAGTGGATAACCTCACATTTTCCCACATTATACCTCTGCCAAATTTTTGCCCACTCACTTACCTTGTCTATATCCCTTTGCAGATGTTTTGTGTCCTCCTCACAATTTTCTTTCCCACCTATCTTTGTATCATCAGCAAACTTGGCTACATTTCACTCTGTTCCTTCATTAAAGTCATTAATATAGATTGTAAATAGTTGAGGACCCAGCACCAATCCCTGCGGCACCCCACTAGTCACTGTTTGCCAACCGGAAAATGACCCATTTATCCCGACTCTGTTTTCTGTTAGTTAGTCAATCCTCTAGCCATGCTAATATATTATATTATCCCCAACCCCATGAACTTTTATCTTGTGTAGTAACCTTTTATGTGGCACATTATCAAATGCCTTCTGGAAATCCAAATACACCACGTCCACTGGTGTACCCCCTTATCCACCCTGCTCGTTACATCCGCCAAGAACTCCAGCAAATTTATCAAACATGATTTCCCTTTCATAAAACCATGCTGACTCTGCTTGATTGAATTATGCTTTTCCAAATGTCCCGCTACTGCTTCCTTAATAATGGACTCCAGCATTTTCCCAACGAGAGATGTTAGGCTAACTGGTCTATAGTTTCCAGCTTTTTGTCTGCATCCTTTTTTAAATAGGGACGTTACATTTGCGGTTTTCCAATCCGCTGGGACCGCCCCAGAATCCAGGGAATTTTGGTAGATTACAACCAATGCATCCGCTCTCTCTGCAGCCACTTCTTTTAAGACCCTAGGATGTAAGCCATGTGTCCCAGGGGACTTGTCTGGCTTTAGTCCCATTATTTTACCAAGTACTACTTCATTAGTGATAGTGATTGTATTAAGTTCCCCTCTCCCTCTCGCTCCTTGATTTTCCACTATTGGGATGTTTTTAGTGTCTTCTACCGTGAAGACTGATACAGAATGAGAGTTCATTTTCTTACCATCGTAGAATGTTTTGTCACAGATAAAAGGAATTTTGACCATTAAATCAGCGCCAGTGCTTTACTGCAGCTGAACCATGTTTAATTCAACTCTACTTTTAACATTTGAATTACAAGGAGTTGACTGCGGTGAGCCCACAGCTTAAATAGTTTGTCCAATTCTAGTCACGGAGACGCAGGGGAGACTTTGAACTGCTGAAGGTAATGCAGAGAACCGTAATGAGGTTGATCCCTAGTGTTCGAGTTCTAAGTTAGAAAATACTGGACCAATGAGGGTATTTGAAGTTGATCTGAATGAGGTAGAAAGGATAGACAGTGTAGCAAAGGTAAATCTGTAAATTTACTTCAAACTAAATTGCAAAAGTTGGACAAGGGAACGAAGGTGCAAACTAGTAAACAGCAAACTTCCAACTCCTATCAGGTGGTTAATCAAATAAAACATGATCAATGGACATGTGGATTGAGTAGTGGAGATTGAAACCTTGGTATAATTTAAGAAATAATTAGAATCCTTAATGAGGGTCTTTGAATGGATGAACTAAGATGGGATGAATGGCCTTTAGTCATCCATAAATATTGTGTAATAGCAATCCTCAATTCTAATATGCCTGTGAAAAGCCATTTTATTCTGTTGTTTACTGATTTTCTTTTATGCTCCCACCCTCAATCTTTCAAATCTCCCTTTTTGCAGCTTTCCTACATATTTGCATTTTTTTTTCAATCTGCCCTGATCTTTTTATTTGTTCGTTCATGGGATGTGGTCATCGCCAGCAAGACCAGCATTTATTGCCCATCCCTAATTGCCCTTGAGTCGGGTGGTGGTGACTCACCATTTCAAAGGGTTGTTAAGAGTCAACCACAGTGCTGTGGGTCTGAAGTCACATATAGGCCAGACTGGGAAAGGATGGCAAATTTCCTTCCCTAAAGGATATTAGTGAATCAGATGGGTTTTTATGACAATCCGGTAGTTTCATGGTCACCATTTTATAAGTTTGGAGTCTCATTCCTTCACATCTTTTATTTTTTTAAGTCACCACCAATAATTGGAAGGAATGAGCCTCCACACTTGTAAAAGCAGATTTTCAGTGCCGGAGCCAGTTGTTTGGCAGTAATTAAGACTTACCACGCTACTGAAAGGTTACTTATTCTGGAATGGACAAGCCCCAACTTTTCTGGCACGTTTAGTTGCTATCTCTGAGGTAAGTAAAGCAACTTCACATGGTTCAATGCATTTGAACAGTGAGTCAGACAGTGCAATACCATTAATCAAGCAACTTTAGGAGGAGCAGGGCATCTCGGATAGCAACTTCCGGATTTCCGCACTTAACTGCGCATGTGTAGTCACCAGAAATTGCTGTCCAATATCCACATCAATTACAGTGAGCGCTGTTGGCCTCACCGTTATTTCTACCGCAAAGTTATGTTTTTGCTCTGGGTGCTGAAATCATCCAGGAACTTCCACATGCAGCAAGTTTTTCATGCAGCATTAGCCATGTGTAAACATCATGTCTTGCTATTCTTGCACTGTTCACTTGTCCCACTCTATATTATCTCATTTTTGTCATGTCTATAGCTGTGGCTCTTTTGTGCAGAGGTGTATTGTCACATTGAGAAGCTTTTTGTTAGATTTCCTGAAGTAAGTCCAAATTTTAATCAGCATTGACTCAGTTCAACGTTGTGCCTTTCTTGATTTCTTCTTGATGTGATATTGAGCTCTTTCTGTTCCTGTTTGAGAGCTTTTCTGGCTACTTCGTTACAACTTTCGTCTTCCTACCGAAAAGTTCAATGGGTTTGAAGTTCGACGTAACTGTTCTGACTGTGCTGGTCAGCCAGCGCTCATAATTCAGAAGTGAATGTGGGTTGCACCTGGTTTGATTTGATATACGCATTGATGTTCTGGTTGGCAATCCTGGTTAAGTTATTAATGTTTATAGAAGGTTTGATTTTTTTTAAACCACTCACTATCATTGGTCAGAAAATCTAGCTTCATATTTCCCAGTAAGTTATTTGAGTGAAAATGTTGAGTCGGCCAACCAGATGAGAAATGTTTTCGACTCCAAAACTTGCTAGGTTTTTGTCGCTGACTTTTAACCTAGAATTAAAGTATTTGTAAGGCTCTTCCTACCCTTTCCAACCCATAACCTGACGTGCACCAAGTCCCAAATGCCTCTGTTTTTAAATTTGCATCATGTTCAATTCTCACCATGGTCTCATTCCTCCCCATCTTTGTAACCTCCTTCAGCCCTACAACCTTCCGAGAACTCTGAATTCCTCCACCTCTAGCCTCTAGTCCATCTTCCCCACCCCTTCCTTACAACACCATTGGTGGCCATGTGTTCTCTGCCCCAAACTGGAATTCCCTTCCTAAACCTTCCTCCTCTGTCACCTTTTAAGATCCACCTTAAAATCTACCTCTTTAACCAATCTTTTGGTCACCTGTCCTAATGTCTCCTCCTTTGGCTCGGTGTCAATTTTTGGTTGACTACACTCCTATGAAGTGCCTTGGATGCTTTACTATGTTAAAGGCATTATATAAATGCAAGTTGTTGTCGTTTTGGGGAGGAAGTTGAAGATCACTTCCCATTATGTCTTGTTGGCATTTGCTGTTTTATTTCTAACTATTGCCTTTGCAAGGTTTGCCGCTTTTTACCATTTCCCACATTTTCTCCCCTCGGTCACTTGAATGATGTCTTTTTGCCTTTTTAATTGGAATTCATTCTTTTGTTTTTGTGTCCATCTTCACTGATCATTCATGTCATGTAACACTTTTAAATAGTTTACAGCTCATTCAACCCATTAATGCTCTGTCTGTAATTGGCATATGTAATGTAGCCAAGTTTGCTGATGATACAAAGATGGGTGGGAAAGCAAATTGTGAGGAGGACACACAAAATCTGCAAAGGATATAGACAAGCTAAGTGAATGGGCAAACATTTGGCAGATGGAGTGTAATGTGGGACAGTGTGAGGTTATCTATCCACTTTGGCAGAAAAAATAAAGCAAATTATTATTTAAATGGAGAGAGATTACAAAATGCTGCAGTTCAGAGGGACTTGGGGGTTCTTGTGCATGAAACACAAAGTTAGTATTCAGGTACAGCAAGTAATCAGGAAGACAAATGGAATGTTGGCCTTTATTGCGAGGGGGATGGAGTATAAAAGCAGGGAAGTCCTGCTACAAGTATACAGGGTATTGGGAAGATCAGGAGACCACATCTAGAATACTGTTCTCCTTATTTATTAAAAGTCTCCTTTGGTCTCTTTTTGGTCTCATTTTAGGAGGGATATACTTGCATTGGAGGCAGTTCAGAGAAGGTTCACTTGGTTGATTCCTGAGATGAAGGGGTTTGACTCATGAAGGCAGGTTGGGCCTATACTCATTGGAGTTTAGAAGAATGAGAGGTGATCTTATTGAAACATATATGATACTGAGGGGATTTGACAATGTTGATGCAGAGAACATATTTCTACTCATGGGGGGAATCCAGAACTCGGGGCCATAGTTTAAGAATAAGCGGTTGCCCTTTTAGAACTGAGATGAGGAATTTCTTCTGAGGGTTGCAAATCTGTGGAATTCTCTGCCCCAGAGAGCTGTGGAGATCATTGAATATATTTAAGGTGGAGATAGACAAATTTTTTAACAATAAGGGAGTGAAGCATTATGGGGAGCGGGCAGGGAAGTGGAGCTGAGCCCAAGATCAGATCAGCCACGGTCTTATTAAATGGCAGAGCAGGCTCGAGGGGCAAATTGGCCTACTCCTGCTCCTATTATGTTCTGATGTTCTAATATCTCTCCTGTTGGGGTAAAAAAAGACTTCTCCTCCTCCTCCTCAAGGTGGACTCCCTGATAGAAGGAATCGACACCCGCCTGCCCATATAGCGACCACAGAATCACTCAGACAACACCTCGGTTTAACTGGTTTTTATTCAAGCTTGCTCGGGAAGTGTTCACAGATGAACCACCTTAGAACAAAGGATTTGAAATTACAATTATACATTTTTCGAGGTGTGCGACCCTCCTACAAAACCACCGATTGGCCTACTGCTATCAGCCATCATTGATTTGTTGACCCTTATCAGACTGGCTCTGATTGGTTCTCCCCACACCTGTCCCATCTCATCACATGTCACCCTCCTGCAATGTGTTATTCAGTGCTGTCAACTTTGCCTCAGTTTCTCATGACTTGTGAAGTAACCTTGCTTCCCAGGGTTTGCTATGTTTCTCGACTGTTGACTCTCCACTGCCCTTGGTAGATGTGTTCTATCTGTCTGTGCTAAGGGCCAAACAGTGTTGGCTACTTATGATGGTTCATTAACCATCAAGCTTTGCTGCGTAGCAAGCTTTGCTGTTGCCCCTTAAAACCCATTCAAGCATGCTATAAGCGTGCTTTACATACATAAGCGAGTTTTACATACAATCTGTCAATTACAATCCCTACCGTAAGGTAGAGGAACTCCTGATTCCTCAGAACCTCCGAATACTGATAAGCCCTACAATCTGGACCATGTATCAGATCAATTCACTACCTTCAGTATCCACTTTAGTGACTATCTTGTATCCCCTTAGATCTCCCTTCCCCTTTTTCTCTCTCTTTTTTCCAACCTTACTATTATGCTCATTAATCTTTAACGCTTCAGTCCTAACGGAGGGCACACGCTCAAAACATCAGCGTATTTATTTATTTATAGAGATGCTGGTTCACCTACTGTTCATTTCCAGCATTTTCTGTTTTTATTTTACATTTCTATTAATGAATTGACCTAGCATGATGTGGCTGAATGTGAGTAAGAATAACTGAATCAGGTGTACGAAGGCTAAGTGTTCAGTTGAGGAGACAACAAAAACTTGTATTTATATAGCACCTTTAACGTAGCCCCTAGGGGCTTCACAGAAGTGTCAAACATTCTGACACTGAGCCAAATAAGGAGATATTAGGGCAGATGAGGTAAACAGAGAACATAGGTGCAGGAATAGGCCATTCGGCCCTTCGAGCCTGCACCACCATTCAATAAGATCATGGTTGATCATTCCCTCAGTACCCCTTTCCTGCTTTCTCTCCAAACCCCTTGATCCCTTTAGCTGTAAGGGCATATCTAACTCCCTCTTGAATATATCCAATGAACTGGCATCAACAACTCTCTGCGGCAGGGAATTCCACAGGTTAGCAACTCTTGAATGAACAAGTTTCTCCTCATCTCAGTCCTAAATGGCCTACCCCTTATCCTAAGACTGTGTCCCCTGGTTCTGGACTTCCCCAACATCGGGAACATTCTACCTGCATCTAACCTGTCCCGTCCCGTCAGAATCTTGTATGTTTCTATGAGATCCCCTCTCATCCTTCTAAGCTCCAATGTATAAAGGCCCAGTTGATCCAGTCTCTCCTCATATGTCAGTCCTGCCATCCTGGGAATCAGTCTGGTGAACCTTCGCTCCCTCAATAGCAAGAACGTCCTTCCACAGATTAGGAGACCAAAACTGAACACAATATTCCAGGTGAGGCCTCACCAAGGCCCTGTACAACTGCAGTAAGACCTCCCTGCTCCTATACTCAATTCCCCGAGCTATGAAGGCCAACATACCATTTGCCTTCTTCATCGCCTGTTGTACCTGTATGCCTACTTTCAATGACTGATGAACCATGACAGCCAGCTCTCGTTGCACCTCCCCTTTTCCTAATCTGCTGCCATTCAGATAATATTCTGCCTTTGTGTTTTTGCCCCCAGAGTGGATAACCTCACATTTATCCACATTATACTGCATCTGCCATGCATTTTCCCACTCACCTAACCTGTCCAAGTCACGCTGCAGCCTCCTAGCGTCCCCCTCACCGCTCTCTCCGCCACCCAGTTGAGAGTCATCTGCAAACTTGGAGATATTACACTCAATTCCTTCATCCAAATCATTGATGTATATTGTAAAGAGCTGGGGTCCCAGCACTGAGCCCTGCGGCACTCCACTAGTCACTGCCTGCCATTCTGAAAAGGACCCATTCATCCCGATTCTTTGCTTCCTATCTGCCAACCAGTTCTCGATCCACGTCAGTATATTACCCCCAATACCATGTGCTTTGATTTTGCACACCAATCTCTTGTGTGGGACCTTGTCAAAAGCCTTTTGAAAGTCCAAATACACCATATCCACTCGTTCTCCCTTGTCCACTCTACTAGTTACATCCTCACAAAAATTCCAGAAGATTTGTAAAGCATGATTTCCCCTTCATAAATCCATGCTGACATGGACCGATCCCGTCACTGATTTCCAAATGCACTGCTATTCATCCTTAGTAATTGATTCCAACATTTTCCCCACTACTGATGTCAGGCTAACCAGTCTATAATTACCCACTTTCTCTCTCCCTCCCTTTTTAAAAAGTGGTGTTACATTAGCTACCCTCCAGTCCATTGGAACTGACCAAAGTCGATAGACTGTTGGAAAATGATCACCAATGCATCCACTATTTCTAGGGCCACTTCCTTAAGTACTCTGGGATGCAGACTATCAGGCCCCGGGGATTTATCGGCCTTCAATCCCATCAATTTCCCAAACACAATTTCCTGCCTAATAAGGGTCACTGGACCCTCGGTCCCCTAGCACTTCTGGAGGGTTATTTGTGTCTTCCTTCGTGAAGACAGAACCAAAGTATTTGTTTAATTGGTCTGCCATTTCTTTGTTCCCCATTATAAATTCACTTGAATCCGATTGCAAGAGACCTACATTTGTCTTCACTAATCTTTTTCTCTTCACATATCTACAGAAGTTTTTGCAGTCAGTTTTTATGTTCCTGGCAAGCTTCTTCTCATACTCTAGTTTCCCCCTCTTAATTAAACCCTTTGTCCTCCTCTGCTGAATTCTAAATTTCTCCAAGTCCTCAGGTTTGTTGCTTTTTCTGGCCAATTTGTATGCCTCTTCCTTGGACTTAACACTATCCATAATTTCCCTTGTTAGCCATGGTCGAGCCACCTTCCCCGTTTTATTTTTACTCCAGTCAGGGATGTACAATTGCTGAAGTTCATCCATGTGATCCTTAAATGTTTGCCATTGCCTATCCACCGTCAACCCTTTAAGTATCAATGGCCAGTCTATTCTAGCCAATTCACGCCTCAAACCATCGAAGTTACCTTTCCTTAAGTTCAGGGCCCTAGTCTCTAAATTAACTGTGAGTTCCGACAAGATGAATAGGGAGGTATTCAAATTCCTGGTACATTGGAACCAGTTCTGGGGGAGGTGAGACCAGTACAAACCGGACAGTCTGCACCTGGGCAGGACTGGAACCAATGTAATAGGGGGAGTGTTTGCTAGTGCTGTTGGGGAGGAGTTAAACTAATATGGCAGCAGGATGGGAACCTATGCAGGGAGACAGAGGGAAGTAGAATGGTGGGCAGAAGCAAAAGATAGAAAGAAGAAATGTAAAAGTGGAGGGCAGAGAAACCTAAGGCAAAAAGGGCCACATTACAGCAAAATTCTAAAGAGGCAAAGTGTGTTAGAAAGACCAGCCTGAAGGCTCTGCTCAATGCGAGGAGTATTCGGAATTTGAAACCCTCCCTTCTTCACCACTCCTCATCATTTATCTGAACTATCCTGCGATTCCTACTCTGACTAGCACGTGGCACTGATAGCAATCCTGAGTTACTACTTTTGAGGTCCTACTTTTTAATTTAGCTCCTAGCTCCCGAAATTCGTCTTGTCGGATCTCATCCCGTTTTTTACCTATATGCACCACGACAACTTGCTGTTCACCTTCCCTTTTCAGAATGCCCTACACCAGCTCCGAGACATTCTTGACCCTTGCACCAGGGAGGCAACATACCATCCTGGAGTCTCGGTTGCGGCCGCAGAAACGTCTATCTATTCCCCTTACAATTGAATCTCCTATCACTATAGCTCTCCCACTCTTTCCTGCCCTCCTGTGCAGCAGAGCCACGCACGGTACCATGAACTTGGCTGCTGCTGCCCTCTCCTGATGAGTCATCCTCCTCAACAGTACCCAAAGCGGTGTATCTGTTTTGCAGGGGGATGACTGCAGGGGACCCCTGCACTACCTTCCTTGCACTGCTCTTCCTGTTGATCACCCATTCCCTATCTGGCTGTGTACCCTTTACCTGCGGTAAGACCAACTCACTAAACGTGCTATTCACGTCATTCTCAGCATCGTGGATGCTCCAGAGTGAATCCACCCACAGCTCCAGTGCCGCAATGTGGTCTGTCAGGAGCTGCAGGCGGATGCACTTCCTGCACACGTAGTCGTCAGGGACACTGGAAGCGCCCCTGACTTCCCACATAGTACAAGAGGAGCATAACACGTATCCGAGCTCTTCTGCCATGACTTAACCCTTAGATAAACTTAAATTGGCAACAACAATGCCAAAGGTTACTTACTGATATAGAAAAGAAAAAGAAAAAACTACTTGCCAATCACTTACCCCCTTGGCTGTGACGTCACCTTTCGATTTCTTTCTACTTTCTTTTATTGCCTCTCTGCTGCAGCAGCTGGCCTCCCGACTCGACGCTGGCCTCTTGTACGCCTCTCTGACATCGCGCTCTGCCTCCTGACTCCCTGGAGGTTTTAAGAAGCATCTTAAAAGAGGAAGGAAAGGCGAAGAGATTTAGGGAGGGAATTCCAGAGCTGAAGGCACGGCCACCAATGTTGCAGCAATTAAAATCGGGGCTGCTCAAGAGGTCAGATATGTGGAGTGCAGATATCAGGGGGTTGTAGGTCTGGTGGAGATTAGAGATAGGGAAGGCCGAGGCCATGGAGGAATTCAAAAACTAGGATGAGAATTTTTACGGTAGCCAATGTAGGTCAGCGAGCACAGGACTTGGTGCAAGTTAGGACACGGGTAGCAGAGTTTAGGATGACCTCCAAGTTTGCAGAGAGTATAACGTGGGAGTCCATTGGAATAGTCTTGTCTAGAGTTAACACAAGGTTGGATGATGATTTGAGCGGGGTGGAGTCTGGCGATGTTAATGAAGTGGAAATAGACAGTCTTAGTGATAGCACGGATATGTGGTCGAAAACTCATCTCGGGGTTAAATATGGCACCAAGTGTGTGAACTGTCTTGTTGAACCTCACATATTTGCCTTGGAGAGGGGAGAGGGACGGAGTTGGTGGCAGGAACCAAAGACAATGGCTTCGGTTTTCCCAATATTTAGCTGGAGGAAATTTCTGCTCATCCAGTACTGGATGGCGGACAAGCAGTCTGACACTTTAGAGACAGTGAAGAGGTCGCGAGAGGTGGTGGTAAGGTATGGCTGAGTGTCGTCAACGTACATGTGGAAACAAACGCTGTGTTTTTAAATTGTCGCCGAGGGGCAGCATGCAGATAAGGAATAGGAGGGGGCTGAGGATAGATCCTTGGGGGACACCAAAGGTAATGGTGCGGGAGCAGGAAGAGAAGACACTGCAGGTGATTCTCTGACTATGACTGGATAGTTAAGAGTGGAACCAGGCAAATGTTTGTGTGAAAGGATGACTCCAAATATTTCACTTGTGTAAAGGTGGCCTTTATGTTAGACTCAGAGAGGCAAGATGAATTAATATAACTTGAATTCAAGCATTTTTTATTTGAAAGTATTGTCACGATTTTTCAGTTTTCATATGGCAGGTTACAGAACAAAGCATTTCACTTAAAAATAGTATTTTGTGGGTGGAAATTGGTGTTGCTTAATTTGGTTTCATGCAGACACTGAAATAGCAGTTCCATGTTTAATACTCTTAAATTGAATGCTCATTAATGAGACCAATATATTTAACGGCATGCAAAGGTTATCGATTAAGTTTAAAAAAAATTAAGATACAATATGCATACAACTCGAAAGTGAATTGTCATGAAATTCTGCATGCATGAGACACTGACACTAGTGTTTCTCTGAATTAATATTTCTCTGATTACTGTTAATTTTTCTCAAGCTATTTGAGTATTTATTTATTCAATAGTTTAATCAGACAAAAAATAATGTGTATTTCTATTACTCATTTAACTTGCAGATCAAGAAGGAATTAAATGAATATATTATCTTTTCACTTATTTGCTTGTTGATCTGCAATATCTACATGTTAACTGAAATTTATAACAACGTGTTCATGAGCTAATTGCAACCAAGTAGCATGGTTGTGAAGCTGGTTATTCTGTATATAAAGTGCTCCAGGTTTGTCATCCTCGAGGGGCTAGACTTTTCACTGATGATCAGAGAAACATAGAAACATAGAAAATAGGTGCAGGAGTAGGCCATTGGGCCCTTCGAGCCTGCACCGCCATTCAATACGATCATGGCTGATCATTCCCTCAGTACCCCTTTCCTGCTTTCTCTCCATACCCCTTGATCCCCTTAGCCGTAAGGGCCATATCTAACTCCCTCTTGAATATATCCAATGAACTGGCATCAACAACTCTCTGCGGCAGGGAATTCCACAGGTTAACAACTCTCTGAGTGAAGAAGTTTCTCCTCATCTCAGTCCTAAATGGCCTACCCCTTATCCTAAGACTATGTCCCCTGGTTCTGGACTTCCCCAACATCGGGAACATTCTACCCGCATCTAACCTGTCCAGTCCCGTCAGAATCTTATACATTTCTATGAGATCCCCTCTCATCCTTCTAAACTCCAGTGAATAAAAGCCCAGTTGATCCAGTCTCTCCTCATGACAGTCCAGCCATCCCTGGAATTAGTCTGGTGCACCTTTGCTGCACTCCCAAAAAAGCAAGAGCGTCCTTCCTCAGATTAGGAGACCAAAACTGAACACAATATTCCAGGTGAGGCCTCACCAAGGCCCTGTACAACTGCAGTAAGACCTCCCTGCTCCTATACTCAAATCCCTTAGCTATGAAGGCCATTTTCCTCCTTCACCGCCTGCTGTACCTGCATGCCAACCTTCAATGACTGATGTACCATGACACCCAGGTCTCATTGCACCTCCCCTTTTCCAAATGACTGACTCCTGCTACTATTTCTTATGTTCTTATCTGTAGTTATTCACATCACCACTACACTCTGAGCTACTTTGTATTCAGTGTCGTATTGCCAATTCGCTGTAACCTTCATCAATGAGTATATTCATTGCAGTTATCGATATGTCTGAAGCGATCAGGGACAAGCATATTAAGCAGCAGAGAATAAATGTCTGTAGCAGCCAAACTGTTTGAAAACCTGGAATTCCCTTCCTAAGCGTCTCTGCGCCTCTCTCCTCCTTTAAGACGCTCCTTAAAGTGTCAGCCGTGGCTTAGCGGCCAGCACTCTCGCCTGAGTCAGAAAGTCATGGATTCAAGGCCCACTTCAGGAACTTGAGCACAAAAATCTAGGCTGACACTCCCAGTGCAGTGCTGAGGGGAGTGCCGCACTGTCGGAGGGGCAGTACTGAGGGAATGCCGCACTATAAGAGGGGCTACTGCCCAAATAGGCAGGCTATTGCCCATTTTACTTTTATAAAAAAAAAATTTTTTAAATGGAAAGTTGGGCCAGAACATCGCCCAAAGATCACCAACCCAACTTTCGGCGCACAAAAATTTCACATCACCGAGGTGATTGCCCATCACAACTTTTGACATATCGCAGAGAAGATTGCTGGAGAAAAGCTGCTCCTACCTGGCATTGTTCACAGCACACGCCCTTACGGACGCCATTTTGAAAGTCGGAGGAAGTGAGAGGCTGCTTGAAGAAAGGGCTTATCAGG
Organism: Pristiophorus japonicus; assembly: GCF_044704955.1. Taxonomy (NCBI): domain Eukaryota; kingdom Metazoa; phylum Chordata; class Chondrichthyes; family Pristiophoridae; genus Pristiophorus; species Pristiophorus japonicus. Next base: position 139,338,985 of record NC_091981.1, read on the forward strand.
ATAATTTTAATTTGAGAGCTATTTTAAGGGCCTGACTGACTGATCTTCTCACATTTATATTTATTTAGGACCATAGCTGGGTGGTGGGGTGAGCTGTGAGGAGGATGCTAAAAGGCTGCAGGGTGACTTGGACAGGTTAGGTGAGTGGGCAAATGCATGGCAGATGCAGTATAATGTGGATAAATGTGAGGTTATCCACTTTGGGGGCAAAAACACGAAGGCAGAATATTATCTCAATGGCGGCAGATTAGGAAAGGGGGAGGTGCAACGAGACCTGGGGGCCATGGTTCATCAGTCATTGAAAGTTAGCAGGCAGGTACAGCAGGCGGTGAAGAAGACCTTCATAGCTAGGGGATTTGAGTGTAGGAGCAGGGAGGTCTTGCTGCAGTTGTACGGGGCCTTGGTGAGGCCTCAACTGGAGTATTGTGTACAGTTTTGGTCTCTTAACTTGAAGAACATTCTTGCTATTGAGGGAGTGCAGTGAAGGTTCACCAGACTGATTCCCGGGATGGCGGGACTGACATAAGAGGAGAAACTGGATCAACTGGGCCTTTATACACTGGAGTTTAAGGATGAAAGGGGATCTCATAGAAACTTAAAAGATTCTGACGGGACTGGACAGGTTAGATGCTGGAAGAATGTTCATGATGATGGGGAAGTCCAGAACCAGGGGACACAGTCTTAGGATAATGGGTAGGCCCTTTAGGACTGAGATGAGGAGAAATATCTTCACTCAGACAGTTGTTAACCTGTGGAATTCCCTACCGCAGAGAGTTGTTGATGCTTCATTGGATATATTCAAGAGGGAGTTAGATATGGCCCTTGCGGCTAAAGGGATCAAGGGGTGTGGAGAGAAAGCAGGAAAGGGATACTGAGGGAATGATCAGCCATGATCTTATTGAACGGTGGTGCAGGCTCGAAGGACCGAATGGCCTACTCCTGCACCTATTTTCTTTGTTTCTATTTTTCTATGTTTCTATGTTAAAGGGCATTTATAGCATTAGTGATGGGGTCTGTAACTTCTCTACCATTATTTGTAAATGCTCACATGTTGGAGACTGAAGTTGGGTTTAGCGAACAGCCCAATCAAAGAGGTGGCAGACTGATGCGGAGGAGGAGACCTTACACCCGACAAACTTACAGGGAAAAGCAATCATACCTGAACTTGTCTGATAACACGTGCCTTAGCAGGCTGCGCTTCCGAAACGAGGTCATCGTTGAGATATGCCAGCTAATTAAGGGAGATCTGCAGCCTACCAGCACCATCAGGACCGCACTGCCTGTTGAGGTAAAGGTTACTGCTGCACTTTCCTTCTACGCATCGGGCTCCTTTCAGGCTTCAATTTGCGACATCTGTGGTATCTCTCAGCACGCCACACATTGCTCCATTCGACAGGTGACTAAAGCCCTTTACGCATGCAGGATTGTCTTTATAAGCTTCCCTATTAACAGGGAGGCACAGACCGGTAGGGCTTTGGGGTTCTCGAGAATAGCAAACTTCCCCAAGGTGCAGGGAGCATTAGACTGTACGCACATCGCCCTGAGAGCAAGGGCAGGATGCGGAGGTGTTTCGTAACCGAAAGAGGTTCCACTCCCTGAATGTGCACCTCGTTGTCGACCACAACCAAATCATCATGGCAGTAAATGCTAATTTTCCAGGCAGCATCCATAATGCGCACATCTTGCGTGAGAGCACTGTCTCTGACCTGTTTAACAGTCAGCCACAAGGTCACAGTTGGGTGCTGGGCAATAAAGGATATGGCCTTGCCAGCTGGCTCATGACCCCCCTGCGTAATCCCCAGACGAAAGCCGAGAAGCGTTGTGATGAAAGCCATATAGCCACACACAATATCGTCAAAAAGACAATAGGAGTGCTGAAGCAGCGCTTCAAATGCCTGGACCACTCTGGAGGCAGCCTGCAATACCACCCTGACCAGGTTGCTGAGTTTATTGTGCTTTGCTGCATATGCATAACCTAGCTATAAGGAGAGGACAACAATTGCCAGGTGGGACTGCTGGTCCACTTCAGGAGAAAGCGGAGGCAGACGAGGAGGAGGATCAGGCCCTCGGGAAAGACAATCAGCCTGGCGATTAACCCATGCCCCCTTGCCCCCCCCACCCCCAGCAAGACTGGAAATCCCATGTGGGAGTTACGCAGCTGCAAAACTCTTGCATCAGCAGCTAATATATAAACGCTTTGCATGAACTTACAACTTACATTGGTGACCATTACAGTTATGGAAAGCCAACACTTGCAATTGCGTAACATTTCATCCTTGCCTGGCCATTGTTTTCCAACAATTGTATTCATGTTTTACCTTGCCTTACGTTATTAGAAGAAGACACTGCACAACAATTGTAAAATTTAATAAAAAATTTTTATTTAACAATGTAACTATTTTTCAACTCCCCCCCCGCCCCCAACAATCACCCCAACAATAAATTTAAAAAATAGCAACAATAAGAAAAAATAACTAACAGTAACAACAATAAAACAACCCCCTCCCTACCTGCGGCCAAGTTTCCCTCCAGGTCTTCTACCTTCCCTCCAGGCCCCCCCGGTGCCTTAGCACCCTGTTTGAATCCCCGGGTAGCAGGACGAGACGGACGTGCAGCGGGTGACGTCAAGACTTCCTGCTGTGGGGTTGTGATGGTGGTAGGATCGGCTCGGGGTGGTGTCGGGGAAGGCGTTCTTGAGGAAACAACTTCTGAGCCAGAAGGAAGTTCTTCCTCCTGATTCGCATCTAGTCTGGCAGTTGGCGGGATGGCACCTTGGGGTGCAGTGCCGTCTCCCACCAGTCTCGCATGCCACAAGGCATGGATGGCGGCGGTCTGCTCACTCATCTCCCGGATCATCTGTATATCCTCCGATATGCGAGCAGACATCCGGGACATGTTCCCCGTGTACACACCAAACGCCTGGAGAAGGTCGCGACTTATCGTGACACTCTCCATGCACAGTCTGGTCAAGCCCTCGATCCGATCTGCCAGTGAAGGCGTGTGCTGATCTCGCTGACTCGACCTCCGTGGGGTCGGCGTGAGCACTAAACGCCTTGGTGTCGCCGGCTGCAAGCCGCTTGTCCCGCTGCTGCTTCTGTCAAAGATGATGACGACGACGACGGCGAAGTGGCCGCAGGTACTACTTCCTGTTGGATGGAAGGGTCATCATCCACCCCTTCCACAACATTCTCCTCCTCTGGTTCTGGTTCCGATGATGTGTCGGCCTCTTCGGCATCCGTGGTGATTATTACCTGTAGGGGGGCAGGTGCAGCCTCCCTCTGCGCTATCGGATTTGTTGGACCTGAAAAACACAATTGAGCTTATTAGTACAGAAGGGATTCTTGCGCTGCGCTGGCATACGTAGGAGGAGCAGCATTACTACAATAAATATGATTGAGAGACATTACTGCATCATATGGTAGTACATCTATGTGGAATTCACTGCCCCAGAGAGCTGTGGAGGCTGGATCAGTGACTATATTTGAGTCGGAGATAGACAGAATGATAAGGGAGTGAAGGTTTATGGGGAGCGAGCAGGGAAGTGGAGCTGAGCCCTACATCAGATCAGCAATGATCATATCAAATGGTGGAGCAGGCTTGATGGGCCTTGCTATTTTTATGTTAAGTTGTTAGCCTGAGAGTAGGACAGAAGCTGCATGCATAACATGACATCATTTGTATATGAATTGCCGTTACGTTACTTGGAATTAAAACATTGCTTTACATATTACTCATGTGACGCAAGGGAGGGCTCTGCCTCACCACGGGCGGTGGCCGAGCAACTGTGGCTGTCGACCAGTGCCGCAACGCGTTCCTCCACTCAGTCAGCGTTACCAGCTGTGCGGACCCTCCGCTGGTCCGCCTATGCTCTGAACAATTCTTAGATCTCTTCCTCTGCAAACGTGACAAGAGGATGGCATAAGCTAATTGACTAGGTACTATCATGGGAAAAACAACAGTTTCCAACGTTATATGCTAATAGGGTTTGCATGCTTATAACAAAGATCGTGTTTAGGATCTAATGCTAGATACAAACATCTTGGCTACAACCTCCATTGAAGGGCCCGCAGGGGTGGTGAGAATCAGGATAGCTGGTGAACTCGGCAATGACAGAAGCTAATGTCCCAAAGTGTCCGAGGGCAGACAGTGAGCAAGGTCAGCTCACCCCAGTCCAGGCTGGGGTCACTGTGTATGACAGCAGCCAGAGAGACTGACAGTCTGGGTAAAGGTGACCGGACACCTCTGTACTCAGTCGTGCTCCATCCACCAACGTAATCCAAAAGGAGATGGTGCCAAAATTAAACTTAAAAAGGGTGCCAGTTTCGAGCCCTGTCCAGATCTTAGGGAATATATGCAAGAATAACCAGCTTAATATCAATCTGGGAGATTTACATATATGTGGATCATTACAATTTAAAATCTATTTCATACTTACTCTTGCCGAAGCAACCAGGCTGTTCCAGCGCCTGCGGCACTGGTCGGACCCCCTTTGCCTCATGGTATGTCGACGAGTCCACGTTGGCGATCTCGCCCAAATCTTTCTGTAGGCCCAGGGTGAAGGTTTCCCATGCCCACCCCGGGTTAATTGGCCCCACCTCGCCGACCAGGGCCTTGTTCGCCTCATCTGAAAAAGGTTTTGCCCTCCTCCTCAACCCCCACCCCTTCACATCTTGCACACTCTGATCCGACTCGTGCACTGACATTTTCTGTAATTTGACCTTGCTTCCTCCCTCCCCTCCCCCCCCTCGCGCGCTGGCTCCTCTTTTCACGCGCGCCCGCGCGCTCCCCCTCTTGTGTGCTTGTGTGGATGACCTCCTGAATCATCGTGGGAAAGATTGTTTGCAACAAAAAAAAAACATGCGCAGAAGACTGTTGCTCGGGAAGCCTTGCACATTGCTAAGGCCCAATCCTCGTCGCTGGGCTATTGCCGGGGAAAAAAAGCCGAAAGTAGCGATCTGAAAAATGGGCGATGTTCCAGTGATCCTGAAAGCTGAAACATCGTTAAGGCTGGAACATTGCCCATTTTTTAGGCCCTAGCGATCTAAGTGCAACGTCTAGCCCCTTGTATCAGATACATTCTGATTCTGTGTAATGTAGCTATCCAAATTGTTAAGATATAGTAGTCATAGCTAACAGCAGTTTACATAAGAACAGTTTGTATTTGTGTTCCCTGACAAACTAAGATAATTGTTTAAATGTAGTTTTCTTTTGAAAGGAACTGTATTTTTCTTTCCTCTTCCCTTCTCCGTATACCCCCACCCTTTCCCAAGATAAAACAAAAACACTCAATGCCTTCAATTTGGCTTTGCAACACTCCAATTACTTGTGCATAAATTCTGCACCTGCATGACATGCATGGAGTCTTTTAAGAGCATAATGTATGTGACCAATCCTGAGTCCAAGGAATTATAGAATTTTCACTGTCAGACCTGTGGTCACCAAGCATGAGAACTCAAAATTATGCTTGGGAAACGGAGCAAATGTTAAAGTATCACATGAAATGCATGAGACTTGGCAGGACTAAAAACTGAACAGCTGCCACTGAAAAGGAGCAGTTGACAAAAGCTGTACCCTCTGCCCTGTACTAATCTGCCTGCATTCTTACAATTTAACACCTGGAAATAAGAATAACTGGATTAATGCACCATTTTAACAGCTGGGGTTTGAATATACCATGTAAACCATCTTAGAGTTAATATTATATGTAAAATGTAGTTGCTTGAATATTTGTAATTTATTGCACTTAATGAAAAATGAAACTATAGCAGTTATATCATTAACAGCAGTCTAACTGTTCAGAAAGTATAGAACTTATACAGTGCACTACATTTGACCTGCGCCATTCTAATATGAAAAATAAAATGCAATATTTCCTTTATTCAGTTTGAAAACCTTTCAAGTTTGTTAAAACTTCCCGGGAAAAAAACCTTTAATAACATGGATAAAGACTTCTTGGGAAAGCGGAAAAAAGACCTTAATACATACTTACAGGTAAATTCAAACTTTTGTAGTCACTGTTCAAAAATGCTTTAATTCATGGATGCTGCTTTTAGATCAGATGCGTTTTGTAATCACTTTACTTGGAATACTCCAGTGGCATCCATGTCAACATCATGTCTGTGACAATCAATGATAATGTCCAACCTGTAAATAAAGAAATCTCCCGATATTAACAATAGAAGATGCATCCAAAATGAACAGCTAAGTCAGTATAAATAATATAACACACCAGCAAGAAATTTGAAACAAGTAAACTAATCTAAAGGTTGAAAATATTAAACCACGTATGCTTAACCTAAACGTTGATCCCATACTCATCGTTAATTTTTAACTTAATAGGAGATAAAAAAATAATCTCAAGTGTACCTTTCAAAAGGGTCGGGGCTAGGAATTACGTAGCACCCCATTTGGGGTGATAACTTTTGCGGGAGTGCAAAAGTATTGCCGGGTGCAACACAATTGATTCCGATGGGAACTTTAGGTTTAGCGCTCCAAGAGGAAAGTGGATTGCTGAATCAAGTGCTACCACTTCCCTTGGGGAGCGAGAGAGGCAGTAGAGCACTGCACAATGTTCCGTGCAGCACTGCCGGTTTCACATGCTCCTTCCCTCCCTTAAAGGGAAGGGCCAATGCTGTGGTAATTGGAGGCTAAGGCTGGGAATGGTCATTGACGGCACCTGCGATACGTGCAGAGCAGCCACAAGCAATGAGTACAGAGCTGATCAATCATGGGCTGGAAAAAAAATCAAAACACAGCACATGGGGACATCAATAAATTTTGGTCAACCTGACCACTACTGCCTTCAATTAGCATTCCACGAGCGGCCAGCCGAGGTGACAACTCCTCCTGCAGCTGCCGTTGTTGACGTCCAGCGATGCTGCAGGGGACGGAAGCGAATTTTACATCTGGGACACCCAAATGCCTAGGTATACTTGAGGTCACTAAAATGACATCATGATCTCCGGGGCGTAGGAGATAAAGGCACAAAATTTTATCTCCAGCACTAACCCACCATGGAAGTTCACGGGCGTCGAGAATTTTGCTGCGCCCGGTCGGTAAGCCCTTTGCGACCCGTTATCGCCCCTTGTTGTGGAGTAGTAATGCTAAATAAATCTGGTATTAAATGATTAAAATATAGTTCTTCATTATTTTCTGCTTTTATTTAGTTGTTAATCAATCCTGAAATGATAAAAGCTTGTCCAGCTTTGATTCCATATGTGAATGATTTTCTGGAGAATAAAGCTTACAGCAAGGGAAAAGGTGATTTTGCTCGTAAGGTAAGCCTGCCATCTATTGGTCAGATTATGTAATGCTGCTTATCAAAAGCTCTAATTCGCATTGTAATTTGAAATGAGGTACTGTTCTGATTGATGTATTTCTATATATCTTTTTAAAGTTTGATTATAATATGACTTGTATAGATGCCATGAACTTTTCTATAATTTAAATAAATTGAAAGAAAAAAATTATGCATGTCTTCATAACCAAATTAAGTTTTTGCTTTAACCAAATTTCCAATTTGTGATCCCATTGAGCACAGCTCCCGTTTAGAAGTGCATCTTTGAAAAATTACTGCCTTAGTGTTGAGAACCACTCAAATCTCAATAGCGTATGGCCTCAAATCCATGGGGGTTTTGATGGACTCTGGAAAAATGACAGGGACCAAGTTGCACCAGGTTTATGGAATTTTCAGACAAACTTTTAAGGGCTAGAATCTCCATCTGCCCATTACAAGGCAAAAGAGGCAGAGCCATGAATGGTTACTCCCTATGTCGGAAGTTTCCATTCACCCTGCACAGTCAGGTGTTGGACTGGAGGCTCGTATGCTGAATGAGGTGAGGCATACAATCCTCCAGTTGAACATTAGTGGGCCCCACGTCATGGCATCCAAGGCAGGGAAGTGGCCTGCATTCTGGAAGAAGAGTCACTTTTATTTAAAAAAAATCAACATCCCTTATATGAGGCCAACAGAAAGCTACTTGGGATCAAGAAGGATGATCCAGAGCAGCCCCCACCCATCCCCCAAAAGACATCTCTGCATCAAATTTTCCAACTGCATGGAGCAGGTGAGCATCAAGGCTGTAGCCATCACTCCCATGCAAATTAGGTGCTTTCCTGCTGACCCTGAAGCTCTGTCAAGATAAGCACTGAAGAGCACCAAAGGCATAATCCTGGCGTAAGTGCAGGGATTGCATCAAGCCCGTGTCTTCTTACTGCACCTATAATACTGGTGCTGCACTGAGAGCTTTGTCATGGTAGGGTGGTATTGGCCAAAGCAAGATGTTTCGAGATTTGCGGTCATGATAATTAAATGCTGCCAATGTTAAATGGTCCTTTAATGTTTTAGGGTGCATTTACACTACAACTATAATGTTATTGACATTATAGTTAGCAATTAAGTGCATCCTATATATGAAATAAAGGCTCGACCTGACTCTTAAATGCAGTGCGACTCTCTGGAGGAAGGAATCTCACTCACTCTCATAAGCTCCAGAAACCGGTTGGGCCCTAATTGCAGGCTTATACTAGGTAGGGCTAAGGTCGGTGCAAAGCAGAAACCATTAAATGCATCCCTAAATATTTGAAAATCAAGCAGTTAACCAGTACTTCCATTTAAATAATAGTTGAAGACCAAATTTCACAGTTGGAGATGATCATGAATGTGCAGGGGTATGAGCAGTGCAAACGGGCAGTATTACTGACTGCCTGCTTATATGCTCCACAAATAAAGTTGTGCATATATATCTTTGCAGAGAAATTCTTGACCTTACACCAGCAAGGTGCCAACCTCAAGTTATCCTCAGTGTGACATTTCTGTACCTCACACATGCAGTCTACAGCACTTGAACAAGATTCTCAACAGTGCTGAACTGTTGGCTGTGTTCTGCTTTGACTTCTACTTTAAAGCGTTTAGTAATTACCTTTTGTTAGGGAGTATAAGACCATTATCCCATTAGTCTGTGCTGCATATGAAACCAGGTCCCAGAAGTAAAAGGTCCGATTTCCATCTCTATTTAATTTCAGACAAAAAAATGAGGCCTGAGCAATAACACTGGAAGGTCTGTTAAGTTCTAATGGCCTGTTGACTCTAACATTACATACGTCTTGCATAAAAAAAACCGAAACCGTTCCAAGGATTGTTAGTTTGACCTGATCGTGTCACTAAAATGATAGGTCACACTTCCAATGAGGGTTTTCCCCAACTTTATTGAAAAGAAGCCACAAGGTCAGAGAACTTAGTGATGGGGAGATTTGCCAGAATGAGTTACTTTGGAAATGTTAACATTTTCTGATGATAAAATGCTTTTCTGATCATCCAGAAATACAATTCATTCTGCAGGAAAAAAAGTTAGAACTGTGGCTATTTTTTTTTTCAGTTTATACCTACTCTGCATCTTGTTTGTGTTTTGCAGATGGACACGCTTGTAAATCCCCTTCGTAACTCAATGAGAAATGTTTCAAATGTTGTAAAGTCAATTCCAGACAGTCTGGCAGAAGGAATGACAAAAGTATCAGACAATATGGGCAAAATGTCTGATAAATTGGGACATGAAATTAAGCATACATTTTTAAAGGTATTCCAACAACAACAACTTGCATTTATATAGCACCTTTAACGTAGTAAAATGTCCCAATGCATTTCACAGGAGCTTTATCAAACAAAATTTGACACCGAGCCACATAAGTGGATATTGGGGTAGGTGACCAAAAGCTTTGAAAAACAGATAGGTTTTAAGAAGCGCCTTAAAGGAGAAAAGAGCGGTGAAGATGTTTAGAGAGGGAATTCCAGAGCTTAGGACTTCGGCAGCTGAAGACATGGACGCCAGTGGTGGAACAATTAAAATTGGGTGTGCGCAAGAGGCCAGACTTGGAGGAGCGCAGAGATCTTGACGGTTGTAGGGCTGGAGGATGTTTCCTTCGTCAGGCATGATGGTGGAAAATGTTGTGATTTCAGAGATGTAAAACTTTTTCCAAATTTCATATCTGTTGAATATTTTTTCTTGAATTAATGTTAGTATTATCTGTCTAACTTTTGGTGCAGGTTCCTCCATTGAAGCCCGAAGAAGATGCTGAACATACTCGTGTTTCTGCACAGCTGGATGATAATGTGCGTTACCTTTTTTTGTGTATAACAGTGTTGGCAATCAGTAGATGTTGCGTTTTCATTAACACTTGTTATTGCTTTTTCATTTTCAAAGATATTGCTTTGTGTTCCAGAATGATAGATTTTTTTTCAGTTTAGTGTAAGGCCTTCGATGTTTAAATGCTGCTGTGTTAATGTAGCACTGGTGCTGAATGGCCAAGTGCATTCAGGATTCTTTGCGTTCTGGATAAAATTATTAGTAATTTAATTCCGCAACCTGGGGTTATACTTTCATTTTCATTATAAAAATGTGAAAATCCTGTATTGAAGAATGTTTTCCAATGAATTGTTGCAATCAATGGTGTCCTACGAGAAATGTTAAACATTAGTGGGATAATACTTTGAGAGCATAGAAAGTATCCTATTTTCACAAAATGTGCATATTAAGAATTTGAAACATTGCCCATCTTAATTTTAAGGATACATTAAATTTCCATTTCAGTTTAGGGTAAAGATTAATTTTTTTTTTTAAATGTCTTCCCAAATTGTATATGAAATTTTCTACGTTTTAACTATTTCCTTAAACAGGTTGATGACAATATTCCTCTCAGAGTTATGCTGCTTCTCATGGATGAAGTATTTGACTTGAAAGAGAGAAATCACTGGTTAAGAAGGAACATTAAAAACTTGCTTCAGCAGCTTATCCGAGCTACTTATGGAGACACGATCAACAGGTTTGTTAACTCTAAGCTGTCTACATTAATACAAACTAACATTATATGTCTTTCACCATTGAATGTGCTGTAATCTCAAACTTGCATTTGATTTAATGAATTTGTTGGTATGCACTGAAACTGAGCGACAAATACGGCAGCTTCATTTGCAGTGAGTTTGATTAATTCTGAGATGGGCTGTTGGGGTATTTTCCAGTAGTGGGACATGCCTGTTCTGGCAGGAAGAAGTAACATTATCTGTGGCACCCAACAAAAAACCTGCTCGAGATTCAGAGCACTTCATATTGGTGGTGATGTCCACAATTTGTTGCTTTTGTTTTTCCCTCAGCTTCACTGAAGGTAGCTGTTTGAGATAAATGTCATTTTGAGAAGGGTTGAATAGCTATGCTGAAACATATTTTTGAGAATAACTAACACATTGTCCTCAATTTTTATATTTTTTCATTTCTAGAAAAATTGTAGACCACGTTGATTGGATGACTTCACCAGAGCAAGTTGCAGAAACTGTAAAACGATTCAGGTAATCAAAAAACAGCTATACATGCTTCATAAATTTATGTTGGTTTGTTAACATTTTTAAAATAATTTGTTTTTGTTTACAGAGATTCATTTTGGCCTAATGGTATCTTAGCAGAGACTGCACCACGGAGGGAAAAGGCCATAAGAATGCGGTCCAGGGTAGCAGCTAAGACTAAGATGTTAGTGATTATGCCAGGTAAGAGACATTTGTTCCTAATTCTGAATACCTCTTCTACTTACCGTGTTATTGCATGAGTTAATGTAGAATGGAATAGTTGATCAGCTTTTATCACAACAGAACTCTCGGATGCTGTCACTAGTAGGTTTATACCTCAAATGTGCTTCAGCCTCAACCTCCAGTGTACCTTGTAAATTTTCTGTTTTTCATATCAACCATCCTTGTAGCCTCTCTAAATGAAGTTGCCAAATTAGGGACATGAGCACTTACAAAACAAGCTGGATTGAGAGTCCATAACCTCCTTTCAAATGGGACAACAGAATCATTTTGAGCTGGATTTGAGCCCATGTCCTAGGATTAAAAGGACAGCGTACTAATCCACGGTACCATCCAGTCAAACCCCATTTATTATGCTAAGCAAGGTATGAGAGGCTATAAGGGTGATTGTAGAGATTGGCAAATACGTCCTGTATCTAATTTGTACAGCGTGTAACATGAAAGTTCTTCTGGATACTTGGGGGGGGGGGGGGGGGAAACAAAGACCTGTTACCCAACATTGATACTCCTTTCTTGATGAACGCAGAAATATTTTTTCCCATATTTCAGATTTATTTTAGTGTGTGAGGGGGTGGAGGAGTGGGAAGTTTGATGGATCTTTATAAACACTAACCTAGATATTAAAATGTTATCCTATTGTCATACACCCTTGAGACTACCTGTAACTTAATGTTTTTTTTCCAGATGAACTAAAACATATTATTGGAGCTGAAACCACACGCAAGGGCATTTTACGAATCTTTGAGATGTTCCAACATAACCAGTTAAACCGAAGATTAGTCTATGTGTTTCTAGAAGGCTTCCTGGAAACCCTTTTTCCGCAGTACAAGTTTCGTGAGCTCTTCATTAAATTGCATTCACGATCACAGCGAATGCAAAAATACAAGCAGAAGTCTCAGTCAGCTCAAGTTGCTTCCTCTCAAAAGAGGTGACGCTTCCAACCATGAAAACTGTGCCCTGAGGACAGGGTCTTGGCACCTGCCCTAGTTCACTCTATATTACGGCAGTTTCTCTGGGGCTCTGAAAACTACACAGCTCCAGTTACAATGCCATCTTTGTTGTGCCAGCCTCCAGAGCCATAACTCAGTGGCTTACTTCGGAAGACATTATTGTCTCCCGTTTTTGATTTCTAATGCACTTTTTCCTCATAATATCCCTGTGTATCATAACTGGTTTATATTTATTATAACTTGTTCATAGCTCATCGAGAAAATGTGTATCCATTTGTAATAGAAGAGCTGTAGGTGCATGGTCAAACTGCTGCATCTTGTAGCTGTCTCCTTGTATCTAGTTGGCATTAAAACCAATTTTTCACCCCCGAATTATCTCTTAGACAGTTAATGGGAGTAGCAGTATTGATTAAGGATAGAGCAAAGCACAATTTAAAAAATTATTTTGCAGTTGAATGAAACTAATGTGTATCCAAATTGAAGAAGGAAAAATTAATTCAGCGCAACTCATAATGTGTTTGTGCATGTTTGAGAGAATGATGCACATTGATTTTAAAAAAGGACAGCATTAAAAGAGTACAAATATGAAAGACCCGAAAGGGCAGTGAATGGTGGCAGGAATAATCTGGGTTTTTAGGTTAAGTGAATGTGATCTGTTGTCACAAAAACTTAATCACTGGTCTGAGAGGACCACAAGCTTGGGTTGTATTCCACCCCACTGCTTGCACTCCCCAAAACAGCTGAATAGAGCAGTTTTTTTATTTTATTTTGTTGCATACATGTCTGTGCTTGGTCCATTATTCAAGGAGTTACTGAGCCGTGTATTTTCATACAACTGTAAAGCCTCCAGAGATGATTGTAGATTTTAATGTACAGAGATTTTAACGTACTTCAAAGTTGAGTGTGTCCAAGGTAACAAGTGAGTGCTCTGATTAGGATTGATCAGAATAATGTTGCAACTCTAGCAAATGTAATTGAGATTAGCCTTAAATGTCCTGTTTAAAAATAATTTTCTCATTTTAATCTGACCAGACCTTTTCTGAATGCTGGTTTCATGTACTGGTAAATATTGCCACAGAAATAAAGTGCCCATTTCAGCAATTGTCCGGAAGCTATGATCTGTAAAATGCATTATGCATATTACAAAATCTTATTTCTGACGAAGAAACTAATTTAAATGGGCCCCACCCACATACTTTATACTGAGATTTTAATTTTGTGCAATATTTTCTTTAGCATATGTGCATTTAAATAAACTGTATAATGAAAAATTTTAATGTTTTGAAATGTATGTTTAACAGTCTTCTTAACCCAACAACTTACATTCTGTTGTTGATGCATTAGTTTATTTAAGGACTTGTTTTAAAAGTCTTGTTAGTCACTCCTCGTAAGACTCACCTGTCACGGATGAAATTTCCTCATCCGAGCACGGCTTGTAAACTACAGGGGGAACCTAAGAGCACATGGTAAATAGCTGTTAATGAATTTGTGCATTTCATTGTACAGTGTCAACAGTGTGCCTAATTGTACTGTCAATTTTTTTCTTATTTCTGTAATGAAAGAACAAAATGTCAATCAGAATGTCTTGGTGGTTTTTAATAGACTGAAGAGGAACTCTACATTTTTGAGTTTGCATTATGCTATTAAAATGTTCAGTAGAACAGATGACAAAAATATCACACTAAATAAAGTATTAACTGAAATACGGCTTTTGCTTGTATTTTGCATACATACCAAGCTTCCTCCCATCCAATTCAACTGTGCCTAAGGTTTCAGAATTAATTGTATATAATTATCATGTATTGTATTTATTATGCTTTTGTAATCTTCTCTGGACAAAAGAACTGATTCAGCAGCCCAGAGAAGGTACTTTATAGTGCATTGAAAAGGAGGATCATGCAAACGCCGTTCTGGCATCATGAAGTTCATATTAATTTTTCCACATTTGCACATGACCTGATTCCTGCAGTGGAGGCTGTTTTCCTTCAGAGAATGAGGAAGACTCTAAGGTAAATATCTTTGAGTGGCCTTTATACATGTGATTTGTAACAAACTGTAGTGTCATTCATTTCAACTTGAATCAAAAGTTTTTACCCCACATAGGTTTAGTTTTTGTTTTAGTTATGAGTGGTTATGTACGATTTTGTTTGGAGTTTCTGTATCGAAATTAAACTTTTTTTCCCCGATTCTATAATTACTTGTGACCAGGTTGCCAAACAGCTGCTCCAAATGTTTATTACAAGAGTTTGAGACAGACCAACTGTCTGTCATGTCTATTTGGAGGAGTGTTATCTGTAAATTACTACAAAAATAATTACATATCTTAAAATCTGCTTTCTGTTCGTATACCACAGAATTCAGCAATGAGATTTCTAAGACGACCAGTTTTCAGAATCTCTTTACAATGTTAAATCACACAAGCACTGCTGTTCAGTTTTTTATTTTAACCAGTATTCTTCATCCTGAGGAAAAGCTATGTAACTCTTGTTGGCAGAAAATCTTGTCTTGTCTTTTTCAGTTGACACTGATGTGAAACCTAGAAACTGATGCATGTTAAACATGACTGAAGAAAAACTCAGTTCTTTAGCAAGCAAACATGCACCATAACTGCAGTAGTGTTTTCAATTTGGACTTGGGCATTTTTTTGTACAATAACAATACATTTTACAAATACATTCTGATGAAATAAGTAGCACTTTCCTTCTACTTAGACCAAGTTTATTAATGTTAGTTGTTAATGTAATTTAAACATAGACATAGAAACATAGAAAATAGATGCAGGAGTAGGCCATTCGGCCCTTCGAGCCTGCACCGCCATTCAATGAGTTCATGGCTGAACATGCAACTTCAGTACCCCATTCCTGCTTTCTCACCATATCCCTTTCATGCTTTAAAAGAGGGGACTCCAAAGAATTTTGCTGTCAGTATTTTGAGTGTACCATTATTGGAATGGTTTTAACATGTTACAGCAGCATAGATGGTGGACATTGTTCACAGGTTCTTAGTAATCCATGGAATGTGTGCACATTACATATTGGGGTGAGGAAGAGGCAAGAGTCGAATCCTGTTAAACATTGTACTGAGAGTGCAAACATCACAAACATCTTAACATGCATGAAGTTACTGTAATTCAAAGGCATTTAGTAAAACAGAACTTGTAGTAATATTCCTGTGAACACTACACAAATGGTTTTTGAAAATGTCTACAGTAATGCATTATTCAGCAATATTAATGGAATATTTTATCACAATGTAATATGAAAATTCTTGTTTAATGCTGATACTAAGTTCAAAAATTAGAAAGATATTTAATTCATACTGCCATTGGTCAGATTTACTCGGTTAACATTCAACAAAAGGAAAAGGTCTCAGGTTTTCCTATGCCACGTTCCATTCCTAAGCTGGGGAACAAATTCAGAACACCCGAGTGAAGACTTACTACAAATATAATTACTAGTAAATGGAGAGTGTGGATAACCCCTCAAATGCTACGGCCATTGGCTGCTGTATACCAAAGAAAATAAAGCATGGATCCTGCATAAAATAAATTAACCTTTCCTGATGGTGACACCAAAATAGCTGAAACATGAAGATATATGGGGGCCAAAATTGGTTGAACAGATGGGTCTGCCTGTTCAGTGGTCTGCAGACGGTAACTTTTTTTACCACTCGGTACCGCTGGGGCGGCGTGTGCAATTTTGATCAATTTTTTCACGGCATTAAGCCGAGCGGAGTGCAGTGGGCAGGAAGCTGTGTGCGGTGGTGAGGCCTTTTCACTTGGGAATCTTCGGTTCCTGAGTTATGCGCACACGCGTGCAACTCTGAAGCTTCCCCCCCCCCCCAGAGAGGCACCGACGAGGGTCCACAGAGACTGCCGGCCTGAGATCGCTGTGGAGGTACCATAAATTATAAATATTACATTGTGTTTGTAGAGTAGAGCAACTGTATATAATGAAAACAATGTGCATATTCAAATGTGTTTATTCACTCTCATGGGTGTTTGGTACTGCCAACTAAAATATACAGTATTCCCTTGTACAAATAGAACCTATTTATTTTGATAAACTGTATCTTGAAGGTTTTATTTACTTGCAATGAGCATGCTTGCATCTGCTGATCTTTTAAATGAGATTTAGTTTTGTTGAGATGTTTTTGGAATAATATAGAGCGGGAACTTAATTGTTAAAACTATTCACTTTTTAAACAAAGCTGTTAGGTGTACAGCGATTGAAGTTGAATTACATGTTAGTGTTTCCTGCAATTACAGATGTATCTCTGCTGTAACAGCTGGATCATATGTACAACTATTGAATGCTGTGGGCCGGCCTGAGATCGCTGTGTGGGGCGGGGGAGGGAAAGAGATCTGTGCGGCGGGTGGGTGGTGAAGAGAGCGGTGTGGGTGGGGGAAGAAGAGAGACTGGGAGGTGCAAGACAATATTTTTATTACAGTTGAAGATGCATACCGCTGACTGAAGATCGACAAAACCACCTTTTCCAGGGCGGTCTGCAGCTCTGGTGGTATGTCGGTGGTAAGTAACGAATTTTGTAATTTTGGGCGGTATGTCGGCGTGGGTGGGCGGTATGCATACCACCCAGCGGTATGTCACTGATGCATTTTCCGCCGGGGCAGTATGTTGGTGTTTTTTAATGAATTTTGTGATTTGGGACGGTACCCGGGCGGTATGCGGCAGTATGTCGACCAATTTCAGGCCAATAATGTTTGGTGAGTATAACTGCTGATCTTATTGTACATATGCATAACTGATCTCCCCTCTTCCCCACCCCAATACTAAATACACATTTGTAAAGGGCATTTCAAGTATCAATTGTGTAAAGTACCATTTAGTTACTAGTGCTGTTGAATATGAATCATCTAATTGCAGAAAAATTGTTTTTCTCCTGCTCCAATTGGGTTGATTTGCTTTCTAACTATCAATTGGACCTTATACCCGGTAACTTCAGTAGTTTCTATAATATACTTTTTTTTTGGTGCAGGCCACATTTGAATGAGGAAGGAAATATACTTATCACTAGGGGAGAAGGGTGGGGGGAGAAAACAAGTATCATGACCAACATTACAGGAACCAAAATGAGGCTAAAGGCATTTTTTAAGGCAATAAAAGTAGACTGCAATTCATACAATAGCCAGTTGATCAAAAGGAATATTTGAAGATGCAAGCAATCAAGCACATATATCTTTGCCAGCATCAAAATGGGCCATTCTGCCCATTAAATCTGTATTTTTCTTTATCTAATTCAACTCAATTGATTTTCCCATATCCTTTGCTGATCCACTTTTTCAAGAAACTATCTAATTATCCTTTTAAAAGACTTCATGGACAATGTTTAAAAAGCTTTGTGGCAACAAATTCCACATTTTAACTGTCCTCATGTAAAAAAATTATTTTTCATTCCTTTTCTGTATCTTAAATTTGAGCCTTCTAGTTACCATTTTACTGGTAAACAGAAACCCTTCATAATCTTGAAGACCCCCATCAGGCCACCCTTCACATTATGGCTGCGAAAATCAGGAGCTTACGTCCCTAGTTAAGGTCGGTTCGGAGAAAAAATGGTGGCCGCCTCGCTTCTGCCCACTTTCGGCGCAGCCTGTGCATTTTGCGATCTCAGTGAGGGTGATCGCATAGGCGGGCCGTGCATGCATCTGCAGTACGTAGATTAGATGGATTGCAACACCAGGCAGCGTGTAACACTGATTTGACGTACAACCTGCCATTTTGGACGTTGCCACTCCAGTCAATACCCTCTCCTAAACATGCACAGCTACACGAGGAACATCCCCCACCCCCCACCCTCACTATTTAAAGGGATACATCCAACTTGCAGGTAAGTTGATTATTTCTCTTGTACTGGCTCTTGTAGAGTTTATATGAATACTGGCTTGCTGGAACAACAACAACTTGTATTTATATAACACCTTTAATGTAGTAAAATGTCCCAAAGCACTTTACAGGAGTGTAATAAAACAAAATTTGAGACCGTGCCACATAAGTTAGGGCAGATGACAAAACCTTGGTCAAAGAGGTAGGTTTTAAGAAGAATCTTAAGAGGAAAGAGAGGTTTCGGAAGGGAATTACAAAGATTAGATGGTCTTAGTTATGGCGCAGATAAGTGGTCGGAAGCTCATTTCAAAGTCAAATATGACTAAGGTTGCAAACAGTCTGGTTTAGCCACAGACAGATGCTAGGTAGAGAGATGGAGTCAGTGGCTAGGAAACGGAGTTTGTAACTGGAACCAAAGACAATGGTTTCAGCCTTCCCAATATTTAGTTGCAGAAAATTTCTGCTCATCCAGTACTGGATGTCTGACGAGCAGTCTGACAATTTGGAGACAGTGGAGGGTTCCAGAGAAATGGTGAGGTTGAGCTGGGTGTCGTTAGCATACATGTGGAAACTGACACTGTTTTTGGATGATGTCGCTGAAGGACAGCATGTTGATGAGAAATTGGAAGGGGGCCAAGGATATATCCTTGAACATCAGTGGTAACAATTCGGGAGCGGGAAGAGAAGTCATTGCAGGTGATTCACTGGCTACGATTAGATAGGTAAGAATGGAACCAGATGATGCAGTCCCACCCAGCTGGATGACAGTGGAGAGGCGTTGGAGGGTAATGGAGTGGTCACCCGTGTCAAAGGCTAAAGAAGTGTCCAGAGGGATGAGGGGGGGTAGTTTGTTAGTCATTTCGGCTGACATTTGTGACTTTGATAAGAGCCATTTCGGGACTGGCAGGTGCAAAAACCTGATTGGAGGGATTCAAACGTGGAGTTCTGGAAAAGATGGGCACGGATTTGGGAGGCGACAACATGTTAAAGGACTTTGTAGAGGAACGGGAGATTGGAGATGGACGGTAGTTTGCAAGAATGGAGCGGCCAAGGCGGTCAGTGTTCCCTGTAAGGTGCGCAGACGTGCACTACTCCAGGAAACCCACGTAGGCTTTTCAGAGAGCACTTCTACCAGCTATTCAGCCTAAACTCACTTTCCAGCTCTTGTTCCGTAGCCCTGTAGGTTACGGCATTTTAAGTGCACATCCAACCTTTTTAAAATGTGGTGAGAGTTTCTGCCTCGATTACCCTTTCAGGCAGTGAGTTCCAGACCCCCAACAACCTCTAGGTGAAGAAATTTCCCCTCGTATCTCCTCTAAACCTCCCCCCAATTACTTTAAATCTATGCCCCCTGGTTGTTGACCCCTCTGCCAAGGGAACCAGGTCCTTCCTATCCATTCTATCCAGGCCTTTCATAATTTTATACACCTCAATCACGTCTCCCCGCAGCTGCCTCTGTTCCAAAGAAAACCGACCCAACATCTCCAGAACGGTTCCAGGGATGAGGGACTTCAGTTGCGTGGATAAACTGGAGAAGCTAGGGGGCATAATCTTGGAATAAGAGGCTGCCCATTTAAAATTGAGATACGGAATTTCTTCTCTGAGGGTTGTAAATCTGTGGAATTTGCTGCATCAGAGCTGTGGAAACCGGGACATTGAATAAATTTAAGACAGATAGACAGTTTCTTAACCGATAAGGGGTTATGGGGAACGGGCAGGGAAGTGGACCCGAGTCCATGATCAGATCAGCCATGATTGTATTAAATGGTGGAGCAGGCTCGAGGGGGGCGTATGGCCTACTCCTGCGCCTATTTCTTATGTATCTGCATCTAAGCCAGGAGCAGTTATTTCGGCAGCTCCACTTCAAGAAAGTGGTCACAGAAATCTGCCACTTCTTGGAACCAGACCTGCAGCCTCAGAGCAGGGCAATGAAAATTCTGCCAACGGCCCTCAAAATGACCATGGTCCTGAATGTTTTTGCCAGCGGATCCTTCCAGGCTGGAATAGGTGGCATAGCAAACAACTTGCAGTTTGCTGTCCATTGCTGCATCCAGGAGGTCTCTCAGGCTCTGTACTCTGGGAGGAGGGACTTCATTGTCTTCTCTCTAAACAGAGAAAAAAGAGGAGCATACACATGGCTTTTCTAGGATAGCAGGCTTCCCCATGGTGCATGATGCCATCAACTGGCTTTGCGGGCACCGCATATCAATGCTGAGAAGTACTATAACCCATAACTGCAAAGGGTACCACTCACTTAATGGGCAGTTGGTGTACGACCATGCCCAGCATATAATGATGGTGAATGCACTGTATCCTGGCAGCAGTCATGATGCATTCATCCTGCGCCAGTCTGCTGTGCCAGCAATCTTCCAACTGCTGCGACGAACCAGAGGGTGGCTGCTAGGTGACCAGGGCTATCCGCTCCACACCTGGCTGACACGCCTCTGCATCTCCACCACTCGTGGCCAGCACTCATATAATGACAGCCCTGCTGCCCTAAGCATCGTGCAGACCGTTGGGGTGCTCGTGCTCTGCTGCACAGGAGGGCAGGAAAAAGAGTGGGAGAGCTATAGTGGTAGGGGATTCTATTGTAAGGGGAATAGATAGACGTTTCTGTGGCCGCACTCGAGACTTCAGAGGGAGCAGCATCGCGAGAGGTCGTCGGGTGAGCGGGACTACAAGGGCGATGGCTGAGAGCGAGCAGCGGCAGAGAGGGAGCAGCTAGCTGCAGCTGCAGCAGAGGTGGGAAGTAAACAAAAGTAAAAAGTAATTGAGGTGTGACGTCACAGCCAAGTGGGTAAGTGATTGGTGAGTAGTTTTTCTTTTTTCTTCATTTTTCTTTTTCTTATCAGTAGGAAACCTTTGTCATTGTTGCCAAATTAAGTAATTTATGGGATAAGTCATGCCAGTTGAGCACAACTACATGTGCAGGAAGTGTGTCCAGCTGCAGCTCCTGACAGACTGCATTGCGGTACTGGAACTGCGCATGGATTCACTCTGGAGCATCCGTGATGCTGAGGATGTTGTGAATAGCACGTTTAGTGAGTTAGTCACACCGCAGGTAAAGGTTACTCAGGCAGATAGGGAATGGGTGACCACAGGCAGAGCAGTAGAAGGAAGGTAGTGCAGAGGTCCCCTGTGGTCATCCCCCTCACAGATACACTACCTTGGCTGCTGTTGGGGGGGATGATTCATCAGGGGAGGGTAGCAGCAGCAGCAGCCAAGTTCATGGCACCATGGGTGACTCTGCTGCACAGGAGGGCAGGAAAAAGAGTGGGAGAGCTCATCATAGGCAGTCCCTCGGAATCGAGGAAGACTTGCTTCCACTCCTGAAGTGAGCCCTTGGGTGGCTGTACAGTCCAATACGAGAGTCACAGATTCTGTCACCAATGGGGACAGATAGTCGTTAAGGGAAGGGGTCGGTGGGACTGGTTCACTGCATGCTCTTTCCGCTGTCTGCGCTTGTTTTCTGCATGCTCTCGGCGTTGAGATTCGAGGTGCTCAGCGGCCTCTCGGATGCACTTCCTCCACTTAGGGCGGTCTTGGCATGGGACTCCCAGGTGTCAGTGGGGATGTTGCACTTTATCAGGGAGGCGTTGAGGGGTGTCCTTGTAGCGTTTCCGCTGCCCACCTTTGGCTCATTTGCCATGCAGGAGCTCCAATAGAGCACTTGCTTTTGGAGTCTCGTGTCTGGCATGCGGACTATGTGGCCTGCCCAGCGGAGCTCATCGAGTGTGGTCAGTGCTTCAGTGCTGGGGATGTTGACCTGAGTGAGGACACTGATGTTGGTGCGCCTGTCCTCCCAGGGGATTTTTCGGATCTTGCGGAGACATCTTTGGTGATATTTCTCCAGCAACTTGAGGTGTCGATTGTACATGGTCCATGCCCCGAGCCATACAGGAGGGCAGGTTGGAGGGCCTTCAAACACTCTTTGCCTCAGGCGACTGAAGGCTGCACTGGCGCACTGGAGGCGATATTGGATCTCGCCGTCGATGCCTGATCTTGATGGGAGGCTCCCGAGATATGGGAAGTGGTCCACGGTGTCCAGGGCCACTCCATGGATCTTGACTGTGGGGTAGTGCTGTGTGGTAAGGACAGGCTGGTGGAGGACCTTTGTCTTACGGATGTTTAGCGTAAGGCCTATGCTATCGTATGCCTCAGTAAATATGTCGACTATGTCCTGGAATGCGGCCTCTATGTGTGCAGACGCAGGCGTCGTCTGTGTACTGTAGCTTGACGACAAAGGTTGGGGTGGTCTTGGATCTGGCCTGGAGACGTCGCGGGTCCAACAGGTTCCCACTGGTTCTGTAGTTTGGTTCCACTTCAGCGGGGAGCTTGTTGACTGTGAAGTGGAGCATGGTGGAGAGAAAGACTGAGAAGAGGGTTGGGGTGATGACGCAGCCCTGTTTGACCTCGGTCCGGACTTGAATTGGGTCTGTGATGGATCCGTTGGTAAGGATCACGGCGTGCATGTCGTCATGGAGCAGGCGGTGGATGGTGACGAACTTTTGGGGGCATCCAAAACGGAGGAGAACACTCCATAGACCCTCATGGTTGATAGTGTCAAAGGCCTTTGTAAGGTGGAAGAAGGCAATGTATAAGGGCTGGCGCTGTTCTCTGCATTTTTCCTGTAGCTATCGTGCTGCAAAAATCATGTCCGTTTTGCCCCGTAGGGGACGAAATCCGCACTGTGACTCCGGGAAGAGCTCCTCGGCCATGGGGAGAAGACAGTTGAGAACTCTAGCGACGATTTTCCCAGTGGCTGATAGCAGGGAGATTCCTCTGTAGTTGCCGCAGTCAGACTTGTCCCCTTTTTTAAAGATGGTCTAAAGATAGTCATGATTACTGCATATCTCAGATCCCCCGGCATGCTCTCCTCCCTCCAGATGAGAGAGTGATGAGGTTGTGTATTCATGCCAGCAGTGCCTCTCCGCCATACTTCAATGCCTCAGCAGGGATTCCGTCCGCACCTGTAGCCTTATTGTTTTTGAGCTGTCTTGTTGCTTTTTCTACCTCGTGCAGTGTTGGAGTCTCACTGAGGTGGTGGCGGGAAGCATGATGTGGGATGGAGTCGAGAACACTCAAGTTAAAGGCAGAGTCTCGATTGAGGAGATCTTTGAAGTGTTCCTTCCAGTGGGCCCTGACTGCCTCGGTGTCCTTGATGAGTGTTTCCCTGTTCTTGGCCAGCAGTGGGGTGGGGCCTTGGGTGTTTGGCTCGTCGGTGGTCTTGACTGCGATGAAGAATCCTCGCACATCATGGTTGTTGGCCAGCTGCTGTATCTCCTCTGCTTTCTTCTTCCACCACCTGTTCTTTAGGTCCTGGGTTTTTTGTTCGACCTCAGCCTTGAGTCGTCTGTAATGCTGTTTTGCTGTTCCCGCATTGGGTGGTTGCTTAAGGCTCAAACGCCCTGCGCTTGCGATCTATTAGCTCTTGGATCTCCTGATCATTCTCATCAAACCAGTCCTGGTGCTTCCTGGTTGAGTAACCATGTGTCTCTTTGCAGGCACTAGTTATGGAGGCCTGGAGGGCAGACCAAGCGCTGTGGGCATTCTGCATCTCGGGTTTGTCAAGGCACACCAGGCTAGTTGTGAGGCGCTGGCTCTCTTAGCTGGGTCCTTAAGTGCTACGGCATTAACTTTTTTGCGGCACTGCTTCTGCTGCCCCCTCCGCTTTGGGGCTATGTTGATGTCGATGATGGAGAGAGCTATAGTGGTAGGGGATTCTATTGTAAGGGGAATAGATAGACGTTTCTGCGGCTGTAATCGAGACTCCAGAATGGTATGATGCCTCCCTAGTACAAGCGCCAAGGATGTCTCTGAGCGGCTGCAGGATATTTTGGAGGGGGAGGGTGAACAGCAAGTTGTCGTGGTGCATATCGGTACCAACGATATAGGTAAAAAACGGGATGAGGTCCTACAAGCTGAATTTAGGGAGCTAGGAGTTAAATTAAAAAGCAGGACCTAAAAGGTAGTAATCTCAGGATTGCTACCAGTGCCACGTGCTAGTCAGTAGAAATAGCAGGATAGCCAAGATGAATACGTGGCTTGAGTGGTGCAGGAGGGAGGCATTCAAATTCCTGGGACAGGTGGGACCAGTACAAACCAGACGATATGCACCTGGGCAGGACCGGAACCAATGTCTTGGGGGGGAGTGTTTGCTAGTGCTGTTGGGGAGGGTTTAAACTAACATGGCAGGGGGATGGGAATCTATGCAGGGAAACAGAGGGAAGAAAAATGGGGGCAGAAGCAAAAGATAGAAGAAAAGTAAAAGTGGAGGGCAGAGAAACCAAATGCAAAAATCAAAAAGGGCCACATTTCAGCAAAATTCTGAAGGGACGAAGTGGGTTTAAAAAGACAAGCCTGAAGGCTCTGTGCCTCAATGCGAGGAGTATTCGTAATAAGGTGGATGAATTAACTGCGCAGGCAACGATTAACAAATATGATACAATAGGGATTACGGAGACATGACTCCAGGATGACAAAGGCTGGGAACTCAACATCCAAGGGTATCCAACATTCAGGAAGGATAGACAGAAAGGAAAAGGAGGTGGGGTAGCGTTGCTGGTTAAAGAGGAAATTAACGCAATAGTAAGGAAGGACTTTAGCTTGGATGATGTGTAATCTTTGTGGGTAGAGCTGCGGAATACCAAAGGGCAGAAAACGCTACTGGGAGTTGTGTACAGACCACCAAACTAGTAGTGAGGTTGGGGACAGCATCAAACAAGAAATTAGGGATGCGTGCAATAAAGGTACAGCAGTTATCATGGGCGACTTTAATCTACATATAAATTGGGCTAACCAAACTGATAGCAATATGGTGGAGGAGGATTTCCTGGAGTGTATTAGGGATAGTTTTCCAGACCAATATGTCGAGGAACCAACTAGAAGGCAGGCCATCCTAGACTGGGTGATGTGTAATGAGAAAGGACTAATTAGCAATCTTGTTGTGCGAGGCCCCTTGGGGAAGAGTGACCATAATATGGTAGAATTCTGTATTAAGAAGAAGAGTGACACAGTTAATTCAGAGACTCGGGTCCTGAACTTAAGGAAAGGTAACTTCGATGGTATGAGATGTGAATTGGCCAGAATAGACTGGCGAATTATACTTAAAAGGTTGATGGTGGAGAGGCAATGGCAGACATTTAAAGATCACATGGATGAACTTCAACAATTGTACATCCCTGTCTGGAGTAAAAATAAAATGGGGAGGGTGGCTCAACCGTGGCTAACAAGGGAAATTAGGGATAGTGTTAAATCCAAGGAAGAGGCATATAAATTGGCCACAAAAAGCAGCAAACCTGAGGACTGGGAGAAATTTAGAATTCAGCAGAGGAGGACAAAGGGTTTAATTAGGAGGGGGAAAATAGAGTATGAGAGGAAGCTTGCTGGGAACATAAAAACTGACTGCAAAAGCTTCTGTAGGTATGTGAAGAGAAAAAGATTAGTGAAGACTAATGTAGGTCCCTTGCAGTCAGAATCAGGTGAATTTATAATGGGGAACAAAGAAATTGCAGACCAATTGAACAAATACTTTGGTTCTGTCTTCACGAAGGAAGACACAAATAACCTTCTGGAAATACTCGGGGACCGAGGATCTAGCGAGAAGGAGGAACTGAAGGAAATCCTTATTAGTCAGGAAATTGTGTCAGGGAAATTGATAGAATTGAAGGCCGATACATCCCCAGGGCCTGATTGTTTGCATCCCAGAGTACTTAAGGAAGTGGCCCTAGAAATAGTGGATGCATTGGTGATCATTTTCCAACAGTCTATTGATTCTGGATCAGTTCCTATGGACTGGTGGGTAGCTAATGTAACACCAATTTTAAAAAAAAGGAGGGATAGAGAAAACGGGTAATTATAGATAGGTTAGCCTGACATCAGTAGTGGGGAAAATGTTGGAATCAATTATTAAAGATTAAATAGCAGTGCATTTGGAAAACAGTGGTCCAAGTTAGCATGGATTTATGAAAGGGAAATCATGCTTGACAAATCTTCTGGAATTTTTTGAGGATGTAACTGGTAGAGTGGACTAGGGAGAACCAGTGGATGTGGTGTATTTGGACTTTCAAAAGGCTTTTGACAAGGTCCTACACACAAGATTGGTGTGCAAATTTAAAGCACATGGTATTGGGGGTAATGTACTGATGTGGATAGAGAACTGGTTGACAGACAAGAAGCAGAGTGACAGAATAAATGGGTCCCTTTTTAGAATGGCAGGCTGTGACTAGTGGGGTGCCGCAGGGCTCAGTGCTGGGACCCCAGCTATTTACAATATACATCAATGATTTAGATGAAGGAATTGTGTAATATCTCCAAGTTTGCAGATGCCACTAAGCTGGGTGGCGGTGTGAGCTGTGAGGAGGATGCTAAGAGGCTGCAGGGTGACTTGGACAGGTTAGGTGAATGGGCAAATGCATGGCAGATGCAGTAAAATGTGGATAAATGTGAGTCTATCCACTTTGGTGGCAAAAACAGGAAGACAGAATATTATCTGAATGGCGGCAGATTAGGAAAAGTGGAGGTGCAACGAGACCTGGGTGTCATGGTACATCAGTCATTGAAGGTTGGCATGCAGATACAGCAGGCAGTGAAGAAGGCAAATGGCATGTTGGCCTTCATAGCTAGGGGATTTGAGTATTGGAGCAGGGAGGTCTTATTGCTGTTGTACTGGGCCTTGGTGAGGCTTCACCTGGAATATTGTGTTCAGTTTTGGTCTCCTAATCTGAGGAAGGACGTTCTTGCTATTGAGGGAGTGCAGCGAAGGTTCACCAGACTGATTCCAGGGATGGCTGGACTGACATATGAGGAGAGACTGGATCGACTGGGCCTGTATTCACTGGAGTTTAGAAGAATGAGAGGGGATCTCATAGAAACATATAAAATTCTGACGCGACTGGACAGGTTAGATGCAGGAAGAATGTTCCCGATGTTGGGGAAGTCCAGAACCAGGGGATACAGTCTAAGGTTAACGGGTAAGCCATTTAGGACTGCGATGCGAAGAAACTTCTTCACTCAGACTTGTTAACCGGTGGAATTCTCGACCACAGAGAGTTGTTGATGCCAGTTCGTTAGATATATTCAAGAGGGAGTTAGATATGGTCCTTATGGCGAAAGGGATCACTGGGTGTGGAGAGAAAGCAGGAAAAGGGTACTGAGGTGAATGATCAGCGTGATCTTATTGAATGGTGGTGCAGGCTCGAAGGGCTGAATGGCCTACTCCTGCACCTATTTTTTATGTTTCTATGTTTGACTGCGCGGGAGGAGCTCTCCAGTACTCGACGGAGCGGATATCCCAATTTGTGCTGGTCTGCTGCATCCTCCACAACTTCGCCATCATGAGGGCATAGCCCTTGCCACCACGGATTCCGCAACCACTTCAGTTGGTGAAGGAAGGAAGGAAGCAGCTTGCAAATCCCTGTTTCGGACAGGCTGTCTGTGGCTGCATCATCAGTCTCCGGTTCCCCTGAATGAAATCTCAGATCCCTGTTGCTCAACACTGCCGACCCTCTGTCACAGAACATCGCCACATCGTCTTAGCCACAATGCTGAAATGAAAGCCACCACGAAACAAACATTCCAAACATAATTTATAAATGAATCAGTTCCAAAACTGCATTACAAAGTCAACTTATCACCCTTGTGCATTTCCTTGGTCTTTGCCTTTGCCTATCCTAGTGCTCCTACGAAGTACTACCCCATTGACTGTAGCATAGCTGGTGGAAGGTTGCTAACTTTTCATTGGGGAGCCTTGCATGATGACCCAGCTGTAGACCGCACCACCTCATCAAGGGCACTGGCAGAGCGTCCGTGGTAGAAATACTAACTGAAAACTGATGAGCATATAAGGTGTGGTAAGGGGTAAAAAGAATTGGATAAATAAGAAGATTTGGAATTAGAAGTTACTTTAATTTTGCCTCAGTTATTGAGCTCTGGAGTACAGCAAGCATTTACTGACTTTCCACATAAATGCAAACCAATTATGCAAATCAGCATATGTATGAATAATTTGTAGCCAGCTTTATTTAGTAATATAAGCAAGTCATAATTGACCCGAATGAAAAATATTTTTGTTTGCTGATAAGTCTTCAATAGTCTGGTTGTTTCTAATAAGTAAAGCAGCTAGTATTTTCTAATTTTTAGTCATGAGATTTGATAGAAATTGGTAAAGTCATGATACTTGGGGTATGATTGCAGTTGATGTATTTTTTGAGTTGCTCTAACTATCCATAAATTATTCTGAATGATTTTAGTTGTGGGGTGTCAAATATTGATGTCTGTTGAATGGTTAAATATTTTGGCTCCTATTGAGTTTATCTGTGACAGCTTTTAGTGATGGAATGCAATTGGCAGTGAAATTTCATTACACAGGGTCTCGTCGTAACTGAGGCATTTAACCCTAGAACATTACATGGACTGTTCCCACAGAGCTCTTTCTGACTCAGGCATTGCTGTCCCTGTTACATCAGCCCTGACTACATTAGAAACAGCCACTTGTGTGAAATCAATCACTTGTATTAATCTGCAGTTTAATTAGATTAGGAGTAATATGAACTGGTGGTGACATTTGCTGCATAAGTTTTGCAGCAGTTTCTACCTTGATGTGCCATTAAAACGGGGCTGAGAAAGAAAAATCAGCAATTGGGGAACAAAAGTACGAATGTCTCAAAAACTAGCACTATACTGGGACAACATCTTAACTGTCTGCATTAGCTCACTACAAGCTAATGTATTTGTTTGCCCGTCTGCTTTGAAACAAAACTAGTCTGACCTAGATGATAACCCTGGTTTGTAATCTCCTACTTTATAACAATTTTCATGCCTAACAAAAATGCCTTGACAATTTATTGCCTGTTCATGCCTCATGTCTTCAACTATTTCTCTGTGAGGTTTACTGTAGTCCAATCTCAAATGTGTTTTTTTTTTCCCCCTCTACTTCTGAGAACCACCTTCATACAATAGCCAATTCAGCTATTTCTGAAACTGCTGGCAATGCCAGCTTTACATTTCTTGTAAACTGCTCATTGTATCTTGCATCTGTCAGATGAGTATTCTCCTGAGGTCCACACAATCAGCTGCTGTTTTCTGTGTTGTCTCTGGCTATATTTTTAGAACACTAAGTTCACAAGCCCCAGTTTCACTTTTTCAAAAGAAAACACTGGAAACTTGAGTTTGACTGGCAGATCTGACCAAATGTGTTGATTATAATTTATTTGACTTTTCAAGCAGTGTGTAATAATCAGGTCAAACTGCTTTTACTGTTTTAAAAAGAAATATACATACTGATACTGAATTCAGAGGCATAGAGTACAAAAGCAAGGAAGTTATGATGAACCTGTATAAAACACTGGTTCGGCCTCAACTGGAGTATTGTGTCCAGTTAAGGGCACCACACTTTAGGAAGGTTGTGAAGACCTTGGAGAGGGTACAGAAAAGATTTATGAGAATGATTCCAGGAATGAGGGACTTCAGTTAAGTGGATAGACTAGAGAAGCTGGGGTTGTTTTCCTTACAACAGAGACGTTTGAGAGGAGATTGATATCGGTGCTCAAAATCATGAAGGGTCTCGACAGAGTAGATGGAGAGAAATTGTTCCCATTCGTGGAAGGATCGAGAGCCAGAGGACACAGATTTAAGGTGATTGGCAGAAGAACCCAAGGTGACATGAGGAAAAATCTTTTTTACGCAGTGTGTGGTTGGGATCTGGAATGTGTTACATGAGAGTGGTGGAGGCAGACTCCATCATGGCTTTCAAAAGAGAATTAAAAAAATTGCGGGGCTACTGGGAAAGGGTGGGGGAGTGAGACAAGCTGGTGTGTTCTTGCAGAGAGCCGGCACGGGCTTGACGGCCGAATGGCCGCCTGTGCTGTAACCATTCTATGATTCTATAGAAACTGATGAACCATCCAGATGCTAGTGATTTACAAATTGACTGACAATGTTATTTGCTCCATTTGTTCTTGCCCCTTTTTGCATCATACTAAGTGTGTTCTGCAATCTAGTAAGGTTCAGCATATCCTATTTGGGTAGTTGTAAACATTTCAAGCATTGTTACTAATTATTTTGTCTGTATTATGAAAGAGATTGACCATTGATTCAAGCAAATTGTTTAGGATGCTAAAGGGTTGAAATACCAGTGGTAAAATTAGTAAATTAAGAATCCGAAAGGAGGAACTTCTCATAAACGTTAGTCTTGTGGAGTAAATTAACTGAAAGGAGTTAAAGTTGATCGTTTTTATGGTTTCAAGGAAGAATAAAATGCACTTCTGTAGACAAGTTGAGAGATATGCCGAGAGGACATGTAGGTAGAGTTGATGATTGAAAAAGGGACAGGCATGTTGGGTCAGATGCTTAAAATTCTTAGTGCTGTATGCATTCTTATCAAATTGCCTTTAATGTATGTAAAATGAAGATCGGTATTTGTGGATTGGAAAATAGTGAGAAAAAAGTTTTTTTTTTTTAAAGAAGGGAGTGCAGTGGGTTAAAATGACCTTTCCATCTTTCAGATTAGGCATCAAATTCAACTCAAGCTGAAGTGTTTAAATTCTTGTCTTTACTGGTTATAAAGGCCCTACATGGAATGAGTTTGGTTATTTCAACCCAGTTCCCGATGAGCATAATGATCAACATAAACTGTCCATAATTTGGTCTGTTTTGGCACTAACTTGAGAATCACTGATCCAAAATATAATGGCCGAGAAATACAATTAAGCCAGAAAACTGCCGCTGCCACTGCAGGCCAAAGGTAACAGCTACCCGCAAAAAGAGCACAGGCAGCACCTGTATTTTGATGCTGCCTACTGATTTACATTAGTACAGCACAAAACCTGCAATGTAATGTGCTGTTTCGAGCAGTGGGTCTCCTGCTGAGACTAATGTAGTGTGGCCGTAGCGTCCCTGCAGCGAGGCAGCATTCTCCTAAAGCTAGCCTGTCATTTTAGAAAGCAGTGTCGATCCCTTAAAGGGTACTGCCTTCTAAAATGAAAAAAAATCATTTAAAAATAGGAAGTCTTTAGCCCTTAGAGCTCATCAGCCTTCTGAAAAAAAACTTTAAAAATAATTCCGAAATGGCAGTCTTCAGCTCCTTTAAAGCCAAACTGCCTTCCGGATGTTAAAAAAAAAGGTAAAAGTGCTTCAGCACTAATACAAATGACTCAACAAGCCAGGGAAGGGGCACCCAGAATCTAGCACACAACATTCCAGCTTTATGCAGAGGATCAACACTGTACGAGAGGCCCTCTGCCCCCGGGGGCCAGGAGGTCCTCCAGAAAGAATGATGGAGGACCAGATCACTAAGGCCATCAATGCCAGCAGTGTCGCCCCCACGACATGGCTCCAGTGCCAAAGAAGCTTCATGACCTCAGGTCATTGGTCAAGGTTAGTGTTATGTATCCAACACCTTGTAACCAGCATTCTACTGCCACCAGAGGATGCATCTGTTGGAGTCCCAAGAGATCCCAGCATCCCTTGGGAGCACTGCATATAAACAGGCCTCCCTTGCTGTACCAGCACTCTGGAGTCAGAATAAAGAGATTAAGGTCACACTTACTCAAGTCTACAGTACTCTGTCATATTGCTTCATTTGAGATATAACAACTGGCGACGAGTAATAGATAACGAACCATCACGCGAAAATGCAGAGAACTGTCGGTATCCTGGAGAAATTCTCAGAAGGTGATGATTGGGAAGCCTTTGTGGAGCGACTTGACCAAAACTTCATGGCCAACGAGCTAGAAGGGAATGAGAATGCTGTCAAACGGAGGGCGATCCTCCTCACTGTCTGTGGGGCAACAACCTATGGCCTCATGAAGAATCTTCTTGCTCCGGTGAAACCAACAACCAAATCGTATGAAGAACTGTGTATGCTGGTCTGGGAACACCTAAATCAAAAGGAGAGCATTCAGATGGCAAGGTATCGATTTTATACATGTCAACAGTCTGAAGGCCAGGAAGTGGCGAGCTATGTCGCCGAACTAAGGCGCCTTGCAGGACATAGCATTTGCTCCCGGAATCCACCGAATTTGCAGAGACTTTTTTGTTCTTGGCACTGGCCATGAGGTTAATCTTCACAAACTATTGACTGCTGAAACACCGAACCTGAGCAAAGCCATAATGATAGCCCAGGCATTTATGTCCACCAGCGATAACACCAAACAAATTTCGTAGCATAAAGATGCATCGGCAAGCACTGTACACAAAGTAACGTCGTTTTCAGGCAGGAATGCATATGGCAGAACATTCACGCCTGCAGCTGCACGACCTCAGATGACGGAGTCCACCATCAAGTGTGAATGCGAGACAATTAACACCTTGTTGGCGCTGCGGAGGTGATCATCGAGCCCATCAATGGCGCTTTAAACACTCTGCATGCAAAGGCTGTGGAACAGTGGGACACCTCCAGCGAATGTGCAGATGAGCTGCAAACCCTGCAAACCACCACGTTGCAGAGGAAGTCCAATTCCTGGCGGATCAAATTGAACTAGAGACTCAAACCAAGTAGGCAGAAGTGTACGGGGTGTACACCTTCACCACGAAATGTCCACCGATCATGTTAAAAGTTGAACTGAACGGAATTCCAGTCTCCATGAAATTGGACATGGGTGCGAGTCAGTCTATCATGAGCAAAAAGGCCTTCGAGAGGCTGTGGTGCAACAAGGCACAAAGGCCCAAGCTGAGCCCTATTTATACCAAGCTGAGAACGTGCACTAAAGAGCTGATCCCTGTAATTGGCAGTGCAGCAGTCAAAGTCTCCTATGATGGAGCGGTGCATGAACTACCACAATGGATTGTACCAGGAGATGGTCCCACACTGTTCGGCAGAAGCTGGAAAAGTTCGCTGGAACTGGGACGACATCTGAGCACTTTCATCTATCGACGACGCCTCGTGCCCAGGTTTTGAGCAAGTTCCCGTCGTTGCTTGAGCCAGGCATCGGAAATTTCTCTGGGGCGAAGGTGCAGTTCCACTTGGTTCCCGGTACACGACCCATCCACCACAAGGCACGTGCGGTGCCATACATGATGCGAGAGAAAGTGGAGATCGAGCTGGACAGGCTGCAACGAGAGGGCATCATCGCACCGGTTGAGTTCAGTGAGTGGGCCAGTCCGATTGTTCCAGTTCTCAAGGGCGATGGCACGGTCAGAATTTGTGGGGACTATAAAGTAACGATGAAACCGTTTTTCACTGCAGGACCAGAACCCGCTACCCAAGGCGGAAGACCTATTTGCGATGCTGGCAGGAGGGAAGACGTTCACCAAGTTGGACCTGACCTCGGCCTACATGACGCAGGAGCTGGCGGAATCTTCAAAAGGCCTCACCTGCATCGACGCGCACAAAGGTCTGTTCATCTACAATAGATGCCTGTTTGGGATTCGATCGGCACCGGCTATTTTTCAAAGGAACATGGCAAGTCTGCTAAAGTCGGTTCCGCGCACCGTAGTTTTCCAGGACGACATATTGATCAGAGGTTGGGACGCCATCGAATGCTTGCAGAACCTGGAAGAGGTTTTAAGTCAGCTTGATCGTGTGGGACTCGGGTTGAAACGCTCGAAGTGTGTTTTCCTGGCGCCAGAGGTCCAGTTCTAATGGAGAAAAATCGTGGCAGACGGCATCAGACCCACCGACGCCAAGACGGAGGCCATCAAGAACGCGCTGAGACCACCGAACGTGACGGAGCTGCGGTCGTTCCTGGGACTCCTCAATTATTTTGGTAATTTTCTACCCGGGTTAAGCACCTTGCTAGAACCTCTACACGTGTTGCTATGCAAGGGAGATGACTGGGTATGGGGGAAATCACAAGAGACTGCTTTTGAGAAATCCAGAAATCTGTGATGTTCCAACAAACTGCTTGTCCTGTATGACCCATGTAAACGTTTAGTGCTAGCTTGCGATGCGTCTTCGTACGGGGTTAGGGTGTGTGTTACAACAAGCAAACGAATCGGAAACATTGCAACCAGTCGCTTATGCATCCAGGAGTTTGTCCAAGGCCAAAAGGGCCTACAGCATGATTGAAAAAGCTGTGGCATGCGTTTACGGGTTGAAAAAACTGCACCCGTATCTGGGCTTAAGTTCGAGTTCGAAACTGACCAGAAGCTGCTCAGATCGCTATTCTCAGAGAGCAAAGGTATTAATAGCAATGTCTCTCCTCTCATCCAAAGGTGGGTGCTCATGCTGTCTGCATATAACTATGTAATTCGCCACAGGCCAGACACAGAGAACTGCGCTGATGCTCTCAGTCGGCTACTGTTGCCCACCACCGAGGTGGAAATGACACAGCCTGCAGACTTGCTCTTGGTGATGGATGCATTTGAAAATGAAAAGTCACCTGTTACGGCCCGCCAGATCAGGACCTGGACCAGCCAGGATCCTTTACTGTCACTTATTTTTTTTTAAACTGTGTCCTCCATGGGAGCTGGTCCAGCATCCCAGCGGAGATGCATGAAGAGATCAAGCCATTCTAGCAGCGTAAAGATGAAATGTCCATACAAGCGGACTGTCTTTTGTGGGGTAATTGCGTGGTTTTGCCTAAGAAAGGCAGGAAAACATTCATACGTGATTTACACAGTACCCACCCAGGCATGAAAGCTATAGCCAGATCCCATGTGTGGTGGCCCAGCATCGACTCAGATTTGCAGTCTTGCGTCCACCAATGCAACACTGGCTCTCAACTGAGCAATGCACCCAGGGAGGCACCACTTAGTTTGTGGTTAGGCCCTCCAAACCGTGGTCTAGGATCCATGTTGACTTCGCTGGCCCGTTTCTAGGCAAAATGTTTTTGGTTGTTGTGGATGCTTATTCAAAATGGATTGAGTGTGCAATAATGTCTGTAAGCATGTCCACTGCCACCATCGAAAGCCTACGAGCTATGTTTGCCACGCACAGCCTGCCTGATGTTCTTGTCAGCGACAATGGGCTGTGCTTCACCAGCACTGAATTCAAGGAATTCATGACCCGCAGTCGGATCAAGCACATCACATCTGCCCCGTTCAAGCCCACAATTAATGGACAGTCCAAACCATCAAGCAAAGCTTGAAACGCGTGTCAGAAGGCTCCCTGCAGACCTGCCTGTCCCGAGTCCTGCTCAGCTACCACACAAGACCCCACTCGCTCACCGGGGTTTCCCCTGCCGAACTGCTCATGAAAAGGGCACTCAAAACAAGGCTCTCTAGTCCACCCTGATCTCCATGAACATGTCGAGGGCAGGTGGCATCAACATGATCGCGCAAATTTGTCACGCGATATTGAAGTCAATGACCCTGTATTTGTACTCAACTATGGACATGGTCCCAAATGGCTTGCTGGCACTGTCGTAGCCAAAGAAGGGAGTAGGGTGTTTGAGGTCAAACTTGCAAATGAACTAACTTGCAGAAAGCATTTGAACCAAACTGCGATTCACAGGCAGCCACGAGCAACCTGAAGAGGACATCACCAACTTCGACCCTCCGATACACATACAAGTGGCAACCACATCACTGTTGACCACGAAGCTGAACCCATCATCCCCAGCAAGGCCAGCTGCACAGCAGCCCAGTGAAAGCCCAACAACTCACCTGCAGCTGTGTTTGTACCGAGACAATCGACTAGGGAGTGGAAAGCCCCAGATCGTCTCGCCCTGTAAAAAAAAATGTACTATTGACTTTGGTGGGGGAGTGATGTTATGTATGTAACACCTTGTAACCAGCATTCTACTGCCCCTAGAGGGTGCATCTGTTGGAGTCCCAAGGGATCCTAGCATCCCTTGGGAGCACTGCATATAAACAGGCCTCCCATGCTGTGCCAGCACTCTGTAGTCAGAATAAAGAGACTAAGGTCACACTTAAGTCTACATTACTCCGTCACATTGCTTTATTTGAGACATAAGTTAGTAAATTAATTTTCAAAAGTCTTCTCCTACCAACTGTACTACTAGCCTCACACACTGTTCATTGCATGACCCTCCCCCCATCACCCACCTAACAACAATCTCTACCAAACACAAGGCACACCTCCCATTCCTAGCTTCACCTCACCCCCGAGAAGGAGACGCTGCTGACCATTTTTGGTAGGGGCATGGCTGAAAGGATACAAGATGCTGGTATCCTCATACATTATCCTCCTCATATCTCACTTCCCCTTCAGCCCACAATATCTTCCGATTTACAAGGTCCGCATGATGTAAGCATGCATCTCTTGGTTTCCTGCTGTCTCCTCACCACAACTCCACCCTTGTGCCTTCCTCATTTCACACATCCAAGAAATACAATCTCCCCAGCCAATAGCGGGCTTCCCCATGGTTCAGGGGGCCATTAATTATACGCATGTGGCATTGTGAGCCCTGCCCCACAATGGAGAGGTGTTTTAGAATCGCAAGGGGTTTCACTCACTCAATATTCAACTGCTGTGCAACCATAGGCAGGTGATCCTCACTGTCACTGCATGCTATCCTGGCAGCTTCATCCTGCAGGAGAGCAGTTTGCCCCGACTGTTCCAGCCACCGCATGAGTGTGGCTGGCTCAGCGGCGACAAAGGCTATGATCTCTTCACTTGGCTGATGACTCCCCTCCGCAATCTCATCACACCTGGCGAGCAGCGCTGCAACCACAGCCATGTCGCAACCAGGTCCATTATAGAGCAAACTACTGGGGTCCTGAAGCAGCATTTCCACTGCCTTGACCACTCTGGAGTGGCATTTCTGTACTCGCCTGTGATGAAGGGCGAGCCATTACCATCAGGGATGCCAGCTGCACTAAGGATGACTGAGGAGGAAGGCTAGGAGCTTCAGCCATGGAGGAGGCAGTCTGACACTGTTGCCACTGCAAGGGCTGCTCGTCAGAGACTCATTGCACATTGATTTCAACGAATTACCGAAGCCTTGAAAGCATCTAGCAGCACTCCCTGCTCACTTTAAAAACTTTTAACATCTCTTGCACCAAGCCACTACATAAATAAAATATAAAAAAAATAAGTCCAACAGCTTAGACCAAGCTTACCTGAAAGATGTACGAGTCCCTTTAAGAAGCACTGACGGCATCTCTACAGGTCTGCTTCATGTACGCTTTTCAGTGCATGCTTAGGACCCAGCATAATGAGTGAAAACATCCAAGTTAGTAGTCATAAGAGCATAAGAACATAAGAATTAGGAACAGGAGCAGGCCATCTAGCCCCTTGAGCCTGCTCCGCCATTCAATAAGATCATGGCTGATCTGGCCGTGGACTCGGCTCCACTTACCTGCCCTCTCCCCATAACCCTTAATTCCCTTATTGGTTAAAAATCTATCTATCTGTGACTTGAATAAATTCAATGAGCTAGCGTCAACTGCTTCCTTGGGCAGAGAATTCCACAGATTCACAACCCTCTGGGAGAAGAAATTCCTTCTCAACTCGGTTTTAAATTGGCTCCCCTGTATTTTGAGGCTGTACCCCCTAGTTCTAGTCTCCCCTACCAGTGGAAACAACCTCTCTGCCTCTATGTTGTCTATCCCTTTCATGAATGTTTCTATAAGATCACCCCTCATCCTTCTGAACTCCAACGAGTAAAGACCCAGTCTACTCAATCTATCATTGTAAGGTAACCCCCTCGTCTCCGGAATCAGCCGTGTGAATTGTCTCTGTACCCCCTCCAAAGCCAGTATATCCTTCCTTAAGTAAGGTGACCAAAACTGCACGCAGTGCTCCAGGTGCAGCCTTACCAATACCCTATACAGTTGCAGCAGGACCTCCCTGCTTTTGTACTCCATCCCTCTCGCAATGAAGGCCAACAATTCCATTCGCCTTACTGATTACCTGCTGCACCTGCAAACTAACCTTTTGGGATTCATGCACAAGGACCCCCAGGTTCCTCTGCACCTCAGCATGTTGTAATTTCTCCCCATTCAAATAATATTCCCTTTTACTGTTTTTTTTTCCCAAGGTGGATGACTTCGCACTTTCCGACATTGTATTCCATCTGCCAAACCTTAGCCCATTCGCTTAACCTATCCAAATCTCTTTGCAGCCTCTCTGTGTCCTCTCCACAACCCGCTTTCCCGCTAATCTTAGTGTCATCTGCAAATTTTGTTATACTACACTCTGTCCCCTCTTCCAGGTCATCTATGTATATTGTAAACCGTTGTGGTCCCAGCACTGATCCCTGTGGCACACCACTAACCACTGATTTCCAATCCGAAAAGGACCCATTTATCCCGACTCTCTGCTTTCTGTTCGCCAGCCAATTCTCTATCCATGCCAATACATTTCCTCTGACTCCGCGTACCTCTATCTTCTGCAGTAACCTTTTGTGTGGCACCTTATCGAATGCCTTTTGGAAATCTAAATACACCACATCCATCGGTACACCTCTATCCATCATGCTCATTTTATCCTCAAAGAATTCCAGTAAATTAGTTAAACATGATTTCCCCTTCATGAATCCATGCTGCATCTGCTTGATTGCACTATTCCTATCTAGATGTCCCGCTATTTCTTCCTTAATTATAGTTTCAAGCATTTTCCCCACTACAGATGTTAAACTAACTGGCCTATAGTTACCTGCCTTTTGTCTGCCCCCTTTTTTAAACAGAGGCATTACATTAGCTGCTTTCCAATCCGCTGGTTTCTCCCCAGAGTCCAGAGAATTTTGGTAGATTATAACGAATGCGTCTGCTTTAACTTCCGCCATCTCTTTTAATACCCTGGGATGCATTTCATCAGGACCAGGGGACTTGTCTACCTTGAGTCCCATTAGCCTGTCCAGCACTACCCCTCTAGTGATAGTGATTGTCTCAAGGTCCTCCCTTCCCACATTCCTGTGACCAGCAATTTTTGGCATGGTTTTTGTGTCTTCCACTGTGAAGACCGAAGCAAAATAATTGTTTAAGGTATCAGCCATTCCACATTTACCATTATTAAATCCCCCTTCTCATCTTCTAAGGGACCAACATTTACTTTAGTCACTCTTTTCAGTTTTATATATCTGTAAAAGCTTTTACTATCTGTTTTTATGTTTTGTGCAAGTTTACCTTCATAATCTATCTTTCCTTTCTTTATTGCTTTTTTAGTCATTCTTTGCTGTTGTTTAAAATGTTCCCAATCCTCTAGTTTCCCACTAACCTTGGCCACCTTATACGCATTGGTCTTTGATTTGATACTCTCCTTTATTTCTTTGGTTATCCACGGCTGGTTAACCCTTCTCGTACCGCCCTTCTTTTTCACTGGAATATATTTTTGTTGCGCACTATGAAAGAGCTCCTTAAAAGTCCTCCACTGTTCCTCAATTGTGCCACCGTTTAGTCTGTGTTTCCAGTCTACTTTAGCCAACTCTGCCCTCATCCCACTGTCGTCCCCTTTGTTTAAGCATAGTACACTCATTTCTGACAAAACTTCCTCACCCTCAATCTGTATTACAAATTCAACCATACTGTGATCACTCATTCCGAGAGGATCTTTTACTAGGATCTTTTACTAGTCATGGCATCAAGTCAGGCATTGACATCATGATCTGCTAATTTACATTTCAGAGGCCAGTACTGTCAACAGCAGCGCTTTGGCCCTTACCAAAATGGTGTCAGCCGTGTCCCTGGCCGGATGTGGCTGGAAGCGAGGCGGCCACCATTTTTTTTCAAGAAAACCAGCGTTAATGGCCGATGCTAAGGTAAGCAATTTCTAGGCCATGATATGGGAATTGAAGAAATGCATACTGGAACAGAGTGATTGAAGTAAAGTACATTGGCCTAGAAATTAGATGGCTTATTGGCGCCCATTAACGTCATAATTAGGCGAAAAATGGTGGCCATTGCTCTTCCACCAGCTTTGGTGGGTCACGCGACAGCTGCCATTTTGAGGTGGCCAGCTACGCTACCAATAGCAGCGATCGTGAAAATCATTGCAATGAAGCAAATCGTGATGCCAGTGAGTGTGCAATACTCACTCGACGCCCAATCTGCTAGTTTGGAATTCATCGCTCCACTTAACTATGACAAGCTGAGCAAGTGTTGACAAGCAGGAAGGAGGCTCCAGCAACGGTATTTAAAGGGATCATCAGCAATTACTTGCACCTGACTTGTTTCTGCAGTTTGACTGGCTCTGAGCAGCTTTCTGCCACTCCACCAATTTTATTAACTTCAAGGTTCTAAGGTGACGGGGAGTGTTGTAAGTGCCGAACAGCTTCATTCTTATTTCAAGGTTTCTGCTCACAACGCTTCCTACCTCTGCATGCACCTTCTCGTCTTCGCTGCCTCGGCTCCCTCTCCTGAAGATGCGCAAGGGAGACTGCCATTCAAGCCCCCAAGACTGGCAGTCCCCCTCGCACTTGAGTATCTTCAGGAGAGGGAGCAGAGGCAGCGAAGTCGAGAAGGTGCGTGCAGAGGTAGTACGAGGAGGGCTCAACAGGAGACCTTAACAACCTAGGTTCTTACGAGAGCACTTCTCTTATATCCATTTAAGCAAGGAGCAGTGTATTCGGAAGCTATGCTTCACCAAGAAGGTGGTCACTGAACTCTGCCACCTTCTGGAAACCAAACTAGCAGCCTGAGAGCAGCGCGACCACACTCTCCCAATGGCAGTCATGATCATCATGGCCCTCAATTTCTTTGCCAGCAGATCATTCCAGTCTGCAACAGTTCGCCATCCATCGCTGCATCTGGGAGGTCACTGAGGCTCTCTGCACCAGGAGAAGGGCTACATTGTCTTATCTCTGAGCAGAGAGATGCAGGATGAGAGCGCATGAGGCTTTGCCATGATAGAGGGCGTCATCAATTGCATCTTCCATTACTGCAGAGGTTACCACTCACTTGATGTGCAGTTGGTGTGCGACCACGACCAGAGTTTGTCAATACCCGCTGTCCTGGCAGCAGCCATTATGCCTTCATCCTGTGTCAGTCCGATGTGCCTCAAACTCGATGGTGGCTTCTCCGAGATGAGGGCCATCAACTCTTCACTTGGCTCATGATGCCCCTCTGCAACTCAACCACTTGTGCCCAGCATTCCTAACAAGAACTATGCTTCCACCGGGAATATCATCGAGCAGATTATCGGCCTACTGAAGCAATGGTTCCACTGTCTTGACCACTCGGGAGGAGCCCTCCAGTACATGCTGGAACGGGCGTCCCATTTTGTAGTGTTCGGCTGCATGCTTAAAAACTTGGCCATCATAAGTGCGCATCCCTTACCACCAGGGATTGCGGAACCACCTCAGGAGAAGGGTAAGAAGGAGGAAGATGATGATGAGAGAGGGAGGAGGCAGGCAGCCAATCCCCCTTCCATTTGGGCTGTCTGTGAACGACTCATCAGATTCAAGTGAAAGAAATCCTAGATCTCCATTGCTCACCTCATCCCCATCATACCATCCCTCTGTGACGGAATATCACAGCATCCTCCTGGGCACAAAGCTGAAATCAGAGACACCACCGATTCCAAACAGAATTAATAAATTTATCAAAAATCACAACACATTTACAGGAAAAATATGAATTAATCACCCTTGTACAATCCCCGAGTGCTTGTCGTCGTTTGTGTGCCTTTCCCTACTCTCATGCTCCTACGAAGTGCTCCCCCAGTGGCTGCAGCATAGTTCATGGAAGGCTGCTGAGTTTCCGTGGAGGAGTCTTCAGATGGCTTTGCAGGATGACCTTGAGCAGCTTCTTTCTTCCTCATTTTGGGAAATTCAGCAGCAACAAACAAAAAATAACACTGGAACTGTACATGCGTAGCTACTTCCGGTTCGTTTGCAGCAATCACGTCCATAAAAAAAAATGACGTACCATTTAAAGACATTTTTATGTTTCTGGTCTGTTTTTTTTTCTCGGTATATTGTGATTGTCCAGTTACACATTAAATCAAGTCATCAACCGCAACGATGTCATTCTCATCACTCATTCCACTGGTTTAATTAACTTTCAATCCCTGAACATGACTAATTTAATTTTTCAGTCTGAGACGTTAGGGTGTTCTCTCACTTGTCCATTGTTAACTTCAATGGAAGAGCTGCAGAAATCCCAGAAGCACATTGTAAGCACCACTTACACTGTTTGTCAGGAATTCCACAGCAATTCCACTGAAATGGCACAAGATTGTAAATCCACTCCTTTACAATTACATTTAAAATCTGCTTCATTTTATATGTTACCTGTGTACACACTTTTATTTGTACCAGTTACTGATACAAAAGTCTTGTTTTGTGACTAAAGCACCAATAATTTCCCAATTAATGTACTTTTTTATTATGTTGATATTTGTAGCTGACATAATAATTAAATATTTTTGTGTCACTCATGTATAACTTTTATTGTGGCTCAGAAATCCCTGTTTGTTCTTCCCACGGGCGTTCGACTAAAAATAAGAGAAAAGATGCACACTTACCTTTTGCTCGAATGCCCGTCAGAGATCCTGGATTCAAGCCCCCCTCTTCTTGCGCAACAGAGCGCATTCATATTGGGACGTCCGCAGGAGTCACGTGGGCCTGGACACCCAATCACAGTAAAGTATTTTCTCATTCATAGTAATAGCAGTTTCGTAAATCCAAAACTCCTATTGCTATGAATGAGAAACATCCCCAAACACACAAACACTACATAAAACATTTTTTTTAAAAACCTCACAAATACACTAGAAATTAAAGTTGATATGTTTTTTTTAAAGAAAATAAATTGCCCATTTAAAAAAAATGTTTTAATTATGGTTAAAAAATAAATGTAATGTAGTGGGCAGGGTTTTTAAAATGTGTTTTTTTTTTTTAAATTTACTTAATTTTGTATGTTTTTAAACTCTTACACCTGTAAAAGTAGGCTATGCACCTGCTTTTATCAGGCGCAAAAGTTTTGACGACATTTGCTGGGCAAGATGAACGTAAATCCTGCAATCTTGCCTGGCAAATCTTTTCACTCCCGAGATACAGAGGATCTGTCAAGCCAGAAAATTGACAGATCGGAAAAGCCGGTTTTCAGCACATGCACATTGCGCGCTGAAAACCGGCTTTTCCGATGCCTTCCTGGATCCGCAGAAACTTTGTACGGACCTGGGGAGGCCGCGATTTCTGGGCCTATATTATTGTAGAGTCAAGATTCAACACATTCAATGTTAGATTAAACCTAAAATTTAATGTGGCCGTGGTCCCTGTAAGGATCCCAGCTGAAAACACATCATGAATGATGTCACCAGACCCGCTCCATCTCATCGGGCCAGGTAACCTGCTGGGCAGACTTAATAGGTTGCAATAAGGTAAGTTAATCATCTACGGCAGGATGGAGTCAGCAGCGGAGTCGTGACCTGCCATGGACACCAGACCAGCCAAGGTAAGGAAAATTCCAGCTTAAGAGTACAAAAGCAAGGAGGTTATGATAAACCTTTATAAAACACAGGTCTGACTTCAACTGGATTATTGTGTCCAGTTCTAAGCACAGCACTTTAGGAAGGATGTGAAGGCCTTAATGAGGGTGAAGGAAAGATGAACAAGAATGGTTTCAGGGATGAGGGAGTTCAGTTATATGGATAAACTGGAGAAGCTGGGGTGGTTCTCCTTCGAGCAGAGAAGGTTGAGAGGAGATTTGATAGAAGTAATCAAAATCATGAGGGGTCCAAACAGAATTGATAGAAAGAAACTGATCCAATTGTAGGAAGGATCGAGATTTAAAGGACACAGTTTTAAGGTGATTGGCAGAAGAACCAAAGGCAACATGAGGAAAAACATTTTTACACAGTGAGTGGTTAGGATCTGGTATGCGCTGCCTAAGGGGGTGTTGGTGGCAGATTCAATCTTAGCTTTCAAAAGCGAATTGGAT
The DNA here is from genome assembly GCF_044704955.1 of Pristiophorus japonicus. Lineage (NCBI taxonomy): Eukaryota > Metazoa > Chordata > Chondrichthyes > Pristiophoridae > Pristiophorus > Pristiophorus japonicus. Next base: position 139,383,072 of record NC_091981.1, read on the forward strand.
AAGTACCTGAAGGAAAAAAAAATGCAGGGCTACGGGGCAAGGGGCATGGGAGTAGAACTGGAATTGCTCTTGCAGAAAGCCAGCATGGGCTCGATGGGCCAAATGACCACCACCTGTGCTATGATTCTACCTGCAATGTAACTGTAATCACTAGTCCCAATGTGTTTATTTACCTTAAAACAAAATTTGAGCTGCCTCTTGTACAGCACTCTACTTCTGACTGAAATGAGTTAATTGCCATTCCTTTCCTCACCTGACAGTTCAGTGGATTCAGGTATAATGTGATTTGTCACCAAATCATACGAATCAGAAAGCTGTCAGTCTAGGAAAATCCCCACCCCCAATAGACCAATAATCACTGATAAATACTTGCAGGTTCTGGGGAAAATCCGTTCCGATGGACACCAATAATCGTATTAAATACTCTCGACCCTGGGGAAAACCTGCCTATCAAGAATTGCAATAATTAATTTAAGTAAACAGTAATGCAGTGGTTATGTGGCTATTCAGGAGACATGAGTTCAAAACCCAACATAGCAGCTGGGGAATTCAAATGCAGTTAATTAAATCTGTATCCGTAATGATGACCAAGAAACTACCGGATTGTCGTAAAAACCCATCTCGTTCACTAATGTCCTTTAGGGAAGAAAATCTGCTGCACTTGCCCAGTCTGGCCTACATGTGACTCCAGACCCACAGCAATGTGGTTGACTCTTAACTGCCCTCTGAAATGGTCCATCAAGCTACTCCGTTGTTCAAGGGCAATTAGGGATGGGTAATAAATGCTGGCCTCGCCAGTGATGCCCACATCCCATGAACAAATTTAAAAATCTGAATATCTGATCTTCGCCATCAGCAAGGACCACAGCGATTACGAGAAAATAGTTTGATTTTAGGAAGTATTAAGGGGCTAAGCAGCTTTGAAAGTGGATAAGTCCCCAGGCCCAGATGAAATGTATCCCAGTCAGTTAAGGGAAGCAAAAGAGGAAATAGCAGAGGCTCTGACCATCATTTCCCAATCCTCTCTGGCTACAGGTGTGGTGCTAGAGGACTGGAGGATTGCTAATGCTGTATCTTTGTTTAAAAAGGGAGAAAGGGATAAACAGTAATTACAGGCCAGTCAGTTTAACCTCGGTGGGAAAATTATTGGAAAAAATCCTGAGGGACAGGATAAATCTTCTTTTGGAAAGAAATGGATTAATCGAGGACAGTCAGCATGGATTTGTTAAGGGAAGGTCGTGTCTGACTAACTTGATTGAATTTTTCAAGGAGGTAACCAGGAGGGTCGATGAGGGCAGTGCATCTGATGTAGTGTATATGGATTTTAGCAAAGCATTTGATAAGGTCCCACATGGCAGACCGGTCACGAAAGTTATAACCTATGGGATCCAGGGCAAAGTGGCAAGGTGGAACCAAAATTGGCTTGGAGGCAGGAAGCAAAGGGTAATGGTTGATGGGTGTTTTTGTGACTAGAAGGTTGTATCCACTGGGGTTCCGCAGGACTCAGTCCAAGGTCCCTTGCTTTTTGTGGCATATATTAATGACTTGGACTTAAATGTTGGAGGTATGATTAAGAAGTTTGCAGATGACACTAAAATAGGCTGTGTGGTTGATAATGAAGAAGAAAGCTGCGGACTACAGGAAGATATCTATGTACTGGTCAGGTGAGCAGAACAGTGACAAATAGAATTCAATCCAGATAAGTGTGAGGTAATGCATCAGGGGAGGTCTAACAAGGCAAGGGAATACACGTTACATGATAGGCCACTGAGAAGTGTAGAGAAACAAAGGGACCTTGGAATGCAGGTCCACAGATCCCTAAAGGTAGCAGGCCACGTAGATAAGGTGGTTAAGAAGGCATATGGAATACTTGCCTTTTAGTCGAGGCATGGAATACAAGAGGACGCAAACAACCTACCAGATATAAAAGGGGTCAGAGGGTCTAGTAAGAAGGAAGAATTGAGGGAAATCCTTATTGGTCGGGAAATTGTGTTGGGGAAATTGATGGGATTGAAGGCCGATAAATCCCCAGGGCCTGATGGTCTGCATCCCAGAGTACTTAAGGAGGTGGCCTCGGAAATAGCGGATGCATTGACAGTCATTTTCCAACATTCCATAGACTCTGGATCAGTTCCTATGGAGTGGAGGGTAGCCAATGTAACCCCACTTTTTAAAAAAGGAGGGAGAAAGAAAACAGGGAATTATAGACCGGTCAGCCTGACATCGGTAGTGGGTAAAATGATGGAATCAATTATTAAGGATGTCATAGCAAGCGCATTTGGAAAGAGGTGACATGATAGGTCCAAGTCAGCATGGATTTGTGAAAGGGAAATCATAATTGACATCTTCTGGAATTTTTTGAGGATGTTTCCAGTAGAGTGGACAAGGAGAACCAGTTGATGTGGTGTATTTGGACTTTCAGAAGGCTTTCGACAAGATCCCACACAAGAGATTAATGTGCAAAGTTAAAGCATGTGGGATTGGGGGTAGTGTGCTGACATGGATTGAGAACTGGTTGGCAGACAGGAAGCAAAGAGTAGGAGTAAATGGTATTTTTCAGAATGGAGGGCAGTGACTAGTGGGGTACCGCAAGGTTCTGTGCTGGGGCCCCAGCTCTTTACACTGTACATTAATGATTTAGATGAGGGAATTAAATGTAGTGTCTCCAAATTTGCAGATGACACTAAGTTGGGTGGCAGTGTGAGCTGCGAGGAGGATACTATGAGTCTGCAGAGTGACTTGGATAGGTTAGGTGAGTGGGCAAATGCATGGCAGATGAAGTATAATGTGGATAAATGTGAGGTTATCCACTTTGGTTGTAAAAACAGAGAGACATGACTATTATCTGAATGGTGACAGATTAGGAAAAGGGGAGGTGCAATGAGACCTGGGTGTCATGGTACATCAGTTATTGAAGGTTGGCATGCAGGTACAGCAGGCGGTTAAGAAGGCAAATGGCATGTTGGCCTTCATAGCGAGGGGATTTGAGTACGGGGGCAGGGAGGTGTTACTACAGTTGTACAGGGCCTTGGCGAAGCCACACCTGGAGTATTGTGTACAGTTTTGGTCTCTTAACTTGAGGAAGGACATTCTTGCTATTGAGGGAGTGCAGTGAAGGTTCACCAGACTGATTCCCGGGATGGCAGGACTGACATATCAAGAAAGACTGGATCAACTGGGCTTGTATTCACTGGAGTTCATAAGAATGAGAGGGGACCTCATAGAAATGTTTAGAATTCTGACAGGTTTAGACAGGTTAGATGCAGGAAGAATGTTCCCAATGTTGGGGAAGTCCAGAACCAGAGGTCACAGTCTAAGAATAAGGGGTAAGCCATTTAGGACCGAAATGAGGAGAAACTTCTTCACCCAGAGAGCGGTGAACCTGTGGAATTCTCTACCACAGAAAGTTGTTGAGGCCAATTCACTAAATATATTCAAAAAGGAGTTAGATGTAGTCCTTACTACTATGGCGAGAAAGCAGGAATGGGGTATTGAAGTTGCATATTCAGCCATGAACTCATTGAATGGCAGTGCAGGCTCGAAGGGCCGAATGGCCTACTCCTACACCTTTTTTCTATGTTTCTATATCAGGACTGTATAATTATTCTAGTTCTCTATGGTCCTGAATGTATTTCTCCACATTTATTTAGTGATCTGCTCTATATCTCTGGAGGTGATTTTTATGTGGGTGCTCCTCACCATCAGTGACTTGTGCTTGAGGAAGGAGACTTTTTTTTTTACACAGTAAGTTATGCAATGCAATGGATTGCACTGCCTGAAAGGATGCTGGAAGCATATTCAATAGTCATTTTCAAAAGGGGATTGGATAAATACTTGAAAGAGAAAAAATCGCAGGGCTATGGGGAAAGAAAGGAGGAGTGGGACTAACTAGATAAGAGTTGACACAGGCATGATGGGCTAAATGGCCTCCTTCATAAGATTCTATAATTTGTCATTCTTGGCTGAAACATAAGTGGGGTGGAGTTCCAATACTAGTCAACATGTACATGGGCTAGGAGTTGGGGAAAAGATCAGCTCGGCTTCCCACTTATGAAAACCATCGAGTGACTTTAGATGCAGTGGATTTTTATGTGCAGCATGTAAGGGCAGAATCAGGTTTGGCTGTGTTGGCCCCCACAGTGCGATTGATTGCTGGTACTCACTGTCCAGGTTCATATACAAAGAATGACCAGTTGAGCAGGAATGCTGCTGCATTAATGTAACTTTTACAGCACCACCATAGCCAGTAATACAAGGACATTGTGCATCTGTTCTACATATACGTGATGCTGACACTTCATGTCAAAAGTGAAAAAAAGTTTCCCATTCCTCAAGTTAACATCCCTCACCTTGATGAGCTGAAAAACATGATTACAATCAATCTATAAATGTTTTTGAATAGCACACTGACGAATAGCTGCTTGTTTAAAATGTAATTGTCATGTCATTTTAATTCTCCGCTCCATTCTGACCTCTCGATTCTTAGCCTCCTACCCGGTTCTAATGAAGCTCATGGAATAGCACATCATCTTTTGATTAGGAACTTTACAGCCTTCTGGGCTCAATATTTGAGTTCAACAATTTTTTGTTTCTTTACTTGTCCCATAACCACCCTCTTTTGCCTTGCACCTTCATCCCTTGTGTCATTTAATCACTCCTGCCTTCTACCATATCACAGACCTTCCCTTTTGTTATTTCCTCCCCTCCCCTTTCTGTTGAAAGGTCATTGACTTGAAACAGTAAGGAGCCGAAATTCAGTTGCTTCTGCCATCCAATACCGCCGAGGAAAGACGGTAACAGCTGGGTGCTGGCGTTGGGCGTGGTTGCCGCCTGCTGCAAAATTCGGTTAAATTTTTCTAGTGGCGGAAAGATGAACCGCCTCGCCGACGACTGTCATGTATATCATGACATCAAGTATGCGTGCTTTGCCGCCTCACTTACCGGCTGGCAGGGAACAAGTCACAAAAAGTAGGCATGCACAAGTTGAGGTCACGATGCCAAGGCGTTATATAATGGGAGTTGCATAAGGGGCTACATATTCTCCTAGCAGAGTACGTAGGTTTTGACATGCTGCAGTTGCTGACTACAACCATTTCGGCACCATTGCTGGCTTCCAGGTAGGATCGATTGGCGAGTAGCATCTTGCGGTTACCTTTGGCAACTTAATGGGGGCAGTGATGGCAAACCACGTTGCCCTGCGGCAAAGACTTCAAAGATGCCAGCTCCACAGATGGATTATGACCAATGTGCGTCCATGCCAGAGGAGAGACAGCAGATATTGGGGCAGGAGGTTTACTGTGCGCATTACTCTTACCTTGATATGTCCGAGGAGCAGTGCATAAGAAGGTTGTGATTCCACAAGGCGATGGTCATGGAACTCTGCCAACTCCTGTAGACATACCTCGAATCTGACATAGGCACCAGAACCTTGCTGTAAGTGCCAGTGAAAGTGACTGACAGTAGCGCTGAACTTCTACGCTGCTGGGTCCTTCCAGGCTCCATCTCGCAGTTTACAGTACATTACTGCATTTGCCAGGTCACCAATGCTCTCTCCAGCAGACAAATGGACTACATAAAGTTCAGCATGGTCAGAGAGAATCAGGATGAATGCTCTCGTGGCTTTGCCAGGATAGCGGGCTTCCCCATGGTTCAGGGGCCATTAATTATACGCATGTGGCATTGTGACCCTGCCCCACAATGGAGAAGTGTTTTAGAATCACAAGGGGTTTCACTCACTCAACGTTCAACTGCTGTGCAACCACAGGCAGATGATCCTCACTGTCACTGCATGCTATCCTGGCAGCTTCATCCTGCAGGAGAGCAGTTTGCCCCGACTGTTCCAGCCACCGCATGAAGGGCGTGGCTGGCTCATCGGCAACAAAGGCAACACTTGGCTGATGGCTTCCCTCCGCAATCTCACCACACCTGGCGAGCAGCGCTGCAACCACAGCCATGCCGCAACTAGGTCCATTATAGAGCAAACTACTGGGGTTCTGAAGCAGCATTTCCACTGCCTTGACCACTCTGGAGTGGCATTTCTGTACTCGCCTGTGATGAAGGGCGAGCCATTACCATCAGGGATGCCAGTTGCACCTCAGGACGACTGAAGAGGAAGGCTAGGAGCTTCAGCCATGGAGGAGGCAGCCTGACACTGTTGCCACTGCAAGGGCTGCTCGTCAGAGACTCATTGCACATTGATTCCAATGAATTACGCCTATTCACCTGGAGATCAGCTGAAGACACCGCGCCCCACCCGCCAAGCCTCAGTGTATATAAATCGTAACACAAGAATGCGACCAATCAAAATAACATTTATTATGTACAAAAAATATACTGTGCTCTAAAGATGCACAATAGAAAGCCATCATCAGCATCAAATTATTTATAAAACAACACCCTTTTGAAGATCATCATCCACATCCAAGTGCAACTATTTACATGTCTTCAAATGGCTACAAGGTCAGCATCTCTGGCCAATATGGCATTATTGTTCAGTGGGTCTCCCTCAGTGATTTCCCCCCCCCCCCCACCTTCCCCGGACAACTACCGCACCTCCTCAATGGGGTCTCGGCCTGCAGCAAGGTTGGTTGGAAGTTGCTCTGTTAATGTTGCTGCCACAACTGATGGCCCAGCAGAATGTCCCTGATCAGCTCGGGTCCTTGAAGGCCCGGCTATGGATAGCACCACCTCAGCATAGGCAGCAGCACTCTGGGCTAGATGGGTTGCAGAGAACGGCAGCTGCAAAGGCGGAATTACGTCATCCTGAGAGAGGACATCACGTTCCATTAGGCCTGACACACTGCTACTCCCCCAGGGCAGAGCCTGGGTATCTGAAGCAATCTGGGTGAGCACAGATTGCTGACCTGCTTCAGCACCGTTATGTCCCCGTTGGACAGATGGGGTCCCAGACACGATGGCAGCGGTAAGTGCCTGCGTGGCATCAAGTTGACTGCATTAGCAAAGACTGCGACTGCAGTACACCAGAGTTGATTTTTGCCACCATGCACTGATGACATGACAGAATACAGGCCTTGCGTGGCTTCGGCCTGGTGTTCAATGGCTACTGCCATGTCAGCCATAGCCCATGTCATCAAGTCTGAGATGCCATGGTCACTGGTGGTTTCCAACATCTATTGGTGTCGACCACGGAATGGGCTGCTGAGATGCAAGAGCAAAAGTTGAGGCGGTCTCCTCCATCCTCACAGCAAGTGCATCGAGACTCTTGGGCACCCTTGCCAATGCACCCAATGGATCGCTGTGCATTCGCAATGATTATCTTGCAACAACCTCCAATTTGGCCTCCTCATCAGAGTGCTGCTGAGCATCACTCGGGTGAGCTGACCCCTGGTTTCCCCTCCCGTGGCGTTGCTGCAGGCCACTGGGTCCCGGAGTATCTCCCACTTCCCCGACCATGCCTGCCTCCACTCAAGTACTGACCCCACTCTCCGAGGCCGCTGCCTCCTCGTTAATTGCCAGAGCAGTCTCCGCCGCCGCCGCCTCCTCCTCCTTCACCGTCGCTGGCACTGGACGGCTCCTGGGAATCTGGTTCATCATCTGAAAGCACAAAGCTAGAGAAGAGTGGTTACCTGCAGGGGAAGGGGGCAGGACTCAAAGGCATTCTGAAATGCCAGTCACATGGAAAGTAAGGAAGGTTTGTGGTGTCAGGGCTAAATGGTTTGATAGAGGATGCAAAGGTCCTCAACATACCGTCACTGTCCTGAGGGGGCTCAGCCTCACCAACCGCCACCGCACTGACTTATGCTCCCAGCAGGGCCGCGATGCATTCCACCACCGCAGTAAGGGGTTGCAGGTCAGGGTCCCCTCCTCTGGTCCTCATTTTCTCCCCCTCAATTAAGCGGTAGCTTCGCCTGCTACATTAGAGAACGTCACAGTTAGTGCCGTTCTATCAGCCTGTCCAAAGTGCCTTACATAGTTGAGTATATGTTACTGTATGTGAGTCTTCACAGGTTGATGTAATTTTGAATAATTGGTGTGGCAATACTGGAATTAGGGGTCCAGCGCCTAACAATTATGGTGAGGCTACAGTCTTGCATATGAGGACTGAGGAGGTAACAAGATGAGGGGAGGGTCTCAACAATGGAGTAGGAAGGTGTCGTGTGTGTATGTATGCTTGGATTTACTAGCCACCAGGTAGCGCCACTGTCAGAAGTCATTGGGCTGTGCGCGCGTGTGTGCAGCCCAGATATAAAAGACCAGCCATCTTGTAATGTAGTCACATTGGGCCCTAATAAAGTAGAGCCAGGTTTGTACCTGTTCGGAGTTTACTGTATTCAGTCTATTGAGTTGCATACACAACATTTGGCGACGAGGTAACAAGGACCATCGCATGCAAAAATGAGCACAATTGGAATTCTGGAGCGATTCATAGAGGGAGAAGATTGGGCAGACTTTGTAGCCTGTTGGAACCAGTACTTCATGGCCAGCAAAATGGAGAAAGAGGCAGACGCAGTTTGGCACCGGGCGGTCCTCCTCATGGTTTGCGGTCCGAAAATCTATGGACTCGTGAATCTCTTCTCGCCCTTAAGTCTAACGGACAATGACTATGAAACATTGTGCGCTCTGGTACGTGACCATCTCAAACCAGATGAAGGTATCATCTCAAGATATCGATTCTATACGCACGTTCGTTCTGAGAGCCAGGATGTATCTGAATTAGCTGCCGATCTAAGATGTCTAGCTGGATTGTGTAGTTCGAAACTGCATTGGCAGACATGCTGCAGGACTTCTTTGTAATCAGCAACAACCACGAGCTGATCTTGCGTAAGCTACTGGCAGCGGAGACGCTGGATTTGAGCAAGGTCATCACGATTGGGCAATCATGCATGATGACGGACAAAAGCTTAAAGCAGATATCATTGAAAAATCTGAACTCGGCAAGTACTGTAAACAAGATTGTATCATCGTTTGGCAGAGCTGCATATGGCATGGCCTACCCGACTGCATATGCGAAACCTGTGGCTGCTCAAAGTCCGCCAATGGGAATGAATCCGATATCTACCGTGTTGGCGTTGTGGTGAAAATCATCGGCATCATCAGTGTTGGTTTAAATAGTATATTTGTAAAGGCTGTTCGAGAGTGGGACATCTCCAGCGCGCATGTTCGCAACTGAGCAAGTGTGCTGCAACACATCACATGGAGGATGATGACCAGTCTAGCGCGGATCCAGATATGCAATCCGAGATACCAGAAGAGGAAGTGTATGGACTGCATTCGTTCCTAACAAAGAGCCAACCGATAATTGTCAATGTAAAACTTAATGGTGTGCCGGTATCGATGGAATTGGACCCGTGTCCAATTCCAATCAATAATGAGCCAGAGGACATTTGACAGGCTGTAGGATACTAAGGCTATGAGGCCTAAGCTGAGGCCAGTCAATTCCAAGTTGCGTACGTACACTAAAGAACTCATAACGGTGATTGGCAGTGCAGTAATCAAGGTATTGTATGATGGTGCAGTTCACGATTTACCATTATGGATTGTTCCAGGCAATGGTCCAATGCTGTTCGTCAGGAACCGGTAAAAAATCAAATGGAACTGGAACGAGATCAAAGCATTGTCGTCGGAGGAGGATACTCCATGTGCTCAAGTGAGGAGCAAGTTCCCCTCACTGTTTGAACCAGGCATCGGCAATTTCACAGGAGCCAAGGTGCAGATCCACGTGGACTCTGATTCAAGACCCGTCCATCATAAAGCTCGGGCGGTTCCGTACATGATGAGGGAGAAGGTCAAAATCAAACTGGACAGACTCCAGCGTGAAGGGATCATATCACCGGTCGAATTTAACAAATGGGCCAGCCCCATTGTTCCCATGTTGAAAAGTGATGGCACTGTCAAGATTTGTGAAGACTACAAGGTCATGATCAACCGAGTTTTGAAACCGGATCAATACCCGTTACCGAAGGCTGATCTGTTTGCAATGCTTGCCGGGGGGAAGTCGTTCAGAAAACTGGATCTGACGTTGGCCTCCATGACACAGGAGCTGGTCGACACGTCGAAGAAACTTGCGTGTATCAATATTCATAGTTCTACAATATTTATCGACAACAGGTGCCCTTTTGGATTTCGCTCGGCTGCAGCCATATTTCAGAGGAACATGGAGAGTCTACTGAAGTCTGTCCCCAGAACCATCGTGTTCCAAGATAACATACTGGTCACAGGTCGTGACTCCGCCGAACATTTGAACAACCTGGAAGAGATTCTACATCATCTGGACAAAGTGGGACTCAGACTGAAATGCTCGAAGTGCATCTTCATGGCACCGGAAGTCAAATTCCTGGGGAGGAAAATTGCTGCTGACAGTATCAGGCCTACGGACTCGAAAACCAAGGCCATCAAAAATGCACCCAAGCCTCAATGTGATGGAGCTGCGTTCGTTCCTTGGTCTACTCAACTATTTCGGTAATTTCTTACCTAGGTTGAGCACCTTTATTAGAGCCACTGCACATGCTGCTAAGAAAAGGCGACAACTGGGTTTGGGGGGTGTCTCAACATAGAGCTTTTGAGAAAGCTACTAATTTGCTTTGCTCTAACAAGCTGCTGGTACATTATGGTCCGTGTAAGCGTCTAGTATTGGTCTGTGATACTTCGTAATATGGAGTTGGTTGCGTGCTCCAACAAGCTAATGAGTCGGGCAAATTACAACCTGTTGCATATGCTTCAAAAGGTTTGTCAAAGGCGGAAAGGTCCTACAGTATGGTAGAGAAAGAAGCACTAGCTTGTGTGTATGGGATGCATCAGTACCTGTTTGGTCTTCGATTTGAACTGGAAACAGATCACAAGCCACTCATTTCATTGTTTTCTGAAAACAAAGGTTTCAACACCAATGCATCATCTCACATCCAGAGGTGGGCGCTGACATTATCTGCCTATGATTGTCATTCGCCATAGACCTGGCACTGAGAATTGTGTCGATGCACTGAGACATCTGCCGTTGCCCACACCGGAGGTGGAGACGCCACAACCGGCAGACCTATTGTTAGTCATGGATGCTTTTGAAAGTGAAGGAACCCCTGTCACGGCCCAACAAGTTAAGACCTGGATCAGCCAGGACCCGATATCGGTTGTGAAATGTTGTATCCTTAGTGGTGATTGGTCTGCCGTACCCAAGCAAATGTGTGAGGAGACCAAACCTTACATCCGTCGCAAAGATGAACTATCCATTCAATCAGATTGTATACTGTGGGGTAATCGAGTTGCTTTGCCCAAGAAAGGCAGAGAGAAATTTGTGCATGATCTACATAGCATGCATCCCGGTATTGTCATGATGAAAGCCATCGCCAGGTCTCGTGTCTGGTGGCCTGGAATTGAGACTGATCTGGAGTCATGTGTGCATCAATGCAACACTTGCATGCAGCTTAGTAAAGCACCAGTGGAATCGCCGCTGAGTCTGTGGTCATGGCCATCTAAACCTTGGTCCAGGATCCACATTGACTTTGCAAGTCCCTTCCTGTGAAAGATGTTCTTAGTTGTGGTGGATGCTTATTCTAAGTGGATAGAGTGTACAATCATGTCATCCAGCACATCCACAGCTACCATTGAGAGCCTTCGTGTCATGTTTGCTATGCATAGTCTGCCTGGCATTGTTGTAAGCGGCAACGGATCTTGTTTCACCAGTATGGAGTTTCAAGAGTTCATGAAACTCAATGGAATCAAACATGTGAGGTCAGCACCATTCCAACCCACATCCAATGGACAAGCAGAGCATGTGGTCCAAACCACCAAGCTAAGTATGAAACGTGTAACTCAAAGTTCATAAGAACGTAAGAACATAAGAAATAGGAGCAGGCCATAAGGCCCCTCGAGCCTGCTCCGCCATTCAATAAGATCATGGCTGATCTGATCATGGACTCGGCTCCACTTCCCTGCCCGCTCCCCATAACCCCTTATCCCCTTATTGTTTAAGAAACTGTCTTAAATTTATTTAATGTCCCAGCTTCCACAGCTCTCTGAGGCAGTGAATTCCACAGATTCACAACTCTGAGAAGAAATTTCTCCTCATGTCAGTTCTAAATGGGTGACCCCTTATTCTAAGATTATGCCCTCTAGTTCTAGTCTCCCCCACCAGTGGACCTCATCTCTCTTTCTACCTATGTCATTGGTACAGATGTGGACCACAACCTCTGGCTGTTTGCCCTCTCTCCCAGAATGCCCTGCAGTCGTTCACTGCAAACTCGCTTGTCATGCATATTGCTTAGTTACAGGACAAGACCCAAACGCTTACCTGGGTCTCCCCTGCTGAACTATTGATGAAGAGGTCTCAAGACCAGGCTCTCTCTCGTCCACTCTGACTTGAATAATCGTGTCGAATACAGACGTCAAAGTCAGCAAGGGTATCATGATCGCGCTACTGTGTCACGTGACATTTCTATCAATTATCCTGTGTATATACTGAATTATGGTCAAGGTCCCAAATGGATCGCCGGTACTGTTACGGCCAAGGAGGGTAACAGAATGTTTATCGTTAAACTCAAGAATTGGCAGAAATGCAGGAAACATGTCAATCACCAGCTGCGGCTCACGGATGAACTGGAACAGCCTGAGGAAGACACAATCAGTGACCAACCACTCTACCCTCAGTCATCAGAGGACTTCGCTGTCATCAATGAATCTGGACTTTCAATCACTGATATGGTCAATGAATCTGGGCTTTCAATCCCTGACGTCATTGCCACTCCCATCAGATCGGCTACCCAGCCCCCAGTCATAACAGACTTGGAACGCTCGCCCAAGGCTGGAGTTGAACTGAGACATTCAACTCTGGAGCAGAAAGCCCCAGACCGTTTCAATTTGTAAAAAGACCGTTACTAATATCTTAAAGGGGGATATTGTCATGTATGTATGCTTGGGTTTACTAGCCACCAGGTGGTGCCACTGTCAGAGGGCTGTGCGGCCCAGGTATAAAAGGCCAGCCATCTCATAATGTAATCACTTTGGGCCCTAATAAAGTAGAACCAGGTTTGTACCTGTTCGGAGTTTACAGTATTCAGTCTATTGAGTTATTGCATACACAACAGAAGGCTAACTGCGCATGCAAATGCTAACGTTGCATCTGGGCTCAGCCATGAAGAGCATGCGGCCTGACACATTCTGATTGAGCTCAGAACATGGCATGCTCAGGTTAATGTAAAATATACGCGCCCTCAGCAACCGAGTCATGTCGTTCCACTTCTAACACTGGGCGGCTGTCCTGGGCACCGTGTTTGTTGCAGACATGCTTGGAGCGACTTCCTTCCAAAGTCGATGAAAGGTCTGTGGCCTCCTGCCAGTCTTGGACACAGCAACTCCCGCCGCCTCTCCAGAACATCAAGGAGCGCATCCACGGCGTCATCGGAGAACTGGTGCACACACTGACCAGCTGCCACATCTGTCATCAGTCCCCTCTGAGTAAGTGCGTAGGAAGCAAATATAATTACTGTTATGTATGTAAACATTGTAACTGTGTAAGACTTGCCACCAGAGGGCGCAACTATTGGAGGCCAAAGGGTCACCTGTGCACTTCGCGCAAGGGAGTATAAAAGGTCGTCAGCCATGCTGCTTATGCACTCTGGAGTTTTATTAAAGGGAGTAAGGTCACATCAGTTTTAATTCACAGTACTCAGTCTTGTGGAGTTCTTCCATACTTAACAATTGGCGACGATTAACCGATTACGAACTTTCACATGGTCATGGATGCTGTTGGTATTTTAGAGAGATTTGTAGAGGCTGATGATTGGGAAGCCTTTGTTGAGCATCTCAACCAGTACTTTATGGCCAATGCGCTGAATGGGGATGATAAAGCGGTCAAGCACAGGGTGATTCTTCTCACCATGTGTGGATTCATAATATATGGCCTCAAGAATCTGCTAGCACCAGAGAAACCAGTGGAGAAGATGTATACAGAGTTGTGTACGCTGGTTCGGAACCACCTCCGAAGGAGAGTGTCTTAATGGCCAAGTATCGCTTCGGCATGCACCACCGCTCTGAGGGCCAGGACATGGTGAGTTATTCCGCCGACCTGAGATGCCTTGCGGGAACTTGCGAATTTCCTGGATTTTTGGGGGAAATCTTGCGGGACATTTTGTTCTTGGCATCGGCCACGAGGCCATTCTTCGCAAGCTGCTTTCTGCTGAATCACGACCTGAACAAGGTCATCATGATAGCCCAGGCATTCATATCCACGAGCGATAATACCAGACAGATATCTTCCCAGCATTGAAGCTCACCGGCAAGTACGGAGCATAAAATAACGTCGCTAGCAGACAGAACTGTAGATGGCAGGACCTACACGTTGTAACTGCAAGACCTAGGATGACTGAGTGAGGGCATGAATGCAAATCCATTAGCACTAGGTTGGGGCTGAGGGGGGTAATCATTGAGCCCATCAATGTCGATTCAAGCACTGTGTGCAAAGGCTGTGAAACAATGGGGCACCTCCAGCGAATGTACAAGAGTCGGCAGAGGATGATCGATCCGGCGCGGATCACGCATAACAAATGAGAGGCAATTCAACCCGAGAAAGAAGTGTATGGGGTACACACTTTCACCACTAAGAGCCCTCCTATCATGCTGAAAGTCAAATTGAACGGCATTCCGGCATCAATGGAGTTGGAAACGGGGGCAATTCAGTCAATTATGAGCCAGAAGACTTTTTAGAAACTGTTGGGGCAACAAGGCACAAAGGCCCAAACTGAGCCCGATTCACACAAAGCTGTGCACCTACACCAAAGAGCTCATACCAGTCGCTGGCAGTGCGGCAGTTAAGGTATCGTACATAGAAACAAAGAAAATAGGTGCAGGAGTAGGCCATTCAGCCCTTTGAGCCTACACCGCCATTCAATGAGTTCATGGCTGAACATGCAACTTCAGTACCCCATTCCTGCTTTCTTGCCATACCCCTTGATCCCCCTAGTAGTAAGGACTACATCTAACTCCTTTTTGAATATATTTAGTGAATTGGCCTCAACAACTTCCTGAGGTAGAGAATTCCACAGGTTCACGACTCTCTGGGTGAAGAGGTTTCTCCTCATCTCCGTCCTAAATGGCTTACCCCTTATCCCTAGACTGTGACCCCTGGTTCTGGACTTCCCCAACATTGGGAACATTCTTCCTGCATCTAACCTGTCGAAACCTGTCAGAATTTTAAACATTTCTATGAGATCCCCTCTCATTCTTCTGAACTCCAGTGAATACAAGCCCAGTTGATCCAGTCTTTCTTGATATGTCAGTCCCGCCATCCCGGGAATCAGTCTGGTGAACCTTCGCTGCACTCCCTCAATAGCAGGAATGTCCTTCCTCAAGTTAGGAGACCAAAACTGTACACAATACTCCAGGTGTGGCCTCACCAAGGCACTGTACAACTGTCGTAACACCTCCCTGCCCCTGTACTCAAATCCCCTCGCTATGAAGGCCAACATGCCATTTGCCGCCTTAACCGCCTGCTGTACCTGCATGCCAACCTTCAATGACTGATGTACCATGACACCCAGGTCTCGTTGCACCTTCCCTTTTCCTAATCTGTCACCATTCAGACAATAGTCTGCCTCTGTTTTTACAACCAAAGTGGATAACCTCACAGTTATCCATATTATACTTCATTTGCCCACTCACCTAACCTATCCAAGTCACTCTGCAGCCTCATAGTATCCTCCTCGCAGCTCACACTGCCACCCAACTTCGTGTCATCCGCAAATTTGGAGATACCACATTTAATCCCCTCGTCTAAATCATTAATGTACAATGTAAACAGCTGGGGCCCCAGCACAGAACCTTGCGGTACCCCACTAGTCACTGCCTGCCATTCTGAAAAATACCCATTTACTCCGACTCTTTGCTTCCTATCTGACAACCAGTTCTCAATCCACGTCAGCACACTACCCCCAATCCCATGTGCTTTAACTTTGCACATTAATCTCTTGTGTGGGACCATGTCGAAAGCCTTCTGAAAGTCCAAATACACCAAATCAACTGGTTCTCTCTTATCCACTCTATTGGAAACATCCTCAAAAAAATTCCAGAAGATTTGTCAAGCATGATTTCCCTTTCACAAATCCATGTTGACTTGGACCCATCATGTCACTTCTTTCCAAATGCGCTGCTATGACATCCTTAACAATTGATTCAATCATTTTACCCATGACCGATGTCAGGCTGACCGGTCTATAATTCCGTGTTTTCTCTCTCCCTCCTTTTTTTAAAATGTGGGGTTACATTGGCTACCCTCCACTCCATAGGAACTGATCCAGAGTCTATGGAATGTTGGAAAATGATTGTCAATGCATCCGCTATTTCCATCTTATGTACTCTGGGATGCAGTCCATCAGGCCCTGGGGATTTATCGGCCTTCAATTCCATCAATTTCCCAATACAATTTCCCGACTAAAGGATTTCCCTCAGTTCCTCCTTTTTACTAGACACTCTGACCCCTTTTATATCCGGAAGGTTGTTTGTGTCCTCCTTAGTGACTACCGAACCAAAATACTTGCTCAATTGGGTGCCATTTCTTTGTTCTCTGTTATGACTTCCCCTGATTCTGACTGCAGGGGACTTACATTTGTCTTTACTAACCTTTTTCTCTTTACATATCTATAGAAGCTTTTGCAGTCTGTTTTAATGTTCCCTACAAGCTTCCTCTCGTACTCTATTTTCCCTGCCCTAATCAAACCCTTTGTCCTCCTCTGCTGAGTTCTAAATTTCTCCCAGTCCCCAGGTTCGTTGCTATTTCTGGCCAATTTGTATGCCACTTCCTTGGCTTTAATACTATCCCTGATTTCCCTTGCTAGCCACGGTTGAGCCACCTGCCCTTTTTTATTTTTATGCCAGACAGGGATGTACAATTATTGTAGTTCATCCATGCGGTCTCTAAATGTCTGCCATTGCTCATCCACAGTCAACCTCTTAAGTATCATTCGCCAATCTATCCCAGCCAATTCACGCCTCATACCTTCAAAGTTAATCTTTAAGTTCTGGACCATGGTCTCTGAACTAACTCTTTCATTCTCCATCCTAATGTACAATTCAACCATATTATGGTCACTCTTCCCCAAGGGGCCTTGCACAATGAGATTTCTAATTAATCCTCTCTTATTACACAACACCCAGTATAAGATGGCCTCCCCCCTCGTTGGTTCCTTGACATATTAGTCTAGAAAACCATCCCTTCTGTACTCCAGGAAATCCTCCTCCACCGTATTGCTTCCAGTTTGGTTAGCCCAATCTATATGCATATTAAAGTCACCCATGATAACTGCTGCACCTTTATTGCATGCACCACTAATTTCCTGTTTGATGCCCTCCCCAACATCACTACTACTGTTTGGAGGTCTGTACACAACTCCCACTAATGTTTTTTGCCCTTTGGTGTTCTGCAGCTCTACCCATATAGATTCCACATCATCCAAGCTAATGTCCTTCCTAACTATTGCATTAATCTCCTCTTTAACCAGCAATGCTATCCCACCTCCTTTTCCTTTTATTCTATCCTTCCTGAATGTTGAATACCCTTGGATGTTGAGTTCCCAGCCCTGATCATCCTGGAGCCACGTCTCTGTAATCCAAATCACATCATATCTGTTAACAACATCTATTTGCACAGTTAATTCATCCACCTTATTGTGGGTACTCCTTGCATTAAGACACAAAGCCTTCAGGCTTGTTTTTTTTTTAACCCCTTTTGTCCTTTTAGAATTATGATGCAGTGTGGCCCTTTTTGTTTCTTGCCTTTGTTTACTCGGCCTTCCAATATTGCTTTTTACCTTCCTACCATCTGTTTCTGACTCTATTATTTTGCCCTGTCTCGCTGCATAGGTTCCCATCCCCCTGCCATATTAATTTACACGCTCCCGAACTGCATCATCAAATGTTACCCCCAGGACATCAGTTCCAGTCCTGCCCAAGTGCAAACCATCCCTTTTTGTATAGGTCCCACTTCCCCCAGAACTGGTTCCAATGTCCCAGGAATTTGAATCCCTCCCTCTTGCACCACTGCTCAAGCCACGTATTTATTCTAACTATCCTGCTCCCTCTACTCTGATTAGCATGATGGAGCTGTGCATGATTTATCACTGTGGATTGTACCAGGCGATAGCCCAACGCTATTCGGCAGAAGCTGGCTTGGAAAGATTCGATGGAACTGAGACGACATCAAAGCACTATCTTCAGAGGATGATACCTCATGGGCCCAAGTGCTGAGCAAGTTTCCGTTGCTATTTGAACCAAGGATCAGCAACTTCACAGGCGCCGAGGTGCAGATCCATCTAGTCCCAGGTGCAAGACCCGTTCATCATAAGGCTTGAACGGTTCCATATATGATGGGGGAGAAAGTCTAGATTGAACTGGACAGTCTTCAACGAGAGGCAATCATATTGCCAGTTGAGTTCAATGAGTGGGCCAGTCCAGTTGTTCCGGTGTTGAAAAGCGATGACACGGTCAGAATCTGCGGAGACTGCAAGGTAACGATCAACCGAGTCTCGTTACAAGACCAGTACCCGCTACCCAAGGCGGATGACCTGTTCGCAACGTTAGTGGGAGGAGGGTGAAGTCGTTCATCAAGTTAGACCTAACCTCTGCCTACATGACACAGGAGCTGGCTAAATCTTCGGAAAGATTGACTTGCATCAACATGCACAAAGGACTGTTTATATACCACAGGTGCCCTTTTGGGATTCACTCGGCTGCTGCCATCTTCCAGAGGAACATGGAGAGTCTGCTGAAATCCGTTCCTTGCACCGTTGTTTCAAGACGACATCCTGATCACCGGTCGTGACACCACCGAACACCTGCACAACCTGGAAGAGGTTCTAAGTCGACTAGACAAAGTGGGACTCTGGCTGAAACGTTCCAAGTGTGTATTCCTGGCGCCAGAGGTCGAATTTTTGGGGAAAAAGATTGCGGCAGACGGCATCAGGCCCACGGACTCAAAGATACAGGGGCCATCAAGAATGCATCCAGACCACAGATGTGATGGAGCTGCGTTCATTCCTGGGACTCCAACTATTTTGGTAACTTTCTACCCGGGTTAAGCACTTTGCTGGAACCGTTGCACATGTTGCTACGTAAGGGTGACTACTGGGTTTGGGGTAAATCTCAAGAGACCCCATTTTGAGAAGGCCATAAACCATCTTTTGTTCTAATTTGCTTGTACTGTATGACCCGTGTAAATGATTAGTGCTAGCTTGTGATGCATCTTTATACGGGATCGGCTGTGTGTTACAGAAAACCAATCTATCGGGCAAACTTCAACCGGTTGCATACGCATCTCGAAGTCTGTCTAAGGCTGAAAGAGCCTATAGTATGGTCGAGAAAGAGGCGTTAGCATGTGTATATGGGGTTAAGAAAATGCACCAATACATATTTGAACTTCGGTTTGAGCTTGAAACTGGCCACAAACCGCTCATTTCGCTGTTTTCAGAAAGCAAAGGTATAAACACCAATGCTTCAGCCCGCATCCAAAGATGGACACTAACATTGTCCGCCTATGACTGTTATCCGCCACAGGCCAGGCATGGAGAACTGTGCTAATGCCTTCAGTCGGCTACCATTGCCCACTACCAGGGTGGAAATGGCACAGCCCGCAGACTTGCTTCTGGTCATAGATGCTTTTGAGAGTGAGGGGTCACCCGTCACTGCTCACCAGATCAGGACCTGGACTAGCCAGGATCCTGTGCTATCACTTGTAAAATGTTGAGTTCTCAATGGGAGCTGGTCGGCCATTCCCGGGGAAATGCAAGATGAAATTAAGCCATTTCACCGACGCAAAGATGAAATGTCTAACCAGTCCGATTGTCTCTCATGGGGTAATCATGTGATTTTGCCAAAAAAAGGCAGGGAAACGTTTATACGCAACCTATATAATACCCACCCAGGCATCGTCATGATGAAGGCTATAGCCAGTTTGCATGTTTGGTGGCCCAGGACTGAGTCATGTGTACACCAGTGCAACACGTGTTCACAATTGAGTAATGCACCAAGGAAGGCTCCAGTGAGTCTGTGGTCATGGCCCTCAACAGTGGTCCAGCACCCATGTAGATTTTGCTGGCCCATTTCTCAAAGATTTTAGTTGTAGTGGACGCTTACTCTAAATGGATTAAATGCGTAATCATGTCATCCAGCACATCCACTGCCACCATTGAAAGCCTCCGGGCTATGTTTTCCACCCATGGCTTGCCCGAAGTCCTTGTCAATGGACCGTGTTTCACTAGCTCGGAATGCAACAAGTTTATGACCCGCAATGGCATCGAGCTTGTCAGGTCTGCCCCATTTAAGCCCGCATCCAATGGTCAAGCGGAACGGGCAGTCCAAACTATCAAGCAGAGCTTGAAACGCGTGACGCAAGGCTCCTTGCAGACGTGCTTATCTCGGGTTCTGCTCAGCTACCAGACACGACCCCACTCGCTCACTGGAGCTCCCCCTGCAGAATTGTTAATGAAGCGAGCACTCAAAAACAGGCTCACCCTAGTCCACCCGGGTCTAAATGATCATGTGGAAACCCGGCGTTACCGGCAAAACATGTACCACGATCGCGTGGCTGTATCTCGTGACATTGATAACGACCCTGTGTTTGTCCTTTAATTATGGTCATGGTCCTAAATGAGTTGCTGGCACTGTCTTGGCCAAAGAGGGGATTAGAGTGTTTGTTTAAAGTCAAACTATTGAATGGACAAACGTGCAGAAAGCATTTGGATCAGACCAAACTGCGGTTCACTGAAAACCAGGAACAACCTGTAGAGGACATCACCATCATCGATCCACCAACACATATCCAACTAGCAATTGACCTCACTGTCAATTAAGAGGATGAACCCACCATTCCCAACAGTTCTATCGGACCAGCCGTGCCACAGTGCAGCAATGGTACAACCAACTCACCCATGCCAGAGTTTGAACTTAGACGATCAACCAGGGAACGTAGGGTCCGTATCGTCTCAACATGTAAATTATTTGTATCGAAGACTTTGGGTGGGGGTGGGTGGTGAAGTGGTTATGTATGTAAACATTGTAACTGTGTAAAACTTGCCACCAGAGGGCTCAACTGTTGGAGGCCCGAGGGTCACCTGTACACCTCGTGCAAGGGAGTATAAAAGGTTGACTGCCATGCTGCTTATGCACTCTGGAGTTGTATTAAAGAGACTAAGGTCACATCAGTTTTAGCTCACAGCACTCAGTCTTGTGGAGTTCTTCCATACCTAACAAGTACGAGGCGGTGCCGCGCCCTTTCACTGCCTGAATTGATTCCAGATGGTGCCAGTAGATCTGTGGCACAGTTACAAATGCTGATTACCACCTGAATCTCACCGTCCCACTTACCGCCGTTTACCACATCGGGAGTCGCGTGTAACGCCCGATTTACTGCTCCAATCTCCTCGCCAAGCGGAGAAACTGAATTTTGCGGTTGGTGGCGGTGATCACCATCTGGCGGTAAAAACACCAACCAGGTGGTGTCACCGCCTCTAAATTGTTGGTAATGAATTTCGACCCCGAACTGTTTCTCTCTCCACAGATGCTGTATGACCTGAGTATTTTCAGCATTTTCTGTTTTTATTTAAAATCTGTCAATGCGTATTGTTACTAGAAGCATATTCTTTTTATTTATTTGTGCACCTAGGGACATTTTACTATGTTAAAGGTGGTACATAAATATTTGTTGTTTTGTTGTTGTTTCAATTTTTTTCATTAATAAAGAACTAATCCGGGGTAAAAGTCACTGTAAACAGGTTACTGTAAGGTAAAACATGGTTCTAAACCAGCACAATCAGAAAATCTGGTTCTCAGAAGACCTCCCTGTACTACCTCTCCACTTTACATTTATCAAAACCGAAGCATTTGATATTCCTGACTACAGATTTTCATCTTTTCACTTAGAAAAAAGAAGGTCCTCAACAAATTAGCAAATGATAACCTACATCAAGGCTACTACATC
This sequence comes from Pristiophorus japonicus, assembly GCF_044704955.1. Classification (NCBI taxonomy): domain Eukaryota; kingdom Metazoa; phylum Chordata; class Chondrichthyes; family Pristiophoridae; genus Pristiophorus; species Pristiophorus japonicus. The sequence goes on from NC_091981.1 coordinate 139,404,985, forward strand.
ACATGTTCTCTGTTCAGGACCAAATCCTCCATTTGCATAAGGTTTAAACTGTTTTTGCCAAAATGTTAAAAGTAGCCATTTTGAATCACCAAAGCGATTTTCTTTAGTGAAATTTACAGTAGTTGCTGGAGCAAATTAAAGAACTCTAATGAAGATGATCATTATAGACGGTGGGACTAACAGTTCGAATATAGAGCACCTTTTGACCGTGCAATGTATTTTAAAAGAAATAATATGCAGAATAACTAAGTGAAGCAAGATGGAACTTACTCCAAGAAAGAAACAGTTACGTTATTTAAATATTGATCCTTGTGGCTGTAATATACCTGACTTATTTCTTGCATTTGCATTTTGTTGGAATTATGGTGGAGAAATTGGGCTACTTTGCGCTTCCCATAATGGGCGCAAGTGAGTTTGTGACCGGGCGTGACCAGAACAGCGCCTCCTGCTAAATTCGACGGGGGTTTTGTGGTGGTGGTAACACGTAGAGCCCTGCTCCACTGTATCGGCGTTGCTGATGTCATCACCATGAGTAGCACCCCAGAACAAAAATTGGCCCTCGCCCCCCGGTTTAGTGCTTCAGCTTCAGTTGGATTTCAATCGGATGTCGGCTGGAGGAGCGCTAGTTAAAAGGTGCCAGCATCCGATGAAGTTTTAGTCAGCCAATAATGTTTCCTTCTTCTTTGAAATAGACAGACGGGCGTTGTGAGTGATTTGCAGTTGAAGGAGTTTTGTGGCTGTTAAAGATTCGTGACTTTCATTGAGGGCAGATTTGAAACTCCAACATTTATAATGTTTCGTGGGGGCTGTGTTGGCACTGGACTTCATGCTTCAGCGTCACCATCGGAGGCAACTGAGGCACAGAGAAACACTGCAAAATGTGGCGAGAGGGAGGACACCCAACAGGGCTCAACAGGAGGCCTTGCCCTCCCAGGGTATTCCGGCAGCAATTCTCCAATATCAAGTTCACTGAGGAACAGTGTATTCAAAAGCTGCGCTGCAGCAAGGACGTGGTCACCGAGCTCTGCCATCTCCTACAACCAGAACGCGAGCCTCGGACCAGAGTCAGGACAGCTCTCTCACTGGCAGTCAAAGTCACCATTGCACTCAATTTCTACACCAGTGGATCCTTCCAGTGTGCAATAGGAGACATCTGCAATGTCTCCCAGTTTGCTGTGCATTGCTGCATCCATGAGGTCACAGATGCTCTCTACAGAAGGAGGAGGGGAAGGAAATGTAGTCCCATCACCAGATAGAAGCAGCACAGCATAGCGGCCTTCCCCATGGTGCAGAGTGTAATTGACTGTGCACACGTCACTTTGCGGACACTGCGTAGCCACAAAGGCTGCCACACATTTAATGTGCAGTTGGTGTGCGACCACACATGCTGAATCCTCACCGTCAATGCCCGCTATCCTGGAAGCAGCCACGATGCATTTTTCCAGACCGGTGTACCAGCTCTCTTCCAGCCACCACATCAAGCTTGTGACTGGCTGCTCAGAGAGAAGGGCTATCTGCTCCCCACCTGGCGCATGACTCCCCTCCCTAACTCCAACACTCCTGCCCAGCACTCATAAAGTGAGAGCCATGCTTCCACCAGGAACATCATTGAGCAGACCATCGAAGTGCTCAAGCAAAGGTTCTATTGCCTTGATTGCACGGGAGGAGTACTCCAGTACTCAGTTGAGTGGGTGACCCTTTTCGTCGTCGTCTGCTGCATGCTGCACAATCTCGCCATGAGGGCGCAGCCATTGCCACCAGACATAGCTCCACCACCTCAGGAGGTGGAGGAGAAGGAGGATGAGGACAAGGAGGAGGAGGAGGAACAGGAGCAGCTGCAGCTGCAACAGAGGAGGCAAGATGCAGTCGGCCTTCTGCAAGGGAGGTCCGCGAACGCATCATCAGAGTTCGGTTCCAATGAATTCCACATCAATTCCCGATTGGTCTGCACGTCCCCATCATTACATCAATTTCTCATTCCATATCAGTGTAAATGGTTTCTCTTGGGTGTTTTCGACACACCCCCACGTTACACTAGTTCTAGACCTGGGAGTGATTACTGTACTGAACAGATGAATGAGTCACGGACAAATACCTCGGTCTCAAGCGGCAATGCTTTATTAAAGCTAAGACGCACACCTGCACCCAGTAAAACCACACACACCCTGGATAGTTTTCTATCGGAGAGGAAGTTGGCCTTTATGTTTTCAATACCTTTTCCTTATTGTTTATTAGCAATTTCAGCCTATTATGGAAGTGATAGAAATGGTATTAAATAAAAATTGAATTGTGAGGCAAGCTTGTTTTTATGACATTAGTAGTGCCAATTATACAAACATATTTTAGCTTAGATTTCTGAAAACCATGCAGAAAATATTAGGTACCAGAAGTGATCCCAAGACAATAATTCAGTTTATGGCTTCAGATAATGTAGATAAAAGTCTGATCATTTTGTAACCATCACTTGAGCCCCATGATGAGATTACAACATTGCCGATTAGCAAACTGACTGAATATTTTCTATCCTGTTCATATTGACCATGATTTCACAGACCCAAACTGCATACTTGTTAGCATAATAATCTCACAGAGAAGTCACAAGGATGATTGACATGGAGAATGGAAATGTCACAATTACAGTGGAGCTTATTGCACATTGTTGGGCAGAATAGAGGGAACTCTATTCTGTATCCAGCTTTGCTGGTTCCAAAGTGATGGTTCCACTGGCTTGGTAAATTATGCACATTTCCCCCACATTGGGCTTAATTTTATTAAATCTCAGTCCCAGCAGGTGAGACTTCTCACCAGGAGCTTGATTTCATAAAATTACCCCTGTGGTATCATCAACAGAAAAATAAATCAGAGAAACCAGCCATTAGTAAATTGTTATTTGCAACTTTGAAACAGAGGCTCATCCTTAGCAACTGTCGTGATCAGGCAACTGAACAGTAGTTATGAGTTCCCTAGTTTGGTAGATTGATGATCCAGGTGCCAGTAAAGCAGAGATACCAACTTACTGTGTTGATGAGAGTAAATAAAGAGAAATTGTTTCCAGTGACAGAAGGGTCGGTAACCAGGGGACACAGATTTAAGGTAATTGGCAAAAGAACCACATGCGACATGAAGAAACTGTTTTTTAATGCAGCGAGTTATGATTTGAAATGCACCAGCCTGAAAGGGTGAAGGAAATAGATTCAATAACAAACTTCAAAAGAAAATTGGATAAATACTTGAAGGGGAAAAATTTGCAGGGTTTGCAGGAAAGAGCAAGGTGATGAGATTAATTAGATAGCTCTTCCAAAGAGCTGGCACAGACATGATGGGCTGAATGACTTCCTTCTGTGCTGTATCATTTTATGATTGTATTCTACTTGCCCCTCCCTATCTCTGTAACCTTTTCCAACTCTACCACTCTCTGTGCTGCTCCAATTCTGGCCTTTTGCGCATCCACGATTTTCATCGCTCCACCATTGGCAGCCATGCTTTCAGCTGCCTAGACCTTATGCTCTGAAATTCTCTCCCTAAGCCTCTCCACCTTTCTTTCCTCCTCTAAGATGCTTCTTAAACCCAAATGGGGCGAAATTGCCCTGCACCCCAATTGGGGGCGGTAACCTTCTGGGGCCGGGACATTTAGCACCCGGTGCGGAAGTCCTACTCCTGCAACGGAATTGTCCTTACCGCACCTCAAAGAAAGCGGAGCACAATCCCACGCACTCCACTTCCCTTGGGGATGGGTAACTGGGATGCTAAAGGAAGCGCTATGTGGAGGCATAGCGCTGACGCGCTTCAATGCCCTTCCCCTTCGATTAAAGGGGAGGGCCACTGTGCACTCTGCAAGAACTCTGATGGCCTCCACTAGGAGGAAAATGAGGAATAAAGAAGCGGATTTAGAGAATTCTGTACCACAACAGACGATGGATCTGAGAAGTGCTGAAGCACATCACTAATAAAGTTTCATTAATGATACTGTGGTTGGATTAATTTAACTTTGTTTCATTAACGTTACTATAGTTTCATGTTACTAGGTTGGGTTAATGTTACTGGTGATTTTTCCAGTTTAAGAACTACTGTCTCGAAGGACAAACAACTATTAAAAAATAAATTCAAAGTTTGAATTTTATTTAAAAGTAACGTTGCTGACAGAATTCTCTAAATCCGCTTCTTTCTTCCTCATTTTGGGAAGTCTGGCAACAACAAACAAAAAATACATTAAAACTGCACACACGGTTAGTTGGCAGCAAAACCCTTCATCATTTTGATCACCTCCATTAGATCGCTTCTTTACTCTCTCCATTTTCATGAAAAGAGCCAAGTTACTTTAGTCTCTCCTCATAACTAAAGCCTCTCATCCCTGGTATAATCTCAGTGAATCTCTTCCATACCCTCTCAGTGGCTTTGACATCCTTCCTAAAGTAAAGCACCCAAAACCTGGCACAATATTCTAACTGCAGCCTAACCACAATATTCTGTGATCCAGCAAACATGACCATTGGGGCAGTGTTAAATTGGGAGTATGTTGAAATTAGAGGGACTTATTGTTATTTATCCATTATTTATTCCAAATCTAATATATCATTTAGTAATTCTAAACCTGTAGTTGGTAAAGTCAATTCATTATTGTAAAATAATGTACAAGTCACACATAATTTACAGTTGCCTTTTTTTTAAGTTATAAACCCTTTAGGTGGCATTAGTGCAGAACTTACATACACTTGGAGAATTTACTTCTATGCATAACTGTGTGTTTTATAGCACAGTTATGTCACAGATTTTGCATTGCTGCAAAACAAAATGTAGAGCATAACAGCAAACAAACCAACAGCAGTTCAAGATTTGCAGCTGAATTTCCCTCTGTGGCCACCTATTTTCAGGCATATCTGATGCTGAAACCCTGCCATTGTTATCTTTAGACTTGCCTATTCTAATACTCTCCTGGCTGGTCTCCCACCTTGCATCCTCCATAAACTTGAGCTCATCCAAAACTCTGTTGCTCGTACCCTAACTCGCACCAAGTTCCGTTCACCCATCACCCCTATGCTCACTGACCTACAGCAACACTTGGTCCGGCAATGCCTCAATTTAAAAATTCTCATCCATAATGGAAATTCAACACTTGACTGTTAAGTGAGTGCACATTGTCGAGGCAAACTCATACCACATTATGTGAAAAAAATAGCAGTAATCAGTGCAAATTATTTTTCCCCCACCAATTTCCTTCAGCACTCTCCTCTCTTGCAGGCATTAAGTCCTTGCTGGAGTAAGGTTTCATGAGCACCAGATGTCCTGTGGTATCTTGTCAAGTGGTTACTCTTCATTTGTCAAACTTGATGGTGAATGTCAAACTATTTGAAGGGGCAATGCAACCAAGCCCAAGTCACCCAATATCTACCATGCAGTTCTATCAGGATAATGATCAGCATCAGAAACACTGGTTAGTTTTCCCTTCGCTAATCCCAGGGTGCTGAGAAATGTGTTTTTCTCCACTGCATGGGTTACGCCACAGGTGCTGTCGATGTTCGGTGCTCAGGGCCCCACCGATCACTCATCAGCGCCATTAATGATGTCAGCACATCTCCCCTTCAGTTAAAGGGGAGAGCTGCTGCGAGCTCTGCATATTTTAAAGTTAGGTCCACTGGGCCACCAGGGAGGGTTTTGGCCAGGCCAGTGGCCTGGCACCTAAGAGGGGAGTGCCAAGCTGCCTGTTGGCGGCCCGGCTGAACCCGACGGCATAATTGTCGAGCCGACCTGGCAGTCAGCCGACAATGGTGTCACCGGCAGCCTCACTTGCCCTTTAAGGGCGGCTGTGCCGCCGACCAACAAGGACCTACAAGGAGTGCACCGACATAAAAAGCTGTCTGGGCACCGGCCGGTGTTAGCGCCACCCCCGCGAGGCAATTCCGAAAATGGAATATTTCCCGAGGGGCAATTTCGGGAAGCAGTCGCCGCCGGTCAGTAAGGGGTCAGCACGTGAACACCGTGGTGGGAAAATGGGCAGCGTGGTCCCCTACACCGCTCTGCCCCGATGAAGGGCAATCTGCAAAATTGCGGCCCCTCCAGAGAGTCGGTGGCCATTCCGTACCACCCCATAGTCGCCGCTTTCAGACGGCCAGAGGCCTTTTCGGGAGGGGCAATTTCAGCCCCATGGAGTTCTTCATTTGCCTCTATCTGCATGACAGTATAGCAAAATGTGAATTAGGGAACTAGGAAAAATCAGGCTGTGAATATGGAATTTTCAATAGTAGAATATTCCACTAGATACTACAACACAGTAATGATCTAAAATTATATTCAAAACTGAGTAAAAACAAGACTGCTTGGAACATTACATTGTGAATGTTAATACATATTTTTTGCTTTGAACTAGTTCTGCTGTTAATAGTTATAAAATGAGGCCCAATAATTAAACAAATTTAACTGAAATAGCATAGGGTGCCATTCTAAAAGGTTTCACTTCTATGTTTTGAAGATTTTCTGCAGGAGTGCACCAAGGCATTATGCAGTGTAACCTAATCCTGTTGACAAGGTCAGCTAAGTAGGATTTATAAAGCTTTTTAAAGTGCTGCCTGTTTACACAGTCACTAAGTCAGGATAGAGGTCATTAATTGTATTGACAGACCTAGTATAAATATAACCTTATAAGTATTGAAAATAAACCCTAAACTGTTAATGTTGGAATCACAGTACTACCTTTGATGATATAATGTAGTATTAATGAGAGGTAATAGACACATAACCATTTATCTTAATATGCAATGCCATTTATAGCATGCAAAGTATAATCATATATCATACAATAGCCACAAAAAGATTTTTCTATGAATTCTTAATCAGTGTTAAGAGATGGCATTGATGTATTATTGTTATTTATACAAGTTATGATAAGTGTCACAGTCAAGATTTAATTTATCATACTTGCAATAGATTTTTAATTTTTTACATTTTTTAAATAGAGATAATCCCCAAAATTTTCCTCAACTCCCCTGGTGTTAAGAAAGCAGTGGCTTATGATGGATATAGTTCCACAGACAGTCGTAACCCTCTGATATCTCTCTTAAGTGATCACTCAAGAGCCTAGATGGTGCATAGACTATTTGATCATCATTAGGGAATGGGTTTGGTGGTATAGATTTTTTTATTTGAATGTAACTACCGTGATATACTTTGCATAAAATAATTTTCTTACTGGTTGGTTTCCACATAATATTTAGAATTAGAGAAATATATAGAACTACATAATATTTTACATTGCATAATATTCTCTGAATAAAAGGAAGGATATTTTTGAATTCATTTTAGTCCAGAATTTCTACTATAGCTGTTCCAAGGGTTAATATACAAAGGCAACAATTTCAGGATGGGAATTGCCTCTTAGAAGCATTTTAAATATGCTTATTTAACTTTAGATCATAAAGATTGAGTTACAAAAATGCAGAGAGATAAAGCATCGAAAGTGCAGAATATTTAGTGTTGTGTGTAGAACTGGTAATTCTCTTGGCTCTGTCTCTAAGCCCTCTTAAGCTCCTGATAACACCAGCTGGAATGTTCACTCTCTCTGGACAGCTGGGAGGAGTGCAGGGGCCAGTCACAAATTAAATTAAGAGGTGTAAAATGCTGTGGGAAGAAAAACAATCCATGATGGGGATAACAGGTGTCAACTGCCACTCTGTCTGATTAGCCACTGTGCCACATAGGGGGGGAAAAGTGACTAGAATTTGCTGAGTGGGTTTGGATAACATTCGTTGTCATTTTATAAATTTCATCTTCAAGAACTAGCAGAAGATCATCTCAAAATATTCATGCATCAAATGAGCTCTAGAGAAGATTTTCTTTCACTCACTGATATTAAAGATATCTGTTAATGGCAATCAAGATGGGAGATGTGTTGCATGAAACCAATGTTCATTACAATATTCAAAAGTATTTTAAATAGTTGAAAATAATGTTGCTGCCCTCCTCTGCTGGGAAGGCAGGATGGTTCAGCCTATGGACATCTCAACAGATAGCATCCTACACTTTGACATTGCAAATCATACTAGGAGCAACTAATATAGTATTGCAAGATTCAACCATAAGGTAATTTCCAACTTAAATATTAATTCAGAAAAATAATAGCATTCTATATATGGTGGGGAAGTTATTGGAAATGATTATCAGGGACAAAATTGTTATGTCTCTTAGATGCTCTGATAATGACTCCATGAGGCAATGTGTTGTACTTGAACTGTAGTGATCTTAGTCCTTTATTGATAACTCCAGAGTGGGGATCACACCTGGTGGCCTGTCTTTTATACTAGGCCTGGCACACCTGTACAGGTAACCTACAAGTCTCCCACTGAGGTGCCCCCCTGGTGGCACACCTTTTAATAGTACAAGCAATAACCATGTAGGATACATAACATCACTCTCCCCCAAGACTTTCGTGTAAATCGCCTTCATGCATTGACTCTGCTCTGGGCTTAGCTCTATCTGGTTGACCCGAGGAGAGTTGTTTCCATCTTGGGTGAGTAGGTGGTGTTTCATTGGCACTAGAGGTCTAGAGGTGCTCGTGGTTTCTGTTTGGGTGTCCATGACCACGCCATTCTTTCCCCTCCCCCCGGCAATCAAACACACATATAGATTATGCCGGTGGCTCGTTACATTCAAGTCCCCCAAAAAAATTTGCATTTATCTCATTACATTTGTGGTACAGTTGTGAGGCAAGTACATTTGACTGGTGAGGTTACATACTTGATATATGCTTGGAATCAGTACTGGTGTGTGGTATCCAGGTATATCTGGTGGCGGCGTGGTGCCCAGTACTGGCAGTGGGAACCCGGTTGGCTCAAGTTGCCTGCTCTCTGGGCCTTTGCCGTTGCTCCTAGCGTCGGGCAGGTTCACAGATGCCTGTGACCTCCCTGTCCTTTCCTTGCAACCCTGGGTCGCTGCTGCTCCCTGAGGAGCAGTCGTCTGGCAGTGCACAGGGAATTCCTGACTCGCTTGCCTGGGTGTTATTTGGTTTGGGATCCTGGCTGGTCCCAGTGCCATTTGGGAGAACCATTGCGGCTGACCCTTCGTTCCCGGGTGTAGCCTTGGTGGTGATAGGGTCTGGGGGCTGTGCCTAACGCGGTTTGCTCTTTCAGGCTCGTGGTGGTTGTGCCATCAGGTGCCTGAGGGGTGGAGCCGATCAGGGGCAGGGTATCGATACCGGTGCCGTTGCCCTCCTGAGATCGCTTGCTCTGCAGCTTGTAAGTATTGGCTGCTTGTGGCCACACTCCATGGTGCATAACTCTGGTCCCAGGGATGCAGGCTACTACATTGAGTAGCTGTGTGCTACCGATGGGTGTCTGCCCGCTGCATTGACTGTATGCAGTTGAAATCCTACATCGCACAACATTTCATTACTCATAGTAAATAACCTGTAGCTCCGATTGTGATCATGTGACCTTTCTTTGCTTGTTGCATGTTCACAGCTCTGATCATCAATTACACATTTTATATCGAACTCACAGTTGCTCTTATATTGATTAAAAGTGTGGAACTGTCCCTTTAAGTGTGGTGAGTTGCAGACCTCCTTTAAGAGAGCCTTGCTATCTTTACCCCAATCCTCTTCTTCGCTTGGTACCACGTGTTGCTCCATCAGCGCTGCACCTCGTGGTCTGGCCGCCGCCATGTTTTTCTTCAGCGCTTCACCTCGTGGTTTGGGCGCCATTTTTCCTCCATCCACGATGTCGACTGCGGTGATCCTCTTCTCGGGTTCTGTCACCGAAGCTGGGAAGTCGCCTTTGGTTCCGATTTTTTTTCCTCTGGAATCCTGTTGCTGGAGCCTGGAAGGTGCGGTCGGGTCGACTCAGCTGGATCATCTCTACGCAGTTGTGCTGAGCAGTCTGTGCCTTGGGTGCTGTGCTGGTTGTCTCTCTGGTGTGTGGTCCACCCTCGGGTGGGGGCTTGCTTTGCCTCTGAGCACTGGGGCCTGTAAGAGGTGGTTTGCAGGGGGTCAGCTTTCTCTTCTGACCTTATATGAGCGGTTCCGAATCGCTCCCACACCCTTGGTTCTAGACACTGGAATTATGAAGGGACTGTGACAGATTTGGACAGACAATCGGTTTCAAGGTAGGAAGCAGGTATGGCTTTATTGTGTTTAAAAAGAAGTAAAAGGCACACCTTTAATAACACACACAGGCCAATACACACTGAAAGGTACAACACATTGAATAAAATGTCAAATTACAGCCTGTGGGGAAAAGAATACAGCTTAAACTCTAAATGGGGTAAAGAGGAGAATGCAGATACATTTACACAAGTTATCCCAGCCTCCCAATTCCCCTAACTAACTAAGTTATAGTTCTGGGAGTTCAGGGGCTATGCTCACCAATCCCTTTGGACAGTTGCCGGTGAATCACGGTTTCGGGGTTCACTGCACTTGGCCTTCTAGGCGAGCCATGCCCCGGACGGAGGAGAGGACTTCGGACTGCGTAGTCTTCGGTTGGGGTGCGTCCGTTGATGCGGTAAGTTGCGTTTCGGATGTATGGGATAAGTACCCACTTTCTTTGGTTTTAGTTAGTCCTTTTAGGTAATTTCTCACCTGTTGGCCATTCAGAAGTAGATTGTAGAGTGGAAATAAATGTCGATTCTTCGGTTTTTGCTGAGTTGGTTTTGGTTGGTCGTTTCGCTGGTTGTGGTAGCCCGGGTTTGTCAATTTGGTTGCTGACAACCTTCCATTTCGTGGCCTCGTGCTCAGTCGGTCCTTGACGATTTCTTGTAAGTTCCTTCACGACTCCATTTCTTCACTCCGGCTGCTTGTGTCTGCCTGTGTTCCTTCCGAGTCTGTGTTCTGCTAGTCTGTGCGAGTTACAGTCTGTGTTCTGCTAGTTCTGTGCTCTGCTAGAGTCTGTGCGAGTTACAGTCTGTGTTCTGCTAGTTTTCCTTGTTCTAGTCTGCGTGCTGCTCCTTTCCTTGTAAAAACTGGGGGATAGATATATCCCCAAAAAAAGCTCCGTTATCTCCCATCAAATCTCTTGGGCTCTGTTTAAACTGTTGTGTCCATTGATTTTCAAATGCCTCCTTTGTCAGCAGTAACTCGATTAGGGTGTGAGAATGTGCTATCACTGGTTTTGCATTGTTTTAGGATTGTCCAGTTTCTTGACCATGATTTCCATTGTGCTTGATTGGGTAATTCGATTATCTCTTAGAGGGTGAATAGTTCCCCCAGACAGTCTGGGATCCTTAATACATGGATTTGTTTCAGACGTTGGCTCCACCTCCTGTATTTGTTAACTCTTTTTCGCAGCCAAAATGTTGTAGAATCTTAAAATTGATATGCTCCTTCCCATAGAGGTTGAGGGGATCTCAAGCTTCAGTAATTTAGGTCCATTTTGAATTCCCTTTCTTATGAGTCCAAACACTGGTGGGGGGGGGGGTCTCCATGAATGCATCCCCTTTTATCCCCCGCAGGCTTCGTCTGCCCCTTTAAACTCATTTTAAAAGCCCAGAAAGGGATTTTTCTCCTCTGCAGGGGAAAGGTACCTGGAATCTTTGCGAGATATTGGTAAATTCTACAGGCCATCGATCGCTGGAGGGGTGAAATCTTCCCAGCTCCAATGGATCATCTTCATCCACTTTCTTCCGAATAGCATTGGTCCTTCATCTGCAACAATCCACAGATGTAACCTGTGCAGTGCGCCATCATGGAGTAACTTTACATCCGCACGACTAACAACTGGGATAAGTTCATCAGTGTAGGTGCGCAGCTTTGCCTGAACTGGGTCCAACTTCGGTCGTTCATCTTGATTGTCAAATAGCCTCTCAAAGGCTTCTTGATTCATTACTGACTAGCTTGCCCCCCGTGACCATTTCCATGAAGACTGGAACGCCATTTATCTTGACTTCAATCCTCAACAGGGAACATTTGGTGGTGCAGGTAAACATTCTTTATACCTCATCGTGGGGCTGAGCTGCCTCTCTGACTATCGTTTCATAATCCGTGCTGGATTCAGGGCCATCTGCAGACTCTTCAACACAGTGAGTCATATTTCTTTTACACATTCGCTGGAGGTGGCCCTTTGTGCTGCAGCCTTTGCACACATAGTCTTTAAAACGGCACTGGTTAGCCCTGTGATTCCCTCCATAACGCCAGCAAGGAGCTACTCGGTTAGTCCCCCTCAGCGGACGCTGAGTTAAGGGACTCGGGGGCCTGTTCTCTCATGCCTGAGAAGGTTCACATTCTACAGTCCAGCCTCTAAAAGGCGCCACTCTGTGCACAGTACTTGCCGGGTTTGAGTCCTCCGCAGGTCGAGGTTATGAATGCCTGGCTCATGGAGATGGCCTTCTGCAGTGTGACTGTGGTATCCGTAGACAGAAGCTTATGAAGAAGGCCCTCATGGCCGATTTCAATGACAAAGATATCCTGAAGTGCTTCGATGAAGTGGTTGCCGAAATCGCACAGTGCCGCCAACCTCCTGAGGTCTGCAGCATATTTCGCGATTTCCTGGCCTTCGGGCCATCGGTGGGTGTAAAACCGGTGTTTGGCTGTGAGGATGCTCTCTTTGTGCTTGAGTTGTTCTTGGATCAGCCTTACAAGCTCCTCGTATGTCTTGGTCGTTGTCTTCGCTGGTGCCAGCAAGTCCCTGATGAAGCCATAGACAGTGGGTCCACAACTGGTTAGCAGGATAGCTCTGTGCTTATCAGCCAGTGTGGCCGGATTGTCGTTTGCTGTGAAGAAATGGTCGAGCCTCTCCACAGAGGCGTCCCAATCATCACCATCGGCGAACTGCTGCAACGTGCTAAGGGTAGCCATTTTCGCATGAAGGTCCGTAATCTTGTCGCCAATTGTTATGTCTTTAGATGCTCTGCAAATGACTGCATGAGGCAATGTGTTGTACTTGAACTGTAGTGACCTTAGTCCTTTATTGATAACTCCAGAGTGAGGATCACACCTGGTGGCCTGCCTTTTATACTAGGCCTGGCACACCTGTACAGGTAACCTACAAATCTCCCACTGAGGTGCCCCCTGGTGGCACACATTTTAATAGTACAAGCAGTACCTATGTAAGATACATGACAAAAATAAACTTTTATTTAAAAGTTAATCAAGGAATGCCAGCACAAATTTCTTAAATGTAAATCGTATCTGACAAACTTGATTGAATTCTTTGACAAAATAACAGAAAAGGTTGAGCAAGGTAGTGGAGTAGATGTTGTGTATATATATATACGTTCGAAAGGCATTCGAAAAGTGTCACACAGGAGACTTATTAAGAAGATGGATGCCCATGGAATTAAGGGGAAAGTGGCGATATGGATACGTAATTGGCTCAGTGACAGGAAGCAGAGGGTGGTGGTTGTTTTTCAGATTAGGAGGTGGTTTGCAATGGTGTTCCCCAAGGGTCAGTTTTGGGTCCATTACACTTCTCAATTTTTATAAATAACTTAGACTCGGGTGTAGGAAGCAGCAATATAAAGTTTACAGATGATATGAAACTGAGCAATGTAATAGATAATGATAGTTGTAGACTTCAGGATGACAGGATGGTTAAATGGGCAGAAGTATCGCAGATGGATTTCAATGCGGAGAAGTGTGAAAAATAGAAACATAGAAACATAGAAAATAGGTGCAGGAGTAGGTCATTCGGCCCTTGGAGCCTGCACTGCCATTCAATGAGTTTATGGCTGAACATGCAACTTCAGTACCCCATTCCTGCTTTCTCGTCATACCCCTTGATCCCTTTAGCCGTAAGGACTACATCTAACTCCTTTTTGAAAATATTTAGTGAATTGGCCTCAACAACTTTCTGTGGTAGAGAATTCCACAGGTTCACCACTCTCTGGGTGAAGAAGTTTCTCCGCATCTCGGTCCTAAATGGCTTACCCCTTATCCTTAGACTGTGACCTCTGGTTCTGGACTTCCCCAACATTGGGAACATTCTTCCTGCATCTAACCTGTCTAAACCCATCAGAATTTTAAACATTTCTATGCGATCCCCTCTCATTCTTCTGAACTCCAGTGAATACAAGCCCAGTTGATCCAGTCTTTCTTGATATGTCAGTCCTGCCATCCCGGGAATCAGTCTGGTGAACCTTCGCTGCACTCCCTCAATAGCAAGAATATCCTTCCTCAAGTTAGGAGACCAAAACTGTACACAATACTCCAGGTGTGGCCTCACCAAGGCCCTGTACAACTGCAGCAATACCTCCCTGCACCTGTACTCAAATCCCCTCGCTATGAAAGCCAACATGCCATTTGCTTTCTTAACCGCCTGCTGTACCTGCATGCCAACCTTCAGTGACTGATGTACCATGACACCCAGGTCTCGTTGCACCTCCCCTTTTCCTAATCTGTCACCATTCAGACAACAGTCTGTCTCTCTGTTTTTACCGCCAAAGTGGATAACCTCACATTTATCCACATTATAGTTCATCTGCCGTGCATTTGCCCACTCACCTAACCTATCCAAGTCACTCTGCAGCCTCATAGCATCCTCCTCGCAGCTCACACTGCCACCCAACTTAGTGGCATCCGCAAACTTGGAGATACTACATTTAATCCCCTCGTCTAAATCATTAATGTACAATGTAAACAGCTGGGGCCCCAGCACAGAACCTCTCGGTACCCCACTAGTCACTGCCTGCCATTCTGAAAAGTACCCATTTCCTCCGACTCTTTGCTTCCTATCTGCCAACCAGTTCTCAATCCACATCAGCACACTACCCCCAATCTCATGTGCTTTAACTTTGCACATTAATCTCTTGTGTGGGACCTTGTCGAAAGCCTTCTGAAAGTCCAAATACACACCAACTGGTTCCCCCTTGTCCACTCTACTGGAAACATCCTCAAAAAATTCCAGAAGATTTGTCAAGCATGATTTCCCTTTCACAAATCCATGCTGACTTGGACCTATCATGTCACCTCTTTCCAAATGCGCTGCTATGACATCCTTAATAATTGATTCCATCATTTTACCCACTACCGATGTCAGGCTGACTGGTCTATAATTCCGTGTTTTCTCTCTTCCCTCCTTTTTTTAAAAAGTGGGGTTACATTGGCTACCCTCCACTCCATAGGTACTGATCCAGAGTCAATGGAATGTTGGAAAATGACTGTCAATGCATCTGCTATTTCCAAGGCTACCTCCTTAAGTACTCTGGGATGCAGACCATCAGGCCCTGGGGATTTATCGGCCTTCAATCCCATCAATTTCCCCAACACAATTTCCCGACTAATAAGGATTTCCCTCAGTTCCTCCTTCTTACTAGACCCTCTAACCCCTTTTATATCCGGAAGGTTGTTTGTGTCCTCCTTAGTGAATACCAAACCAAAGTACTTGTTCAATTGGTCTGCCATTTCTTTGTTCCCCGTTATGACTTCCCCTGATTCTGACTGCAGGGGACCTACGTTTGTCTTTTCTAACCTTTTTCTCTTTACATATCTATTGAAGCTTTTGCAGTCCATTTTAATGTTCACTCAAGCTTCCTCTCGTACTCTATTTTCCCTGCCCTAATTAAACCCTTTGTCCTCCTCTGCTGAGTTCTAAATTTCTCCCAGTCCCCGGGTTCGCTGCTATTTCTGGCCAATTTGTATGCCACTCCTTTGGACCTGATTTCCCTTGATAGCCACAGTTGAGCCAATTTCCCTTTTTTTATTTTTACGCCAGACAGGGATGTACAATTGTTGTAGTTCATCCATGCGGTCTCTAAATGTCTGCCATTGCCCATCCACAGTCAACCCCTTAAGTATCATTCGCCAATCTATCCTAGCCAATTCACGCCTCATACCTTCAAAGTTACCCTTCTTTAAGTTCTGGACCATGGTCTCTGAATTAACTGTTTCATTCTCCATCCTAATGTAGAATTCCACCATATTATGGTCACTCTTCCCCAAGGGGCCTCGCACAACGAGATTGCTAATTAATCCCCTCTCATTACACAACACCAAGTCTAAGATGACCTCCCCCCTAGTTGGTTCCTCGACATATTGGTCTGGAAAACCATCTCTTATGCATTCCAGGAAATCCTCCTCCACCGTATTGCTTCCAGTTTGGTTAGCCCAATCTATATGCATATTAAAGTCACCCATGATAACTGCTGCACCTTTATTGCATGCACCCCTGATTTCCTGTTTGATACCCTCCCCAACATCGCTACTACTGTTTGGAGGTCTGTACACAACTCCCACTAGCGTTTTCTGCCCTTTGGTATTCCGTAGCTCCACCCATACCGATTCCAAATCATCCAAGCTAATGTCTTTCCTTACAATTGCATTAATTTCCTCTTTAACCAGCAACGCCACCCCGCCTCCTTTTCCTTTATGTCTATCCTTCCTAAATGTTAAATACCCTTGGATTGTGAGTTCCCAGCCTGGGTCACCCTGGAGCCATGTCTCCATGATGCCAACCAGATCATATCCGTTAACTGCTATCTGCACAGTTAATTCGTCCACCTTATTCCGAATACTCCTCACATTGAGGCACAGAGTCTTCAGGCTTGCCTTTTTAACACACTTTGACCCTTTAGAATGTTGCTGTAAAGTGGCCCTTTTTGTTTTTTGCCTTGGGTTTCTCTGGCCTCCACTTTTACTCCTCTCCTTTCTGTCTTTTGCTTCTGCCTCCATTTTGTTTCCCACTGTCTCCCTGCATTGGTTCCCATTCCCCTGCCATATTAGTTTAACTCCTCCCCAACAGCACTAGCAAACACTCCCCCTAGGACATTGGTTCCAGTCCTGCCTCGGTGCAGACCGTCTGGTTTGTACTGGTCCTACCTCCCCCAGAACCGGTTCCAATGCCCCAGGAATTTGAATCCCTCCCTGCTGCACCACTGCTCAAGCCACATATTCATCTGAGCTATCCTGCGATTCCTACTCTGACTAGCACGTGGCACTGGTAGCAATCCTGAGATTACTACTTTTGAGGTCCTACTTTTTAATTTAGCTCCTAGCTCCTTAAATTTGTCTCGTAGGACCTCAACCTGTTTTTTTTTTTTTTTTACCTATATCGTTGGTACCAATGTGCATCATGACAACTGGCTGTTCACCCTTCCTTTTCAGAATGTCCTGCACCCGCTCCGAGACCCTTGCACCAGGGAGGCAACATACCATCCTGGAGTCTCGGTTGCGTCCGCAGAAATGCATATCTATTCCCCTTACAATTGAATCCCCTATCACTATCGCTCTCCCACTCTTTTTCCTGCCCTCCTGTGCAGCAGAGCCAGCCACGGTGCCATGAACTTGGCTGCTGCTGCCCTCCCCTGATGAGTCATCCCCCCCCAACACTACTCAAAGCTGTGTATCTGTTTTGCAGGGGGATGACCGCAGGGGACCCCTGCACTACCTTCCTTGCACTGCTCTTCCTGCTGGTCTTCCATTCCCTATCTGGCTGTGGACCCTTTACCTGCGGTAAGACCAACTCGCTACACATGCTACTCACGTCATTCTCAGCATCGTGGATGCTCCAGAGTGAATCCACCCTCAGCTCCAATTCTGCAACGCGGACCGTCAGGAGCTGGAGGCGAATACACTTCCCGCACACGTAGTCGTCAGGGACACCGGAAGTGTCCCTGAGTTCCCACATAGTACAGGAGGAGCATATCACGTGTCCGAGCTCTCCTGCCATGACTTAACCCTTAGATACACTTAATTTGGCGACAACAATGTTTACAAGTTACTTACTGATATAAAAAGAAAAAGAAAAGCTACTTACCAATCACTTACCCCTTTGGCTGTGACGTCACCTTTTGATTTCTTTCTACTTCTTTTTTGCTTTTTCTCCCTACTGCAGCTGCACAAGCTGGGCCTCCCCGACTCACGCTGGCCTTTTGTAGGCCTGGGACGCTGCCTTTCCGCCTCTCGACCTCCCGCTTTATGCATTTTGGAAGGACTAATATGGAAAGACAGTATACTATAAATGGTACGATTTTGAAAAGTATTGATTAGCAGAGAGACCTTGGTGTCCATATACATAAATCCTTAAAGGTGGCAGGGCTAATTGATAAGGTGGTTAAAAAGCATATGGGTTACTTGGGTTTATAAATAGAGTCATAGAATATAAAAGCAAAGAGATCATGCTAGAACTTTATAAATCACTGGCTAGGCCTCAGCTGGAGGATTGTGGACAATTCTTGTCATCACACTTCAGGAAAGATGTAAAGGCCTTAGAAAGGGTACAGAGGAGGTTTACCAGGATGTTACCAGGGTGGTTGACTTCAGTTATGAGAAGTTCAAAAGGTTAGGACTGTGCTCCTTGGCACAGAAAAGAGTAAGAGGTGACTTAATAGAGGCTATCAAGATGATGAGAGGTTTGATAGAGTAGGTAGAGAAAAACTATTCCCTCTGACCAGTGGGTCAATAACCAGAGGTAATAGATTTAAAATCATTTGCAAAAGATCTAGAGCGGAGATGGAAAATGTTTTTCACTGAGTTGTCATGATGTGGAACTCTCTACGGAAAAAGTGGTGGAAGCTGACTCCATAAATAATTTTAAAAGGGAGTTGGACAGGTATTTGAGCATGAGGAACTCAAAGGATAAGGGACAAAAAGAGGGGTGTGGGACCAAGCATGACCGCTCTTTCAGAGAGCCAGCATAGGCACGATGGGCTGAATGGCCTCCTGCGCTGTAAATTTCTATGGGGTGAAATTTAGCAGTGCCTCATTTGGGGCATTAACTTTTAAAATTTTGAAAATTTAGCACAAGTCGGGGGGCGGGTGGCGGGCAGTAAATCAAGCACTAATTACCTCAGTGGAACGCTACAGGGATGCTACCACCCCAGTGCTTCCGAATTTCAGGTGACTTGCATTCAGCAATCATCCTTCAATCTTTCACACAGGCTCATTCCAGCTCTTAAAGGCAAGGTTCCATCAATCTGCAGCTGCTCATTTTCACCATTCCGGCAAATGAAGTCAACCTGAGACCAACTGGAAGACCTTTTGGCTATGGCTGCTTCCAATCCAAATCGAATGGAGAGAGCTCGTTGGTTCAATGACGCCTTATTGGAGGCATTGGTGGCTGCACTGGAACAATGGAGGGAAGTGCGTTTCTCAGCAAGTGGAAGGGGGCCATTGCCCCCGGTCTTCATGGTAATGTGGAGGGAAGTGGTTCACGAGATCTCGGCCAGTCTGACACACTGCTGTAAAAAATTCAACGACCTCAGTTGGGTGGTCAAGATGAATACATGCTTCAACAGGTATTACATACTATCATCTGAACCTCTGTTTGTGCATACTGCACAAAACAATACTCCCCCACCACTCACCCACCAAACATCCTCATCTCACGCCTTGCCGATATTCACAGCTATTCAATGACGGCAGGCATATATCCCAGACACATAGCTGGATTCGAACTTGCAAACCTTCCTTTCTTTTGCATGCCAAGGTTGCACACAATAGGAGGGAGCAGCAGAGGACAGGCAGGGGTGAATCTCAGCTCCAGCAGCTCTCAGACCTGGAGGAGCGAGTGCTGCGACTCATTGGGCAGCAGGTGGTGGGCGCCGTGGGCATTGGCGACATCGACCTCACGGGGGGGCAAAATGATATTTTCTCCCCTCCTTTTCTCATCCTACTTCCCCCTCACACCAGAAGGCTTTATCACTTCCCAGCTCCTGATACTGTCTGCATTCCCTGCTCCATTCCTGGCCCCCTCACCTTGATGCATGCCTTTATGCTTTTGGATAATCAGCCAGCAGATGACCAGCCTGTCCCCGAAACCCCCAATGAGAATGACGAAGGAGAAGAAGGAGACCACCCAAGCAGCGCATCAATGCATCTCTCACCTGCAGGCACCAGCTTAGAGACTGGCACTAAGTGTTCGTTAAAGGCAAGCTTAGTAGAGGGGTCTGCACTGGGTGATGGATTGGGGATGAGTGGGTTGCAGCAAAGCCCGGGGAAACGGTAGCTCGGGGGCCAGCTCCTGGAGTTCTGCCGCACAGGATTCAGATGAGGGCTTCGAGGGGGAGATGTTTACAACAAGGCCATGCACTCCGAGATGATAGGTGCAATGGCAAGGGTGCCTAAGAACCTCTCTGTAATGGTAAGAAGCATGGAGGAGTCCACCTCCAACATTGCACAGAGCTCTGCACACACCATGAAGCCCATCATTTCCTGTCTGCAGACGATGATGGACTCGCAGAGAGACCGTGGGGACCCAGAGGAAGGCTCGAAACAAACTTTATTCAGCCGGAAAAGGCAAACGAACTTGGGATATAAAAACATGCCATGTGGACACAGCTCTCTCTCTTGCCTCGCTGCTTCACCCCTACAAGAATCTAACCCTCCATTTTGTGACGGAGAAAAGAAACCAGAAGAGACACCTTTTCATCGGAAGAAGCAGCAGGTAAGCCAGTGAAATCGGTAAGCATTTCTGCACACACATCTTTTCAGATCACAGCCACGGTGTGAGGGGGTATCGTGCAGTCTCCTAACCAAATTCTTAGGGGTTTACAGGGGAGGTGTTTTAGACGTTGGGGTACATCGCGTTAGGGGCCTGTTAGACAGGCCACACTATGTATTGTACTGCATTTGTTTGTTTTACACACAGGGTATGTGTGGTTTTACTGGGTGCAGGTGTGTGTTTTAGCTTTAATAAAGCATTGCTGCTTGAGACCGAGGTATTTGTCCGTGACTCATTCATCTGTTCAGTACAGTAATCACTCCCAGGTCTAGAACTAGTGTAACGTGGAGGTGCGTCAAACACCCAAAAGAAACCATTTACACTGGTATGGAATGAGAAATTGATGTAATGATGGGGACGTGCAGACCAATCGGAAATGGATGTGGAATTCAATGGAACCGAACTCTGATGATGCGTTCGTGGACCTCCCTTGCAGAAGGCCGACTGCGTCTTGCCTCCTCTGTTGCTGCTCCTGGTCCTCCTCCTCCTCCTTGTCCTCATCCTCCTTCTCCTCCACCTCCTGCTCCTGGAGCTATGTCTGGTGGCAATGGCTGCGCCCTCATGGCGAGGTTGTGCAGCATGCAGCAGACGACGACGAAAAGGGTCACCCACTCAGCCGAGTACTGTAATGACTACTTCCAAGCAATCAAGGCAATAGAACCTTTGCTTGAGCAAGTCATGTATCTGACATTATTATATATAACTGTATCCCAACATGCTATACATGACTGCAATAAGATATGACCTGTAACCACCAGCATACCTTACCACCGGGGGTGCACTTGCAAGACACAGGTATATAAGCACAGGTCTCAGGCAAGTACAGCATTCCAGAGCTGTGAAATAAAGGTGCAGGTCCAGAGTGACCTTGCCTTCACGACATGCCTCGTGTGAATCTGTACTGAGGGAACAGGACTTTACAGTGGCGACGGGTTCCGGGATTACAGAATCCACAGAATGGTGAACAACGGATCAGATGAAAAGTACAATGCGGGAGACAATTAGGAGAACTTTATAGAAAGGCTCCAGCAAAGCTTTGTAACTAAAGACTGGTTAGGCGACGATACGGCAGACAAGAGAAGAGCCCATCTCTTGACCAGCTGTGGCTCGAATACATACACTTTAATGAAGGATCTGTTAGCACCTGAGAAACCAGCAAGCAAGTCATTTGAAGAATTGAGCACACTGGTAAGAAACCACCTGAAGCCAGCGAGCAGCCTACACATGGCCAGACACAGGTTCTACAACTACAGACACTGTGTGGGCCAGAGCATACCCGACTTCATGGCGGAACTTCGGAGTTTATGTGAGTTCTCCGATGAACTGAGGAGAGAAATGCTGAGAGACTTTTTCATTGAAGGAATAGGCCACGCAGGCATATTCCGAAAGCTCAGAGACCAAGAACCTGACCTTGGAGGCAGCAGCACTGGTTGCACAGACATTCTTGGCAGGGGAAGAAGAAATGAGGTTGATTTATAATGCAGGTACGACAACTAACAAAATAATGGAACAAGGAGTTCACACCATTAGTAAAGCTGCTACCCCCACACACAGACAAAACCGGCAGAACTGGCTTTCGACAGCAAGCAGTGGCAACAGAAGCCATCAAGGGCCACAGGAACGTCCGTTCACACCTCATCAACCCACAATGAGAGAAATCAACTACAAACTGAGAGAAGCTCGAGAGATCAGCCAGACGCAGCTCATTCTTTGCAAGCAGTCTATGCTGGAGGTGTGGGGGTGGGCACTCATCAAGGGAATGTCGATTTCAGCAGGCTGTTTGCAGGAACTGTGAATATACAGGGCATTTGGTCCGCATGTGCAAAAAAACGGCAGCTCGGCTGGTATACGAATCGGCTGGGTCGGAAAGCGGACCAGAAGACGGTGGGGACAGTACCCGGGACACCGATGTACAGCGGGTCAACACAATCAATGGCCGCTGCTCCTACGACAGGACGCCTCCTATAATGAAGAGGGTCCTACTCAACGGGATATCTGTCAACATGGAGCTGGATACAGGAGCAAGTCAATCTCTCATGGGCGCTCAACAATTTGAACAACTGTGGCCGCATAAAAGAGACAGACCAAAACTCACACGGGTCGACACCAAACTAAGGACCTATACCAAAGAAATCGTACCAGTCCTCGGCAGCGCCATGCTATCTGTCACACACAAAGGGACAGTGAACCGACTTTCCCCTGTGATTGTCCCCGGAGACCCCCCAGCACTGCTGGGGAGAAGCTGGCTGGCAAAACTAAACTGGAAATGGGATGATGTCCATGCCATGTCATTAGAGGAACGGATCTCCTGCTCAACAGTTATAACGTGATTTGAACATCTCTTTCAGCCAGGTGTGGGCACTTTTTCAAAGGGGCCAAAGTCAAAATCTACATCACACAGGATGCTGGACCGGTCCATCACAAGGCCAGAGCTGTACCCCATGTGATGAGGGAAAAGATTGAACACGAACTAGACAGGCTTCTGCGGGAAGGCATTATATCACTTGTGAAATTTAGCGACTGGGCAAGTCCCATCGTCAGTCATGAAACCTGATGGATCCGTACGAATCTGTGGGGACTACAAAACTACCATAAACAAAGTCTCCCTACAGGACCAGTACCGGCTGCCCAGAGCGGAGGACTTATTTGCCACATTGGCTGGAGGTAAACTTTTCCCAAAATCAGACCTCACATCTGCGTATATGATGTAAGAATTGACCGAGGAATCCAAGCTACTCACCGCCATCAACACACATCGAGGCCTTTTCATGTACAATCGATGCCCATTCGGCATCAGGTCGGCAGCTGCCATATTCCAGCGCAACATGGAGAGTCTGCTCAAGTCGATCCCGGGGACGGTTGTATTTCAAGACGACATACTTATCACGGGCAGGGACACTGACTCCCACCTCCGTAATTTGGAGGAAGAAATAAAGCGGTTAGATCGGATAGGCCTACGAGTCAAGAAATCCAAGTGCCTGTTTCTCGCACCCGAGGTTGAATTTTTGGGCAGAAGGTTTGCCGCTGATGGAATCCGCCCAACAGAGTCCAAAACAGAAGCAATTCGCCTGGCACCCAGGCCCCGGATAGTCTCAGAACTGCGCGCCTTTCTCGGGCTACTCAATTACTTTGGGAACTTTATGCAGAACTTAAGCACGCTGCTGGAGCCTCTCCACGTGCTACTCAGGAAGGGGTGCGATTGGTTTTGGGGGGGTGCCCAGGAATGCGCCTTCAATAAGGCACGCAACCTTCTGTGTTCCAACAGTGTTTTGACTTTCTTTGACCCAGGTAAAACGGTTGTTCTCACATGCGATGCATCAGCGTCTGGGGTCGGGTGCGTTTTGCAACATGTCAATAGTGCGGGCAAATTACAACCCATAGCTTATGCCTCCAGGTCACTTTCGCGGAGGAGTGCGGGTACGGAATGGTAGAGACGGAGGCGCTCGCGTGCGTGTATGGTGTCAAAAAGATGCACCAGTACCTTTTTGGGGCCAAGTTCGTGTTAAAAACCGATCACGAGCCCCTCGCATCCCTCTTATCCGAGAGCAAGGCAATAAACGCCAACGCCTCGGCGCGAATTCAATGGTGGGCACTCATGCTGGCGTCCTACGACTATACCATAAGGCACAGACCAGGCACAGACAGCTGTGCCGACGCGCTCAGCAGGCTACCCCTGGCGACCACGGAATGGTCTGACAAACAGGACTGTGAGATAGTCATGGCAATCAATGCCTTTGAGTCCACAAGTTCGCCCATGACGGCTCGCCAAATCAGAGCCTGGACGGCCAGCGACCCCACGTTATCCTTCGTAAAAAGATGTGTCCTAACCGGTGACTGGGCAGAGGCTCGCGATGCCTGCCCCGAGGAATTCAAACCATTTCACCCGCGCATGCATGAGCTATCACTACAAGCAGACTGCCTGATGTGGGGCAGCCGAGTAGTCATACCTCTGCGAGGCAGCGAGGCCTTTGTCCGGGAGCTCCACCGCGAGCACCCGGCGATCGTTCTCATGAAGGCCATAGCCAGATCCCACGTCTGGTGGCCTGGTATTGACGCAGACCTGGAGCTCTGCGTCCGATGGTGCACCATTTGTGCTCAACTCAGCAATGCCCCCAGGGAGGCTCCACTGAGCCCCTGGCCTACCAAACCGTGGTCGCGGGTGCACGTAGACTATGCAGGCCCATTCATGGGCAAAATGTTCCTCATAGTTGTAGATGCATTTTCAAAGTGGATCGAATGCACCATTTTAAACTCGAGCACAACCTCCACCATTGTGGAGAGCCTCGCAACCATGTTTGCAACGCATATTGGTCAGTGATAATGGTCCGTGCTTCACCAGCGCAGAATTCCAGGACTTTATAATTGACCACGGCATAAATCACGTCAAGACGGCACCATTCAAGCCTGCCTTCAACGGCCAGGTGGAGAGAGCAGTGCAAATCATTAAACAAGGCATGCTTAAAATCCAAGATCCCACGCTGCAGGGTCGCCTGTCGCGACTGCTGTTGGCATACAGATCTCGTCCGCACTCACTGACTGGGATCCCCCCGCGCAACTGTTGATGAAAAGGACTTTAAAAACAAGGCTCTCATTAATCCTCCCAGACATGCACAAAATCGTTGAGGCAAAGTGCCGTAAACTGACTGAGTACCATGACAGAAATTCGAGGGGGAGATGGAATGAAATAGGGGACAAAGTGTTTGTACTAAACTATGGCAGGGGTCCCAAATGGCTTGCAGGGACAGTAACGGGCAAGGAAGGAAACAGGCTACTGGTAGTACAAATGGACAATGGCAAAACCTGCCGGAGGCATGTAGACCAAGTCAAAAGCAGATTTACCAACAGCACTGCGGAACCAGAGGCAGACTACAATGTGGAATTCGCACCACATCTGGTGGACAGACAGAGGGAACAACCTGAGGAAAGGGCAATCCCAACAGACAGCCCAGGCGAGTCAACAACAATCACACCAATCGAAACAGACAGCCCAGGCGAGATACCAGCAACCACACCCAAAGAAAAACAGACACCAAGGCAAACAACTGAACCACAACTCAGACGCTCCACGCGAGAGCGTAGACCACCTGAGAGACTGAACTTATAAAGACAATAAGACCTTGGGGGAGGGTGATGTCATGTATCTTACATTATTATATATAACTGTATCCCAACATGCTATACATGACTTTAATAAGATATGACCTTTAACCACCAGCATACCTTACCACCGGGGGTTCACTTGCAAGACACAGGTATATAAGCACAGGTCTCAGGCAAGTGCAGCATTCCAGAACTGTGAAATAAAAGGTGCAGGTCCAGAGTGACCTTGACTTCACGACATGCCTCGTGTGAATCTGTACTGAGGGGACAGGACTTTACAGAGCACTCTGATGGTCTGCTCAATGATGTTCCTGGTGGAGGCATGGCTCTCACTTTGAGTGCTGGGCAGGAATGTTGGAGTTGTGGAGGGGAGTCATGCGCCAGGTGGGGAGCAGATAGCCCTTCTCTCTGAGCAGCCAGTCACAAGCTTGATGTGGTGGCTGGAAGAGAGCTGGTACACCGGTCTGGTGCAGGAAAAATGCATCGTGGCTGCTTCCAGGATAGTGGGCATTGACGGTGAGGATTCAGCATGTGTGGTCACACACCAACTGCACATTAAATGTGTGGTAGCCTTTGTGGCTACGCAGTGTCCGCAAAGTGACGTGTGCACAGTCAATTACGCTCTGCACCATGGGGAAGGCCGCTATGCTGTTTCCAACTCGTGATGAGGAAGGAAATGTAGTCCCTCCTCCTTCTGTAGAGAACATCTGTGTCCTCGTGGATGCAGCAATGGCAAGCAAACTGGGAGACATTGCAGATGTCTCCTGGTACACACTGGAAGGATCCACTGGTGTAGAAATTGAGTGCAATGGTGACTTTGACTGCCAGTGAGAGAGCTGTCCTGACTCTGGTCCGAGGCTCGCGTTCTGGTTGCAGGAGGTGGCAGAGCTCGGTGACCACGTCCTTGCTGCAGCGCAGCCTTTGAATACACTGTTCCTCAGTGAACTTGATATTGGAGAATTGCTGCCGGAATACCCTGGGAGGGTAAGGCTCCTGTTGAGAGCCCTGTTGGGTGTCCTCCCTCTCGCCACATTTTGCAGTGTTTCTCTGTGCCTCAGTTGCCTCCGATGGTGACGCTGAAGCATGAAGTCCAGTGCCAACACAGCCCCCACGAAACACTATAAATGTTGGAGTTTCAAATCTGCCCTCAATGAAAGTCACGAATCTTTAACAGCCACAAAACTCCAACTGCAATTCACTCACAACGCCCGTCTGTCTATTTCAAAGAAGAAGGAAACATTATTGGCTGACTGAAACATTATTGGCTGACTAAAACTTCATCGGATGCTGGCACCTTTTAACTAGTGCTCCTCCAGCCGACATCCGATTGAAATCCGGCTGAAGCTGAAGCACTAAACCGGGGGGCGAGGGCCAATTTTTGTTCTGGGGTGCTACCCACGGTGATGATATCAGCATTGTCAGTACAGTGGAGCAGGGCTCTACGTGTTACCACCAGCACAAACGTCGAATTTAGCGGGAGGCGCTGTTCTTGTCGCGCCCGGTCACAAACTCACTTGCGCCCATTATGGGAAGCGCAAAGTAGCCCAATTTCTCCACCATGATTCCAACAAAATGCAAATGCAAGAAATAAGTCAGGTTTATTACAGCCACAAGGATCAATATTTAAATAACTTAACTGATTCTTTCCTGGAGTAAGTTTCATCTTGCTTCACTTAGTTATTCAGTATATTATTTCTTTTAAAATACATTGCACGGTCAAAAGGTGCTCTATATTCGAACTGTTAGTCCCACCGTCTATAATGATCATCGTCATTAGAGTCCTTTAATTTGCTCCAGCAACTACTGTAAATTTCATTGAAAAAAATTGCTTTGGTGATTCAAAATGGCTCCTTTTAACATTTTGGCAAAAACAGTTTAAACTTTATGTAAAAGGAGGATTTGGTCCTGAACAGAGAACATGTGATGTAGTAGCCTTGATGTAGGTTATCATTTGCCAATTTGTTGAGGACCTTTTTTCTAAGTGAAAAGATGAAAATCTGTAGTCAGGAATATCAAATGCTTCGGTTTTGATAAATGTAAAGTGGAGAGGTAGTACAGGGAGGTCTTCTGAGAACCAGATTTTCTGATTGTGCTGGTTTAGAACCATGTTTTACCTTACAGTAACCTGTCTACAGTGACTTTTACCCCGGATTAGTTCTTTATTAATGAAAAAAATTGAAACAACAACAACAAAACAACATTTATGTACCACCTTTAACATAGTAAAATGTCCCTAGGTGCACAAATAAATAAAAAGAATATGCTTCTAGTAACAATACGCATTGACAGATTTTAAATAAAAACAGAAAATGCTGAAAATACTCAGGTCATACAGCATCTGTGGAGAGAGAAACAGTTCGGGGTCGAAATTCATTACCAACAATTTAGAGGCGGTGACACCACCTGGTTGGTGTTTTTACCGCCAGATGGTGATCACCGCCACCAACCGCAAAATTCAGTTTCTCCGCTTGGCGAGGAGATTGGAGCAGTAAATCGGGCGTTACACGCGACTCCCGATGTGGTAAACGGCGGTAAGTGGGACGGTGAGATTCAGGTGGTAATCAGCATTTGTAACTGTGCCACAGATCTACTGGCACCATCTGGAATCAATTCAGGCAGTGAAAGGGCGCGGCACCGCCTCGTACTTGTTAGGTATGGAAGAACTCCACAAGACTGAGTGCTGTGAGCTAAAACTGATGTGACCTTAGTCTCTTTAATACAACTCCAGAGTGCATAAGCAGCATGGCAGTCAACCTTTTATACTCCCTTGCACGAGGTGTACAGGTGACCCTTGGGCCTCCAACAGTTGAGCCCTCTGGTGGCAAGTCTTACACAGTTACAATGTTTACATACATAACAGTAATTATATTTGCTTCCTACGCACTTACTCAGCGGGGACTGATGGCAGATGTGGCAACTGTTCAATGTGTGCACCAGTTCTCCGATGACGCCGTGGATGCGCTCCTTGATGTTCTGGAGAGGCGGCGGGAGTTGCTGCGTCCAAGACTGGCAGGAGGCCACAGACCTTTCATTGACTTTGGAGGGAAGTCGCTCCAAGCATGTCTGCAACAAACACGGTGCCCAGGACAGCCGCCCAGTGTTAGAAGTGGAACGACATGACTCGGTTGCTGAGGGCGCGTATATTTTACATTAACCTGAGCATGCCATGTTCTGAGCTCAATCAGAATGTGTCAGGCCGCATGCTCTTCATGGCTGAGCCCAGATGCAATGTTAGCATTTGCATGCGCAGTTAGCCTTCTTTTGTGTCTGCAATAACTCAATAGACTGAATACTGTAAACTCTGAACAGGTACAAACCTGGTTCTACTTTATTAGGGCCCAAAGTGATTACATTATGAGATGGCTGGCCTTTTATACCTGGGCCGCACAGCCCTCCGTCCGTGGCACCACCTGGTGGCTAGTAAACCCAAGCATACATACATGACAATATCCCCCTTTTAAGATATTAGTGACAGTCTTTTTACAAATTGAGAAGTTCTGGGGCTTTCTGCTCCAGAGTTGAATGTCTCACAATTCAACTCCAGCCTTGGGCGAGCGTTCTGAGTCTGTTATGACTGGGGGCTGGGTAGCCGATCTGATGGGAGTGGCAATGACCATGTCAGGGATTGAAAGCCCAGATTCATTGACCATGTCAGTGATTGAAAGTCCAGATTCATTGATGACAGCTGAGTCCTCTGATGACTGAGGGTAGGTTGGTTGGTCACTGTCTTCCTCAGACTGTTCCGGTTCATCCGTGTGCCACAGCTTTATCTGATCGACATGTTTCCTGCATGTCTGCCAGTTCTTGAGTTTAGCGATAAACACTCTGTTACCCTCCTTGGCCGTAACAGTACCGGCGATCCATTTTTCAGTAATTCAGTAAGTACACAGGATCATTGATAGAAATGTCGCGTGACACAGTTGCGCGAGCATGATACCCTTGCTGACTTTAGGTCTGTATTCAATATGATTATTCAAGTCAGGGTGGACAAGAGAGAGCCTGGTCTTGAGACCTCTCCATCAATAGTTCAGCAGGGGAGGCCCCGGTAAGCGTGTGGGGTCTTGTCCTGTAACTAAGCAATATGCATGACAAGCGAGTTTGCAGTGAACCTTGAGTTACTCGTTTCATACTCTGCTTGATGGTTTGGACCGCACGCTCTGCTTGTCCATTGGATGCGGGTTTGAATGGTGCTGACCTCACATGTTTGATACCATTGAGTTTCATGAACTCTTGAAACTCCATACTGGCGAAGCAACATCCGTTGTCGCTTACAACGATGTCAGGCAGACCATGTGTAACAAACATGACACAAAGGCTCTCAATGGTAGCTGTGGATGTGCTGGATGACATGATTGTACACTCTATCCACTTGGAATAAGCATCCACCACAACTAAGAACATCTTTCCCGGAAGGGACTTGCAAAGTCACTGTGGATCCTGGACCATGGTTTAGATGGCCACGACCACAGACTCAGCGGCGATTCCGCTGGTGCTTTACTAAGCTGCATGCAAGTGTTGCACTGATGCACACATGACTCCAGATCAGAGTCAATTCCGGGCCACCATACATGAGACCTGGCAATGGCTTTCATCATGACAATACCGGGCTGCGTGCTATGTAGATAATGCACAAATTTCTCTCTGCCTTTCTTGGGCATAACAACACGATTACCCCACAGTATACAATCTGATTCAATGGATAGTTCATCTTTGCGATGGATGCAAGGTTTGGTGGTCTCACACATTTGCTTGGGTAAAGCAGACCAGTCATCACTAAGGATACAACGTTTCACAACCGATAATATCAGGTCCTGGCTGATCCAGGTCTTAACTTGTTGGGCCATGACAGGGGTTTCTTCACTTTCAAAAGCATCCATGACTAACAGTAGGTCTGCCGGTTGTGGCGTCTCCACCTCCGGTGTGGGCAACGGCAGACGGCTCAATGCATCGGCACAATTCTCAGTGCCCGATCTATGACAAATGACATAACCATAGGCAGTTAATGTCAGTACCCACCTCTGGATGCGGGACAATGCATTGGTATTTATACCTTTGTTTTCCGAAAACAATAAAATGAGTGGCTTGTGATCTGTTTCCAGTTCAAAATCGAAGACCAAACAGGTACTGATGCATCTTTTTAACCCCATACACACAGGCTCGTGCTTCTTTCTCCACCATGCTGTAGGCTCTTTCTGCCTTTGGCAAACTTTTTGAAGCATATGCAACAGGTTGCAATTTGCCCGACTCATTAGCTTGTTGGAGCACGCAACCATCTCCATATGATGAAGTATCACAGGCCGATACTAGACGCTTACGTGGATCATAATATACCAGCAGATTAGTAGCTTTCTCAAAAGCTCTATCTTGAGACGCACCCCAAACCCAGTTGTCGCCTTTTCTTAGCAGCATGTGCAGTGGCTCTAATAAGGTGCTCAATCTAGGTAAGAAATTACCAAAGTAGTTGAGTAGACTAAGGAATGAACGCAGCTCTGTCACATTCTGAGGCTTGGGTGCATTTTTGATGGCCTTGGTTTTCGAGTCCTTTAGGCCTGATATCAGCAGCAATTTTCCTCACTAGGAATTTGACTTCTGGTGCCATGAAGATGCACTTCGAGCATTTCAGTCTGAGTCCCACTTTGTCCAGATGATGTAGAACTTCTTCCAGGTTGTTCAGATGTTCAGCGGAGTCACGACCTGTGACCAGTATGTCATCTTGGAACACAACGGTTCTGGGGACGGACTTCAGTAGACTCTCCATGTTCCTCTGAAATATTGCTGCAGCTGAGCGAATTCCAAAAGGGCACCTGTTGTAGATAAAACAGTCCTTTTTTGAATGTTGATGTAAGTGTGTTTCTTCAATGTGTTGACCAGCTCCTGTGTCATATAGGCCACCGTCAGATCCAGTTTTCTGAACGACTTCCCCCCGGCTAGCGTT
This sequence comes from Pristiophorus japonicus, assembly GCF_044704955.1. Taxonomy (NCBI): domain Eukaryota; kingdom Metazoa; phylum Chordata; class Chondrichthyes; family Pristiophoridae; genus Pristiophorus; species Pristiophorus japonicus. The sequence goes on from NC_091981.1 coordinate 139,436,371, forward strand.
GTAAACAGGTCATCAGCCTTCGGTAACAGGTATTGATCCTGTTTCGAAACTTGGTTGATCGTGACCTTATAGTCTCCACAAATCCTGACAGTGCCATCACTTTTCAAAATGGGAACAATGGGGATAGCCCATTTGTTAAATTCGATCGCTGATATGATCCCTTCATGCTGGAGTCTGTCCAGTTCGATTTCGACCTTCTTCCTCATCATGTATGGAACTGCCCGAGCTTTATGATGGAAGGGCCTTGCATCCAAGCCCACGTGCATCTGCACCTTGGCTCCCGTGAAATTGCTGATGCCTGGTTCAAACAGCGAGGGGAACTTGCTCAGCACTTGAGCACATGGGGTATCCGACGACGACGACAGTGCTTTGATCTCGTTCCAGTTCCATTTGATTTTTTCTAACCAGTTCCTGCTGAACAGTGTTGGACCATTGCCTGGAACAATCCATAATGGTAAATTGTGAACCGCACCATCATACGACACCTTGATTACTGCACTGCCAATCACCGTTATGAGTTCTTTAGTGTACGTATGCAACTTGGCATTGACTGGACTCAGCTTAGGCCTCACAGCCTTAGTATTCCACAGCCTGTCGAATATCCTCTGGCTCATTATTTGACTTGCATGTCGAATGTCCTCTGGCTCATTATTAAGCTTTACTGTTAAATCCAAGGAAGAGGCATATAAATTAGCCAGAAAAAGCAGCAAACCTGAGGACTGGGAAAAATTTAGAATTCAGCAGAGGAAGACAAAGGGTTTAATTAAGAAGGGGAAAATAGAGCACGAGGGGAGCTTGTCGGGAACATAAAATCTGAATGCAAAAGCTTCTATAGATATGTGAAGAGAAAAAGATTAGTGCCGACAAACGGATTCAGATGAATTTATAATAGGGAACAAAGAAATGGCAGACCAATTGAACAAATATTTTGGTTCTGTCTTCACGAAGGAAGACACAAATAACCTTTCGGAAATACTAGGGGACCGAGGATTTAGTGAGAAGGAGGAACTGAAGAAAATCCTTTATTTGGTGGGAAATTGTGCTTGGGAAATTGATGGGATTAAAGGCCGATAATCCCCCGGGGCCTGATCGTCTGCATCCCAGAGTACTTAAGGAAGTAGCTCGAGAAATAGTGGATGCATTGGTGATCATTTTCCAACAGTCTATCGACTCTGGATCAATTCCTATGGACTGGAGGTAGCTAATGTAACACCACTTTTTAAAAAAGGTGGGAGTGAGAAAACAGGGAGTTATAGACTGGTTAGCCTGACATCAGTAATGGGGAAAATGTTGGAATCAATTATTAAAGATGAAATAGCAGCACATTTGGAAAGCAGTGACCGGATCGGTCCAAGTCAGCATGGATTTATGAAAGGGAAATCATGCTTGACAAATCTTCTGGAATATTTTGAGGATGTAACTAGTAGAGTGGATAAGGGAGAACCAGTGGATGTGGTATATTTGGACTTTCAAAAGGCTTTTGACAAGGACCCACACAAAGGATTGGTGTGCAAAACTAAAGCACATGGTATTGGGGGTAATGTGCTGACGTGGATAGCTGGTGGCGGTGTGAGCTGTGAGAAGGATGCTAAGAGGCTGCAGGGTGACTTGGACAGGTTAGGTAAGTGGGCAAATGCATGGCAGATGCAGTTTAATGTGGATAAATGTGAGATTATCCACTTTGGTGGTAAAAACACAAAGGCAGAATATTATCTGAATGGTGGCAGATTAGGAAAAGGGGAGGTGCGACGAGACCTGGGTGTCATGGTACATCAGTCATTGAAAGTTGGCATGCAGGTACAACAGGCGGTGAAGAAGGTAAATGGTATGTTGGCCTTCATAGCTAGGGGATTTGTGTATAGGAGGTGGGAGGACTTACTGCAGTTGTATAGGGCCTTAGTGAGGCCTCACCTGGAATATTGTGTTCAGTTTTGGTCTCCTAATCTGAGGAAGGACGTTCTTGCTATTGAGAGCGTGCAGCGAAGATTCACCTGACTGAAGATTCAGACTGATTCTCGGGATGGCAGGACTGTCATATGAGGAGAGACTGGATCAACTGGGCCTTTATTCACTGGAGTTTAGAAGGATGAGAGGGGATCTCATCGAAACATATAAAATTCTGATGGGATGGGACAGGTTAGATGCAGGAAAAATGTTCCCAATGTTGGGGAAGTCTAGAACCCGGGCACACAGTCTAAGGATAAGGGGTAAGCCATTTAGGACTGAAATGAGGAGAAACTTCTTCACTCAGAGAGTTGTTAACCTGTGGAATTCTCTACCGCAGAGAGTTGTTGATGCTAGTTGATTGGATATATTCAAGAGGGAGTTAGATGTGGCCCTTATGGCTAAAGGGATCAAGGGGTAGGGAGAGAAAGCAGGAAAGGGGTACTGAGGTGAATGATCAGCCATGATCTTATTGAATGGTGGTGCAGACTCGCACGGCCGAATGGCCTACTCCTGCACCTATTTTCTATGTTTCCAAATTTTGCCAGAGAGCTGAGGAGGCTGGGCCATTGAATATATTTAAGGTGGAGATAGACAGATTTTTGAATGATAAGAGAGTCAAGGTTTATGGGGAGCTAGCAGGGAAGTGGAATTGAGGCTAAGATCAGATCCGCCATTAAATGGCGGAGCAGGCTCAAGGCACCAAATGGCCTACTCCAGCTCCTATTTCTTATGATCTTATGTTGTTATGCTACATAACTTGGCCATCATGAGGGGCCCGGCATTGCCAGTGGGGATTGCAGGCCCACCTCAGGAGGAGTAGGAGATCGACAAAGTGGAGCCTGGCGAGGCACTGATTGCAGAGCCACCCCACCCACGCGGAAGGCAGTGTGGAGATGCTGCCGGAGCAAGAGCAGCACGTTGTCAGCTCATGATGCCTGAGGGATACATCTAATACTGGCCACTCTATGTGCTACCATAAAGGCACATCTACACTGCGCTTTGCAATGATACACACGACACCAACAGCAAAGGGTTAAAGTGACATTTTTATTAAAACAAGTAACAAACAATTCCCCCCCCCCCGACCCCACCCCACCCCCAAACAATGCCAAATGATACAATAAACCAACAAAACCAGCAATACAATAAACAATGTTCTGCTGCAAGTAACTAACAACAAGTGCATTTTTACAAATCAACTATTTACAGATGTACTCATAATATAGCAAGGCATTTGCACAAGGTTGTCCTACCCCTTAATGGGACTTGCCCTGACATTTCCACTCCCTTCCCTTCATCCTCCTCCCACATCTGCTGCTCCTCCTCAATGAGGCCTCAGTGCCTGTCAGCAAGGCTGCTTGAGGGCTGCTGTATTAGGGGGGCAGACGACATAAGATGATGCTCTGGGCCAGCTTTGGGCCTGGAAAGCCCGGCTATGGACTACTGCACCTCAGCATTGACGGAAGCAGTCTCTGATGGCTCGGGTGTGGACCGCCTAAGGTGCATGGTGGGAGAGTTAGTGGTGGGAAATGGAATGTCATTATCCTGAGGAAGTACAACACCTTTCATTTCCTGGGAACCACTGACACTCAGACAGGGCTGGGCCTCAGCATCAGGAGCATGATGTGTCACCACAACTTGCTGGCCTGCATCGGCACCATCACTTTCCCCGTTGGACAGTGGGAAAGACAGAGAGGATGGCGCCAGTCAGCAAACGTGTGATGTCACCAAGCTGCAATATAGCTTGTGCCTGCGATACGATCGCTGCTGTGACATTATCAATGGCACACGTCACACACTCTGGCACACCACTGTCGCTGCTAGGGACCACCTGCCTCCATGAGTGGGCAATGTTGCCCTCGCTGGAGTCTTGCGATGCCACAGCAAGTTTGTTGATGCTCTCGGGGATCCTACCCAATGCACCCATAAACTCACGGTGCATCTGTGTTTTCGCCCTGGACATTGCCACCAAGTCCAGGTCCACGTCTGCCTGTTCTTCAGCAGGATTACATTGGCGACTCACCTTCTGGGGAGCTGGCCTCTGAGCTTCCCCTCCCGCTGGGCATTGCTGTAGGCCAGGATCCTCAGAGCCCTCAAACCCTGAGGATTCGGCTTCATCCCTAGATGTTGTGTCAGCAGCCGGGGCGACTGCTGGCTGTGAGGTTCAGGCAGCACACTTTCGTCCCTTTCCTCATCGTCTCCTCTATGGCTAGATGTAGATGGCTCCCGAGAAGGCTGTTGGCGTGCGGCTGGTCATTTGCAGACAGAGAACTTGAGGCATGTGATTAGCAGCAGGGGAGCAGACAGGAAGGTGGCATTGCACATGTAAAGGGGCTAGGCCACTTCATTTTAGGGGGTCAATGAAGACACATCAGCCACGAGTTCCATTTACATACCCTCACTACCTGAAGGGTGCTCAGAAAACCCCCGGCCACTGTCAGAACTGGGGTGCCCATGAGGATCGAGACTCACTGCTCCACATCAGTGAGTTCCAGCAGCTCAGGCTGTCCGCCTCTGGTATGCTGTTGCCCTTGTCTGTTGTGGGAGAGCTTGGCTTGCAATAAAAACAATAAGAAGGGTTCAGTAAGGATCCACCTCCTGTTGTGCCACATATGCCTTCCATAGTTCAATAGCTGCCACTGTGTGGATGTGCAAATGTCTTCACTTCAATCTGTGTGGCTATTGAGTGAGGTTTTTCAAAGATTGAGAGTAGGTGAGAGGCAGGTAGCATAGCGGTTGAGGGTGATGTTTATGAAGTGCATATCAGCAGTGGGAGTGGAGTGCGAGGAGGCTTGTCAATGATTAGGGTGCATCCTGAATGCAGAGGCAATGACTGGAGAAGTGAGCCTTCAGCTTTCTGCAGCATTCTACAATCCACACCATGGCCTGCAACACATTGAGAAGGGGCAGCTCCATCACAGACTTAACATTGTGCGAGACATTGATCTGGAAGCATAGCTGGCCTACATAAATGTGAAGGGTACTCACCCTGGCGATCCTCGTGAGGTCGTTGAACTTCTTGCGGCATTGTGTGCCAGTTCTGGCCACCGTGTCTGCCACTGACATCTCGTGTGATCTCCCGCCAGTTTCTCTTAAAAATACTGGGCAATGGCCTCCCTCCCCCAACCAGAGGGAGTGCAGACTACCTCCTTTCAACGGCCTGCACTAAGACGTCAGCAGCCTCTGCAGCGTATCTTCTGGCATGCTGTCTGCCCTTTTGCTGCACCATCTCACCTGAAGTCTCAGAAGTGTGCCGGGTCATCTGCGCATGCACGGAGGAAACCTCCGTGTCCTAAAGTACCGACTGTGCCCGGGAAAATTGAAACATATCTGTGCATGCGCAAAATGGCATCCTTTTTTAACGTCGCGATTTTCGGCTGGGGCGCACAAGCATCCTTGTTTAATGCCTGATTTAGCACCCCAGATCATGGAACCTCATTTTTGGCAAAATTTGCAGACGAAGGTGCAAACTTTTTCCAGGCGATATTCGGACTGCCCCGTCCCCATTACCGCCCCGAAATCACAAAAGCCAAAAATCCCACCCCCAATTTCACGGGTCTCTCTCTATCCTTTGTGCCTGGGAACTGAGCATTCACCAGGTAAGGGACATGAAAATTGGTCTTGTTAAGTTTACTGGGCAATTTATTTTCAGGGGCTATTACTGCCTGCAACAGTACGCTCAAGGCTTTTGAACCCATATGCCCAGATAATATTGTTGGTGCAGTATTGAGGAGTTAATTGAGGGTTACTTTGGGTTTTGATGGGTTCATAGAACACATGCCTTTATGGTTTTCAGTATGTAAACTAAAAAGTTTTAATGCCTGTGCAGTAAGCCAACCAATTAAACAGAAGAAACAGTAATCTCATTAGCTGTGACCTGCAATTAGGAAAGATTCAAACAGCCGAAATAGCACTGGGGAGGCCAGAGCTAGCTAATAATAGAGCAAAATTGCTGAAGAAGGAGATGTTACAGTGAGGGAAGACAGATATACTGTCTAAGCACTGGAAGCCTTTCTGCAAGGAGTCAGGGAGGGAGCGATGCACTTTTTATGACTGCTGGCCACCCTCACAGAAGTGCAGCAGTCATGGCCAAAACAGTAAAGGAAACCTCACGATTCATAGCTCAAGGAGATGTATGGCAGCAGAATCTCAGCAGACTCTTAGTGAAAATATGCAGTTAATCAATATAGTTACTCTTTGTACAAGGGAATCACTTGTACAAGGAGTAAGATGGTGTGAAACTGGTTATTTTACAGATATGGTTTGTAACTTTAAGCAATGGTGTAGTTGTTGCACTCATTTGATGGCTTCTTGAAATAGTGGCAGCTGCACCAAAAGTCCCTTGCTGTACAATTGGGCCTACAAATAATTCCTTGTTATTTTTACACTCTTATTCTGCCATAACTTCACATCCTGCATGGTGAAGCCTCTTGGCAGAGTGAAGTTCTTAAAATCCTAGGAGGTTGTGCTGTAAGGTGCCCACAGTTGATTAAGACTTCTGAAACATTGCTTCAAGATCCGAATGATGATAATGGCTGTAGCATGAGCCTTAGCTTTCTAGGGTAACCTTAGTCTCTCATAAGCCATCTTCTGATTCTTCCTTTCCGCTGAAGTAAGGGTGGTGCAGATGATTGCCATAAAATGAAGGTATGACAGTGAAGTAAGCATTCATCTGCACGATTATGTGCTTGTAGTCACATACCAACTGGACACAAAGAGAAGCAATTGCTTTTAGTTAAATTTCTTAAAAAATTGTTTTCCAGAAGGGGTGGGGGTGATGCTGCCAAGGCTGCATTTATTGCCTATCATAGTTATCCTGAGAAATTGGAGGTGGGCCTTCTCTTATGTTCCTATGTTTCTTAAAATGCTTCAGTCCTTATGGCAGAGAATTCCAAGAAAACTACTCAATTATGAAGGATATACCTGTATATCCAAGCCAGAATGGTGTGACTCTTGGAGGGGAATTTGGAAATGATATTCCCAGAACATTGCTGCCCTTGCTCTTCTCAGTGGTAGATGCTGTGAGACTGAGATGCTGTCAAAGTAACCTTGGTGAGATGCTGCAGTACATCCCATTAGGTAGAACAGATAAAATGTCTCAAAACTAGAAACCTCGGGACCGAGACCATTCCGGTTTTCGGGTTTTTCCAAATTCCGCAGAAGAGATCCGACGTCCCGAATCCGGAAACTCTTCGGCCAAGTTTCGGGTATTTCCGGATTTCGGAGATGATCCAACGTCCCGAATCCGGAAACCCTTAGGCCGACTTTCGTGAATTTCCGGATTTTGGAAATTTACATCTGACGGCCCAAATCTGGCAACCTCGAGGATGGGCCAGGCCGCGCCAGGCTGCGTATTTTTTGGGATTCCCGCTTGGAAAAAGGTATGTACAGCTTAAAAGTCTGGTTTTCGGGAAATATTTCCTTATTCCGAACAACAACTCTTGCAATCTGCACAATGTCAGGTTTTCAGACAATTCCGATTTTTAGAACTCCAGATTTCGGACGTTCTACCTGTACACACTACAGCCACAGTGCAGCAGTAATGAAGTGGGTGGATGTTGAGTCCAGTGTCAACCTTGCTGATCAAGCAAACTGCTCTGACCTGGATGCTGTTGAGCTTCTAGTGCGTTTTTGTAGCTGCGATTGGATTATTCCTGACTTGTAGATGGTGGGAATGCTTTCAGGAGTCAGGAGGTGAGCCACTCGTTGCAAAGTCTTGTAGCCAATGTATTCATATGGCTGGTCCAGTTAAGCTTCTGAAAAATGATGACCCCCAAGATACTGATGGTGGGATACTTGGCAATGATGATGCTATTGAAGTGTCACTGGAAGTGGTTGGTTTTTCTTTTGTTGGAAATTGTCATTGCCTGGCACTCATTAAACATGAATGTTACCTGCCATGTGTCAGTTTAAGTCTCCATGTTGTTTAAGCCCTAATGTAGGCTGGCATAGGCTGCTTCATTATGAGAGAAGTTGTGAATGTTGTGGAATCATCAGTATACAGCCTCAGTCCTGCCTCCAACAGTCAGAGGCGGGAGTTCGTGGCATTGGTGAGGCCTACAAAAGGCCCAGCAGCAGCAAGAGGCGGCGGCAGTCAGAGGCGGGAGTGCACGGTGTCGGGAGGCCTACAAAGGCCAGCTTGTGCAGCTCCAGCCGGGAGAAAAAGCAAAAAAGAAGGAGAAAGAAATCAAAAGGTGACGTCACAGCCAAAGGGGTAAGTGATTGGCTGGTTATTGGTGACTGGCTTTTTGTTTTCTTTTTTATATCAGTAAGTAACCTGTTAACATTGTTGTCGCCAAATTAAGTGTATCTAAGGGTTAAGTCATGGCAGGAGAGCTCGGACACGTGATATGCTCCTCCTATACTATGTGGGAACTCAGGGACACTGGAGTGTCCCTGACGACTATGTGTGCGGGAAGTGTATCCGCCTCCAGCTCCTGACGGACCGCGGTGCGGAATTGGAGCTGAGGGCAGATTCACTCTGGAGCATCCATGATGCTGAGAATGACGTGATTAGCATGTGTAGCGAGTTGGTCTTATCGCAGGTAAAGGGTCCACAGCCAGATAGGGAATGAAAGATCAACAGGAAGAGCAGTGCAAGGAAGGTAATGCAGGGGTCCCCTGCGGTCATCCCCCTGCAAAACAGATACACCGCTTTGAGTACTGTTGGGGGGGTGACTCATCAGGGGAGGGCAGCAGCAGCCAAGTTCAAGACACCATGGCTGGCTCTGCTGCACAGGAGGGCAGGAAAAAGAGTGGGAAAGCGATAGTGATAGGGGATTCAATTGTAACGGGAATAGATAGGCGTTTCTGCGGCCGCAACCGAGACTCCAGGATGGTATGTTGCCTCCCTGGTACAAGGGTCAAGGATGTCTCGGAGCGGGTGCAGGACATTCTGAAAAGGGAGGGTGAACAGCCAGTTGTCGTGGTGCACATTGGTACCAACGATATAGGTAAAAAAACGGGATGAGGTCCTACGAGACGAATTTAAGGAACTAGGAACTAAATTAAAAAGTAGGACCTCAAAATCTCGGGATTGCTACCAGTGCCACGTGCTAGTCAGAGTAGGAATCGCAGGATAGCTCAGATGAATACGTGGCTTGAACAGTGGTGCAGCAGGGAGGGATTCAAATTCCTGGGGCATTGGAACCGGTTCTGGGGGAGGTGGGACCAGTACAAACTGGACGGTCTGCACCGAGGCAGGACTGGAACCAATGTCCTAGGGGGAGTTTTTGCGAATGCTGTTGGGGAGGAGTTAAACTAATATGGCAGGGGGATGGGAACCAATGCAGGGAGCCAGAGGGAAGCAAAATGGAGACAGAAGCAAAAGACAGAAAAGAGATGAGTAAAAGTGGAGGGCAGAGAAACCCAAGGCAAAAAACAAAAAGGGCCACTTTACAGGAAAATTCTAAAGGGTCAAAGTGTCTTAAAAGGGCATGCCTGAAGGCTCTGTGCCTCAATGCGAGGAATATTCAGAATAAGGTGGACGAATTAACTGTGCAGATAGCAGTTAACGGATACGATGTGGGTGGCATCATGGAGACATGGCTCCAGGATGACCAAGGCTGGGAACTCAACATCCAAGGGTATTCAACATTTAGGAAAGATAGATAGAAAGGAAAAGGAGGCGGGGTGGCATTGCTGGTTAAAGAGGAAATTAATGTAATTGTAAGGAAAGACATTAGCTTGGATGATGTGGAATCGGTATGGGTGGAGCTGCGGAATACCAAAGGGCAGAAAACGCTAGTGGGAGTTGAGTACAGACCTCCAAACAATAGTAGTGATGTTGGGGAGGGCATCAAACAAGAAATTAGGGGTGCATGCAATAAAGGTGAAGCAGTTATCATGGGTGACTTTAATATGCATATAGATTGGGCTAACCAAACTGGAAGCAATACGGTGGAGCAGGATTTCCTGGAGTGCATAAGGAATGGTTTTCTGGACCAATATGTCGAGGAACCAACTAGGGGGGAGGCCATCTTAGACTGGGTGTTGTGTAATGAGAGAGGATTAATTAGCAATCTCATTGTGCGAGGCCCCTTGGGACGAGTGACCATAATATGGTGGAATTCTGCATTAGGATGGAGAAGGAAACAGTTCATTCAGAGACCATGGTCCAGTACTTAAAAAAGGGTAACTTTGAAGGTATGAGGCGTGAATTGGCTAGGATCGATTGGCAAATGATACTTAAGGGGTTGACAGTGGATGGGCAATGGCAGACATTTAGAGAGCGCATGGATGAACTACAACAATTGTACATCCCTGTCTGGCGTAAAAATAAAAAAGGGAAATTGGCTCAACTGTGGCTATCAAGGGAAATCAGGTACAGTATTAAAGCCAAGGAAGTGGCATACAAATTGGCCAGAAATAACAGCGAACCCGGGGACTGGGAGAAATTTAGAACTCAGCAGAGGAGGACAAAGGGTTTGATTAGGGGAGGGAATATAGAGTACAAGAGGAAGCTTGCAGGGAACATTAAAATGGACTGCAAAAGCTTCAATAGATATGTAAAGAGAAAAAGGTTAGTAGGTCCCCTGCAGTCAGAATCAGGGGAAGTCATAACTGGGAACAAAGAAATGGCAGACCAATTGAACAAGTACTTTGGTTCGGTATTCACTAAGGAGGACACAAACAAACCTTCCGGATATAAAAGGGGTCAGAGGGTCTAGTAAGAAGGAGGAACTGAGGGAAATCCTTATTATTCGGGAAATTGTGTTGGGGAAATTGATGGGATTGAAGGCCGATAAATCCCCAGGGCCTGATGGTCTGCATCCCAGAGTACTTAACGAGGTGGCCTTGGAAATAGCGGATGCATTGACAGTCATTTTTCAACATTCCATAGACTCTGGATCAGTTCCTATGGAGTGGAGGGTAGCCAATGTAACCCCACTTTTTAAAAAAAGGAGGGAGAGAGAAAACACGGAATTATAGACCGGTCAGCCTGACATCGGTCGTGGGTAAAATGATGGAATCAATTATTAAGGATGTCATAGCAGCGCATTTGGAAAGAGGTGACATGATAGGTCCAAGTCAGCATGGATTTGTGAAAGGGAAATCATGCTTGACAAATCTTCTGGAATTTTTTGAGGATGTTTCCAGTAGAGTGGACAAGGGAGAACCAGTGAATGTGGTGTATTTGGACTTTCAGAAACCTTTCGACAAGGTCCCACACAAGAGATTAATGTGCAAAGTTAAAGCACATGGGATTGGGGGTAGTGTGCTGACATGGATTGAGAACTGGTTGTCAGACAGGAAGCAAAGAGTAGGAGTAAATGGGTACTTTTCAGAATGGCAGGCAGTGACTAGTGGGGTACTGCAAGATTCTGTGCTGGGACCCCAGCTGTTTACATTGTACATTAATGATTTAGACAAGGGGATTAAAGTAGTATCTTCAAATTTGCGGATGACACTAAGTTGGGTGGCAGTGTGAGCTGCGAGGAGGATACTATGAGTCTGCAGAGTGACTTGGATAGGTTAGGTGAGTGGGAAAATGCATGGCAGATGAAGTATAATGTGGATAAATGTGAGGTTATCCACTTTGGTTGTAAAAACAGAGAGACAGACTATTATCTGAATGGTGACAGATTAGGAAAAGGGAAGGTGCAACGAGACCTGGGTGTCATGGTACATCAGTCATTGAAGGTTGGCATGCAGGTACAGCAGGTCTTCATAGCGAGGGAATTTGAGTACAGGGGCAGGGAGGTGTTACTACAGCTGTACAGGGCCTTGGTGAGGCCACACCTGGAGTATTGTGTACAGTTCTGGCCTCCTAACTTGAGGAAGGACATTCTTGTTATTGAGGGGGTGCAGCGAATGTTCAGCAAACTGATTCCCGGGATGGCGGGATTGACATATCAAGAAAGATTGGATCAACTGGGCTTGTATTCACTGGAGTTCAGAAGAATGAGAGGGGATCTCATAGAAATTTTTAAAATTCTGACAGCTTTAGATAGGTTAGATGCAGGAAGAATGTTTCCAATGTTGGGGAAGTCCAGAACCAGGGGACACAGTCTAAGGATAAGGGGTAAGCCATTTAGGACCGAGATGAGGAGAAACTTCTTCACCCAGAGAGTGGTGAACCTGTGGAATTCTCTACCACAGAAAGTTGTTGAGGCCAATTCACTAAATATATTCAAAAAGGAGTTAGATGCAGTCCTTACTACCAGGGGGACCAAGGGGTATGGCAAGGAAGCAGGAATGGGGTACTGAAGTTGCATGTTCAGCCATGAACTCATTGAATGGCGGTGCAGGCTCGAATGGCCTACTCCTGCACCTATTTTCTGTGTTTCTATGTTTCTATGTTTCATAGGTGCAAGGATCAACTCTCGATTCAGGCCGATTGCCTACTGTGGGGAAACCGAGTAGTCATGCCCCAGATGGGCAGAGAGGTGTCTATCAGAGAACTTTACAATGAGCACCCAGGCATTGTCATGATGAAGGCAATTGCTAGGTCACACGTTTGGTGGCCAGGGATAGATGCAGACCTGGAACTTTGTCTTCGCAGGTGCAACACGTGTGCTCAGCTGGGCAATGCACCTAGGGAAGCCCCCCTTAGCCCCTGGTCCTGGCCCGCCAAGCCATGGTCACGCATCCATGTGGACTATGCAGGTCCTTTCATGGGAAAAATATTTTTGGTTGTAGTAGACGCTTACTCCAAATGGATTGAGTGTGCCATTTTAAATTCAAGCACATCCTCTGCCAAGGTAGAAAGTCTACGGGCAATGTTCGACGCCCATGGTCTACTGGATGTCTTGGTCAGCGACAATGGCCCGTGCTTCACAAGCACTGTATTCCAGGACTTCATGGCAGGCAATGGAATCAACCATGTTATAACGGCACCATTCAAGCCGGGCTCAAACGGCCAGGCGGAACGAGCAGTGCAGATAATCAAACAGGGGATGCTCAGATTCCAAGGGGGTTCCCTACAAAGCCGCTTATCATGCCTCCTGTTGGCCAATAGATCCCGACCACACTCGCTCACAGGGGTTCCACCCGCAGAGCTGCTAATGAAAAGGACGCTCAAAACCAGGTTATCCCTTATATACCCTACTATGAAAGAAATTGTTGAGAGCAGGCATCAGTCAGAATGTGACTACCATGACAGGAATGCGAGGGCGCGATGTATTGATGTCAATGACCCTGTTTTTGTCCTTAATTACGCTGCAGGGCCCAAATGGCTTGCAGGCACTGTGATTGCCAAAGAAGGGAATAGGGATTTGGAAGTTATACTTACCAATGGAAAAATCTGCCGCAAACATGTGGATCAAACTAAAAGGAGGTTCAGCAACCCCATAGAAGAAGCAGAGGAAGAACACAACGTAGAGTTTACTCCACCACAGGTGACCGAACACCAGAACCAAGTGGAGGAGAGCCCAGTCACTGTGGACAGTCCGGACAGGCCTGCGGCACCGCAAACAGCAGACACTCAGGCCAGCGCCCAACAACCGGAGCCCCAACTCAGGCGCTGTACAAGGGAGCGTAAACCACCAGAGAGACTTAACCTGTGATCCCAATAAGACTTTGGGGGGGGAAGTGATGTCATGTATTCAACTATCATTGTAACCCATGTATAAGCTGACCTAAGTTGTACACCTTGAGAACATTGACCACAAGGGGGTGAACTTGTGGGAGACACTCCTAACCTGGACTTTCAGGTATAAAAGGGGAAGCTCCACCCACCTTCATCACTTGAGGTCTTGGTAATAAAGGTAACTGGTCACAGAGTGACCTTCTCTCAAGTATGGGCCTCGTGTGCATTTATACTGTATAGTAAGGACATATCACGGGCGGTCCTGAGGCGTGTTTAAGGCTGCTGATCTTCTCGCCTTATCTACAACGCAGCCTGAAAACCATGTGCTCCACCTCTCACTTCTTAAGCCTCCTAAATATCTGAAACTACACCTCCAGCTTGATGGCTGCCAAAAGGAAGGGCATCCTTTCATTCACACAGCTCTGGCATGTTTTTTCATCCACTCACTATATGACTCCTAGATCTACTTGCATGTTCGCTCCAAATTCACCAGGTAAACGTAGTCTGATCATTGGGGTATCCTTCAGTTACTTCTTGATACTCAAGTGACCTCTTCTCTTTTTGAAAGACAGTTGTGCATCCCGAGAGAAACTGCACTGGTGGCTGATGAAGCAACTGTGATGCCTCAGCCACACAAGGAGCTAGAGTCCAAATAATTAGCAATGATCAAGGAAGAACTTGCTGGCTTTGTGCAGGCCCAACATGGTAAGTGTTCACTTCCACTTTTCCTACTTGCCAAAATCGAACACTCAATTGGTGTCTAACAGGCAGTCATATCTGACCCTCTACTGCAAGGCATCATACTGGCCTTGCCATGAAGTGCAGAGCCCTTGACTGCATACCCTACGCTAATCTGTGTTCTTTTTCTTTGATTGGGATCTGCGAAGGTGAGACATTGAGGAAGCGGATAAGAAGGATGCAAGCCCACCATATTAAACACTCCAAACCTTGCAAGCACCAGCCTAGAAACACCCACTGTAGGGGAATTAGATAACGACAGTCAGGGGTGAGCATTGAGCAAAGCAGTGAGTACTGGAGAGGAATAGCAAGTGGAGGTGGCATTGGTCAAGCAGCAACCAAAAGAAAGGAAGGTTCATCATCATAGGCAGTCCCTCGGAATCGGGGAGGACTTGCTTCCACTCTTAAAATGAGTTCTTAAGTGGCTGAACAGTCCAATACAAGAACCACAGTCTCTGTCACAGGTGGGGCAGATTGCCGTTGAGGGAAGGGGAGGGTGGGACTGGTTTACCACATGCTCTTTCCGCTGCCTGCGCTTGGTTTCTGCATGCTCTCGGCGATGAGACTCGAGGTGCTCAGCGCCCTCCTGGATGCACTTCCTCCACTTAGGGCGATCTTTGGCCAGGGCCTCCCAGGTGTCAGTGGGGATGTTGCACTTACTCAGGGAGGCTTTGAGGGTGTCCTTGTAGCATTTCTTCTGCTCACCTGACTGGCAGCTGCTGTGGGACCCATGGATTCATCCCTTACCAGAGTTGTCGAGCCTCACTGATTATATAGTACCTCTGATGTAGAAAAACATCCAAAGGCACTTCACAGAGGCGTGAAGAAAATAAATGCTGCATCAGCAAAGAAGCAGTTAGGAGGAGTGAGCAAAAGCTTGGTCAGAGTGATGGGATTTAAGGAAGGTCTATAAGGGGGGAGAGAGGCAGCGGGCTTTAGGGTTAGAATTTAAGACAGAAGGATCTACTTAGCTGAAGGCACAGCCACCAATGGTGAAGCAAAGAGGGGAGAATACACAAGAGGCCAGAATCCAAGGTACTGGATGTTTGGGGGAGGGTTTTGAAGGGCTGGCGGAGGTATCAGAGATAGGAAGCATTGAGGTCATGGAGGGATTTAACGACGAGGACAATAATTTTAAATTTTGAGAAGTTGTGAGACCAGGAGCCAATGGTCATTGATGACGAGGGTCCTTGTGCTATCCTTTGAGAATCTTCATAGCTTCCTGCGTGAAATGTCGGAGAATATAAACATGGCCCAAGGCCATTTTTTTAAATCCTTACTATTCCCTTGGTTGCAATCAGCTCAATGCATTATTTTGTAATCTTGTAATTTTGTTTAAAATTGGTTTTCAACAAAGTCCCTGCAGGAGTGTAATTAAGACAGGGGATAAAAGATTGAACAGGTTGGGACTTTTTTCTCTGGAAAAGAGAAGGCTGTGGGAAGAGCTGACTGAAGATTATGAAAGGATTTGATAGGGTAGATGTAGAGAGGATCATTCCTCTTGTGGGGAGTTCAAAAGTAGGGGTCAT
The DNA here is from genome assembly GCF_044704955.1 of Pristiophorus japonicus. Taxonomy (NCBI): domain Eukaryota; kingdom Metazoa; phylum Chordata; class Chondrichthyes; family Pristiophoridae; genus Pristiophorus; species Pristiophorus japonicus. Next base: position 139,452,115 of record NC_091981.1, read on the forward strand.
AAGTATAAGTTAGTCACTAATAAATCCAATTGGGAACTCAGGAGAAATTTCTGTACCCAGAGAGTGGTAAAAATGTCGAACTCGCTGTCACAAGGAGAAGTTGAGGCAAATAACATAGATATATTTAAGGGAACACTAGATAAACACATGAGACAGAAATGAATAGAAAGTTATGCTGATTGGGCTTGAATTGGGGTGGGAGGAAACTTGAGTGGTGTTAACACTGGCATGGACCAGTTGGGCCCAATGAACTGTGCTGTACCTTCTATGATTTTAGGTAATTGTGAATCCCAGTGTATGCCATCTCAGACATTTCACATAATACTGTAAGTTTTTCTATCATAGCAGACTAGGGGGTCAAAATTTGGTTGCCAGTGCCAGCAGATACCGCCTGGGAGAGGTGGCAACAGGGCGTAAATGGCTGGGCAGCGGTGTTAGGCGGGGTTGGCACCTGTTGGAAATTTGGTTCTGCTTTTTCAAGGGTGTAAAGATTTGCCACCACACCGACTACTGCCATGGAAATGCTGACATCAGCACACGTGCAACACCTCCTTGGCGCCGGCCTTGCCAAATTCACTTTTACCATCTCATTTATCGGCTAGCGGGGAACACGCCACAAAAAGTCAAGGTAAAGATTTTGGGGCGGTACTTAAAGAGAGTGGCAGCTGGGCCACAGAGGTCATGGTCAGTGCTGCATTCTCTCCTCACAGAGTGCATAGGTGTTGGCGTGCTGCGACTACTCAGCTTCACAACTCGCATTTCACAAACATTTGTGTGTTTCAGGTCGCATCCATTGGCGACTAGCATATTGCGGCTACCTTCTGCAGCTTAATGGGGGCAGTGATGGCATATCACATTATCCTGCGGTGAAGATTTCAAAGGCACTGGCTACAGAGACAGCTTCAGGCCAGTGTAGGTCCACGCCAGAGGAGAGACCCCAGACCTCGGGGCAGAAAGCCATACAGTCGCAGGTTTACCATGCGCATTACTCTTACCTTGATATGTCCAAGGAGCAGTACCTAAGAAGGCTGCACTTCCACAAGGAGGTGGTCACCGAGCTCTACCATCTCCTGCAGACAGACCTCGAAGCTGACATCGGCACCAGGTCCTCCCTGTCAGTGGCAGTGAAAGTGACAGTTGCCCTCAACTTCTATGCTACCGGCTCCTTTCAGTCTCCTGTAGGCGACATATGCAATATCTCGCAGTTTGCAATACATTGCTGCATTCGCCAGGTGACGGATGCTCTCTACAGCCGACGAATGGACTACATAAGGTTCAGCATGCCCAGGATGAGCACGCCCATGGCATCGCCAGGATAGCGACCTTCCCCATGGTTCAGGGGGCCATTGATTGTACAAAAGTGGCATTGCGGGCCCCGCCTCACAATAGAGAGGTGTTTCGCAATCGAAAAGGCTACCACACCCCTCCGTAATCCCACTACACCTGCGGAGCAGCGCTACAACACCAGCCATATCACAACCAGGACCATTATAGAGCAAGCTATCAGGGTTCTAAAGCAGCGTTTCCACTGCCTTGACAGCTCTGCAGGGGCATTTCAATACTCACCTGATAGTGTCCATCTTCACCATCGAGTGTTGCATGCTGCACAACATGGCCATCCTGAGGGGCCAGCTACTACCAGCAGGGAGGGATGATCCACCTCAGGAGGATGGCGACAGTGAGGAGCAAGACAAGGTGCTTCAGCCAAGGAGGAGGCAGCCGGACACAGTTGTGGCTGCAAGGGCTACTCGTCAGAAACTCATTGCGCATCGATTCCAGTAAATGATGCAAGATGTGTCGAATGGCCAGCCTATTCACCTGGCGATCAGCTGAAGACACCGCGCCCCACCCACCAAGCCTGCGTGTATATAAATGGCAAGACAAGAATGACAAATTAAAATAATTTTTATTGACAACAAAAACCATAGTGTGCTGTAAAGAAGCACTAAAGGACACCATCGTCCACAGAAAACATTAATTGAAACCAGACCCCTTGAAACATTTTCACCCACATCCACTTGCATCTATTTATATGAGTTCATATTCGAGCAAGGTCACCATCTCTGGCCACTATCACACACGAGTCTTTCTGAGTGCTTTCCCACCCCTTCCCTTCTCCCCCCTCCCACTTCTCCTCCTCAATGCCTGCAGCAAGGCTTGTAGAAGGTCACTCTGTTAATGCCATTGCCACAGCTGATGGCCTAGCAAGATGTTCCCCACCAGCTCGGGCGCTGGAAGACCCGGCTGCGGACTGCATCACCTCAGCATGGGCGACAGCACTCTGTGGTGGATGGGTTGCAGAGAGCAGCGGAGTCAAGGGCATAATGATGTCGACTTGAGAGAAGACATCAAGTTCCAACTGGCCCGACATGCTGCTACTCCCCCGGGGCAGAGCCTCAGCATCTGGAGCAATCTGGGTGAGCACAGCTTGCTGCTGTGCTTCGGCGACATTAGGTCCCTGTTGAACTGATGGGGCCCCAGACATGAGAGCAGCAGTCAGTGCTTGCATGGCATCAAGCTGGCTCTGCATCAGGGCAGACTGTGTCTTCAGCACACCACAGACTTGATTAATGCCACCACGCACTGACGACATTACAGCCTGCAGGCCTACCATAGCGTCGGCCTAGTGCTCGATGGCTACTGACACGTCAGCCATAGCCCATGTCACCATGTCTGGGATCCTATGGTCACTTAAAGCATCCAATATCCGTTGGTATCTACCAAGGGTGGGCTCCACGGGCTGTTGAGAGGCATGTTCAACAGTTGAGGCGGACTCCTCCATCCTCACAGCTTGTGCATCAATATTCTTGGGCAGCCTTGCCAATACACCCAGCAGGTTGCTGTGCATCGGCAAATGACTGTCTTGCAACATCTCTAATTCGGGTTCACATCAGAGTGCTGCTGAGCATCACTTAGGCGCACACTCGCCCTCCAGGGAGCTGGCCCCCTGCTTTCCCCTCCCCCGTGGCGTTGCTGCAGGCCACTGGGTCCTGGAGCATCACCCACCTCCATCTCCCCAACCACGTCATCCACCAAAAATCTGCTGGCCCTACTCTCTGAGGCTGCTGCATCCTCTGTCACGTCCAGAAAGGCGTCCTCCACCTCCTCATCCTCTCCATCGTCACCCATAGTGGAAGGCTGACATGCAGGACCCTGGCCGTCTGAGTCATCATCTAAAAGCACAAAGCCAGAGTAGCGTGGAACCTGCAAGGGAGGGGGCCAGGACCGAGAAAGGTGTTGGGAAATACCAGTCTCATGGAAAGTGGTGAAGGATTGTGGTGTCAGGACTATGTGGCCTGCTGGAGACTGCGGAATTGGGCACAGGCCAAAAAATCCCCAACCTGAATTTGGGTCGGTGCAGTCATTGGACTGCAATACAGCGGTCACTCGATTCCGCTGCATGGCAGTTGCTAAATGGTGGAAATGGGCCTTATACATACCCTGAATTTCGGCCCCAAGTATTGCACTACTAGCTAGAGTAAAACCCAAATCTATTCATATTTACAACAACTTGCATTTGTATAGCGCCTTTAACATAAAGCATCACAGGGTGCTTCACAGGAGCGTAATCAGACAGAAATTGACAAAGCCAAAGCAGGAGATATTAGGAGAAGTGATAAAATGCTTCATCAGAGGTAGGTTTTAAGCAGCATCTTACAGGAGAAGAGTGAAGTTGAGAGGCAAAGAGATTTGGGGAGGGAATTCCAGAGCTTGGGGCCTAAACAGCTGCCAATGGTAGGGCAAAGGAAGTGGGGCATACACAAGAGGTGAGAGTTGGAAAAACACAGAGTTCTCAGAGGATTGTGGGGTTGGAGATTGGTCACAGAGATAGGGAGTGGATTTGAACACGAGGAGGAAAATTTTAAAATCAGTTTCGGGGACTGGGAACCAACGTAAATCAACAAGCACATGGGTGATGGGTGAACCGGACTTGGTGCGAGTTAGGGTATGGGCAGCAGTGTTTTGAATGAGCTCAAGTTTATGGAGGTGGAAGGTGGGAGGCCAGCCAGGAGAGCAATGGAATAGTCAAGTATAGAGGTAACAAAAGAATGAATGAGGGTTTCAGCAGTAAATGGGCTGAAGTAGGGATGGAGATGGACAATACTATAGAGTGGAAGTAGGCGGATTTTGTGATGGAGAGAGTATGAAATCGGAAGCTCAATTCGGGGTCAAATAGGATGCCAAGGTTGTAAAAGGTCAGGTTCAACCTCAGACAAGTGGCCAGGGAGGGGGATGGAAATGATGGTTAGGGAACAAAATTTGTGGCAGGGGCAAAGCCAGTAGTGTCAGTCTTCCCAATATTTAATTAGAAAATATTCTGACTCATCCAAGGCTGGGTGCCAGACAAGCTGTCTGACATCATAGAGGCAGTGAATGGTTTGAAAGATATGGTGGTGAGTTTGAGCTGTGCAATGTCAGGGTACATGTGGAACCTAGCATTGTATGTTCGGCTGATGTCGCCGAGGGGCGCCGAAATAGGAGAGGAGCAAGGATAGATCCTTGGTGACTCCTTGATAATGGTGCAGGTACCCTCCCTAGTTCTAGACAAGTTATAGGATCAACATTGCTTGACAATAGAGAGCTCCATTTCAGAGAAAGAGGAACAGTCTTCTTCTTCATTTAAGATGGTTTCCAGGCTTTCCATTTCTTCCTCAGTGCCCCAATCAATCTCCATCTTCTGTCACCCTCCTCTGGCTGAACTTGCTCTTGTCCGCAACAGGAATGTTCACACGGCTGAGAACAACTAATTCATCTCAGATCAGGGATAGAACTTTGGTCCTTGTTTGTATGGCTCCACCCGCTATCTTCACCAGCTGAGGTTCCAACTCATTTTTTATTTTTCTTCATTTGTTCATTTCCTTATCAGCCAAACATTTTCCCTTCAGTTAAAAGTTGGGTAAGCTCCCTGCCCTGTGCCTGACGTTTCCCTCCCTTGCTGGACTTTTATCTGTCAGTAAAAATGGAGTTTCCAAATATGTCCATTCCAAAATAACAGACATAAATTTAGATTCTTTCCTCTCTTCTTCTCAGCTTCTCCTTCTCTATCCTATCTGCTCTGATTACTCCACATTTTACACCAAAGCTTCTGAAATGCTTCCTTTACCAAGTGTTTCCTTCACCTGTGATCACATCCACGCCATTTCCAATGCCTTCTTTTTCATCTTCTCTTCATTATCTCACCACAGTGACAGAATCCCTCTCGTCTTCACTTTTCATTTCACTAGTGCTTGCTCCACCAGACCATCTTCCACCAATTCTGCCATCTACAATGTAATCTCGGTATCAAGCATACTTTCTCCTACCCTCTCCTGTCTACTTTCTTGGGGGACCATTGCTGCATCAATAAGCTTATTCATTCTACCATCACTCCAACTTCAAGATGCTCTTTTCCCATTCCCATTCCCATTTTCCCATGCACATATATTAGATGCAACATCTGCCCATTTGTTTGTCCACACACTTTTTGTCTGGTCCCCAATATAATCACATAATTTGAGATAGCCTGCTATCTATTACACTGCATTCCCTGTTCTTGGTGCAACCATTTCTATATTGGAGAGACCAGATTGTGATACCATTTCGCCAAATAACACAATTCTGTTCACAGATATAATTCTGACCTCATTGTGCCTCAACACTTCAACTCCCCCTCCCATTTTCACTCCAAGCTCTTGACTCCTAGTAAGCTTAATGTAACCTTCAGGAACAGTATATCATCATTCTCACTGGCACTCTACACTACTCTGATCTGAATACTGATTTAACAAATTCAGACTATAGTTGTCTCCCCATTTGTTTTTTTATTCCAGTTTGCTACCTTCTATTTTGGAGCTGTTTTATTCTTCTCTTGTCTTTCGAGTGTCTTTTCATTGCCTGATTGAGTTAGACATTGTTTATCATCCAGCATTTTTCACCTTTGTCCAGTTTAAACAAAAATCTGTTTCGAGACTTTTATAAGTGCAGTTTTCATATCTGAACTCTTTAGCTTGGAAATTGGCTTCCGTAGTGCCTTCTGTTCTTGCCGCCGGGGGGCTATAACGGAGCACTAATGACTTACCGACCAGGAGCGGTGAGATGAACGACTCCCGCTAACTTGGGAAAGAGGTTTGCTGCAGCGGTACGACTTTGCGCCACGATCTCCTGCGGCCGGAGATCGTGACATCATTGCCGTGTGCATTGCCCCGGACCCGAACTTTGGTTCCGTCCCCTGCGGCATCGCCGGGCGACACCAGCAGCTGCAGGAGGCATTGTTCGGCAGGCCGGGAGCATCGGAGGTGCAAGTAAAAAGGAATGTTGGCTTGGGTAGGAAACAAATTTTAACACACACATTGATTTTTTTCGATTGGGCCATGATCGATCAGTCCGGCATTCTGCTGGAGTGCATGGGGCTGCTCGGGCTGGATTGTGGCTGCTGTCGGGGACTAGCTAGTTCCCAATGCAGAGCCTTGCAGTGATGACCCTTCCCTTTAAGGGAGGGGAGGAGCCTCAGATCTCAGCAGCGTTGCACGGGATATTGTGCAGCGCTGCACCCTGCCTCCATCCTTTAGTGCTTCAGGAAGGAAGTGGAGCGCTTGATTTAGTGCTCCATAAGAACATAAGAATTAGGAGCAAGAGTAGGCCATTCAGCCCCTCGAGCCTGCTCCGCCATTCAATAAGATCATGGCTGATATTCTACCTCAACTCCACTTTCCTGAACTATCCCCATCTCCCTTGATTCTCTTAATATCCAAAAATCTATCGATCTCTGTCTTGAATATACCCAAAGACTGAGCCTCTACAGCCCTCTGGGGTAGAGAATTCCAAAGATTCACCACCCTCTGAGTGAAGACGTTTCTCCTCATCTCAGTCCTAAATGGCCAACCCCTTATTTTGAGACTGTGACCCCTGGTTCTAGACTCCTCAGCCAAAGGAAACATCCTCCCTGCATCTACCCTATCAAGCTTTGTAAGAATGTTGTATGTTTCTATGAGATCATCTCTCATTCTTCTAAACTTTAGAGAATATAGGCTTAGTCTACTCAATCTCTCCTCATAAGACAATCCCCCCATCCCCGGAGTCAGTCTGGTGAACTTCCTTATGGAGTGCAAACACTGAATTTAGAAAAAGCCGAGAATCATTAGTGCCCGACGCTAATTTTTCCAGCTTTGAAAAGTTAATGCCCCAAATGGGACAATACTGAATTTCTCCCCCAAATATCTTTATCTGTTGTTCTCTCCTGTGCTCACTGTTTTGATCAGTCTGACACAGGGACTGTCCTTTCTTCCTTTTCCTTGTTCGGATGAAGAGTTTTAACCTGAAATATTAACCTGTCTTCTTTTTCAAGATAAAAGACTGCAAGGATATTTCTAACATTTTCTATCTTTATTTCACATTATATTATCAAGCTAACTGGAACAGTGGCAATGTATAAATCTGTGAACCAGACTCTCCCATCTTTTATGTCAAGGGAATAAAGTTTGGCTGGTCAGGGAATGGACGAATTACAAAAAATGAATTGAAAAAATATTAATAAAATCTTGTAAATATAGTCATTATTTCTGCAGAACAGAGTTGTCAAATGTATTTGGATACCTTCAAAAGTTCTTTGCAGGTTTGACATCCCGTGTTAAAGAAGCAGTCATCCTTTATTTTTGTTTTACTTTTTGTAATAGGAAACAAGATTTACAAACTTTGATTTGTGATTTTTTTTTAAACTCATTTTGTATTTAAACCTGATCGCTACATAAGCTAGCGCAGCTCTGTTTTGACAGTGTAAAATGTTACTGTCACAGAAGAATGCACCTGGGTGCCTTCGAATGAAGCAAGCAGCACAATAGATGAGGTCAATGTGAGGCAAACCTCATGTCAAGGGACTTGGAGCTTGCTGTCCAGCTCCTTAGCTGACAGTCTGCTGAAAGATCATTTGATCTATCACAGTTAACTACAAGGTTATACCATGCTCATGATCTGCTTGACAGTGGGCCAGATGACCCTCCTGGGACCCTGTCCTCTGTTTCGAACATTGATATGGTAATTGCAATTTGAGAAAGAACAGATTGCAGTGACCTCTTTCTCCTGACCTTCTTTGATCAGTCAGGCAATAATCTTGGAGTCAGTCATTTTGGCAAGTGTAACAGACGACATTCCTGTAGTCAGCGATTCCAGAACCCTTCCTATCCACACCTGTTCATTTTCAGATGTTTTGGTTAAATTAACTAGAAAGCAAAGTCCTAATTGAAATAACATTCACCATACCTCAAATTACTGAAAACATTTCAATGCTTAATTCTCTTAAGTATTCACATATAATATTCAAATCTTGGTAACTTTCATAGTAAACAAAGTAAATAAATGCCTCAGAAACATTTTAAAATAAAATCATTTTATTTGTTAAATTCAAATGGGCACTAATACATTTCTCAATCAACATTTAAAAAAAATTATAATTGCTGTTCTGAATCAGAATGTTTTGTACCTATAAAACAAAACTGTGAATGTTGGAAATTGGAAAGGAAATGTTGAAGTATACAGAAAGCTCATTAACATCTGAAAGAATAAATCCAGATTAATAATTCAATTGGAATCGTTTATTACAACATTTGGGTGGGAACTTTCATAACTTTTCATGTCAAAAAGCAAAAGTAAAAGATACAATACTTTAATTTGGCTTTTTTCTTGAATTCAGGCCTAAAGATTGTGTGAAATCAGTTAAAAGCAAGGTTTAAAAGTGAACGAAAAATTAAAAGAAAAAATAAAATACTGGAAGTAAATGAGAAACCTTATTAAACTGTCTTCACACATATGATACAACAATGAGTTAAAGTGCAACATTAGTTGCATCACGATGGAGCTTCATTTTGTTACCTGCGCATGTTGCAGGCAACTGAGGGTGAGCTCTACACTGATACTGCCCATCAGTATGGGAAATAAGATGATTTACCCTCTGTGGCAAATGGGGAAGTGGCAACATGCATCGAGATCTGCACTATAATGACATTGACATTTGCAGATTTTGTTGTGCTTAATCCTAATTTTGGAATTCATCTTTATGGGGTAATTATTGGGTTTTATTGTGTTTAATTTTAATCGCGTCATTCCACTATCCCCCCATCCATCTATCCACCCCCAGGGTAAGAACTAAAGGGGGAGAAATTTGGCTGCTTAACGCTTCCTGTTAGTGCCTTGGTAGGGGGAGGGGTGCTAACGGGGCACCAAGGGGTTAGCAATTGGACACGGCGAATGTAGTGACGTCCGTGAAATTCAGTGTCGGTTTAGTGCTGGTGTTAACTCTTACCACTTGGGCCTCTGGTACCTTGCAGATTGTGACCTCAAAGTGCACAGCCCCCGTTACTGCCCCGGATGTGAAATTGCCTCCCGGCCCCTGCTGTATCGCCGCGTGTCAACAACGGCAGGAAGAGGAGGCATTGTCAACTTGGCTGGCTGCTTGGGGTGCACTAGTTAAAGGGAATGGTTTTTGCACTAGTCTGGTGCCTGCTGAAAGTTTTTGCTGTTTCACTGCTGCAAGATGTCCAAGCCCTCCACTTAGTGAGAGTGTTTGGGACTGTAATGGCAGTCGCGCAGGTTGCCTTGCAATGCAGAACTATCGACAAGTAGGTTGTGCATCATCATTGGCCCTTCCCTTTAAGCGAGGGAAGCAGCTTTTGGTGCAGTTAGCAATGCGTTACAAATTGTTCAGCACTCTGCGCTACTGCCCCACTCTCGCACTTTACGCCCCAGGAGAAGTGGATAGCGCTTGATTTAGCACTCCATTTCCCTCTTGGAGCGCTAAAGCTGAATTTCCTGGCAGGAGAGAATCATTAGTGCTTGGCACTACTATTTCTACTTTTCAAAAGTTAATGCCCCAACTGGGACGTTACGGAATTCTTAGCCCAAAGTTTTTATGAATTAAGGTTTGATTTTATTTCTACTGATACAAACACTTAGGATTTTGGGAAGGGACCCACGTGTGACTGAAAGGTTCCATTTGAAGTCTGAAACCCGCCAACCTGAGTAGTGCTCATGTGGAAGCAGGTGTCACTGTATGTTGGTCCGAGCACAATACAATAAATTCCAGTCATTTTTTTTAAAAACATGTGTACACAGCAGAACTTGAATTTTCTTGGATTCCAGCCATAATCAGATCACTCACTGCATAAGGAGGCGTCTGCTGTTTTATTCTGTGCAACACACCAAAGAAATCTGGTTGATTTCTGGCTATCACTGTTGATAGGAATACTTCGATTTATAGGTTCAATAGCAAATCTGGGATTTTGGTTTGCAATTTATTGCCTAATGTTGATAGCTGTGCCAAACAAAACACACATGGTTAACATGTTGGGGCAGAAATTCCGGCCTCCCGTGTCCGTACGGAGTGTCTACGGACCTGAAAAGGCATCGCAAAAGTCGGTTTTCAGCATGCGCTGAAAACCGGCTTTTCGGATCTGTCAAGCTAGAGCTTGACAGATCTTCCATAGCTTGGAAGCGAGGACATTTGCAAGGGCAAGATTGCGGTACCTACCCATATCTTGCCCAGCAAATGTCCTCAAAACTCTTGCGCCTGATAAAAGCAGGCGCATAATCTACTTTTACAGACATAAGAGTTTTAAAATACACAAAAACATTTTAAAATAAAATTATAAAAACACATTTTATTGTTAAAAACCCTCCCCACTATGGTATGTTTATTTCAAACCATAATTTAAAAAACTTTTTTTTTTAAATCAGAAAAATATATATTTTTTTATAATACAGAAATAACTTTAATTTAAATCCATAAAAATATGTGGTGTATTTTTTCTATTTTTTAATTATTGGTTTTGTGTGTTTTGGGGGCTGTTTCTCCAATTTATGGAGGTCCCATTATTATGAATGAGAACATACTTTACCTGATTGGCTGCCCAGAATCATGTGACTGCAGCTCCAGCCCTGCTCATATCCTGACGTGCATGCGCTGCGACACGCTGTCAGTGGAGGCCTCAGGACCGGAAACTCGCGTATGCGCAGCAGGATAAGGTAAGTGCGCAATAAAGTTTTTTACCCGATCGCCTGCGGGAAGCAGCCAACCGGGATTTCTGGGCAATTAAAAAATGAGAATTTCCTTCAGCCAGCAATAGATTCTGTTCATATAGAGGTTTTTTGTTTAAATGCTACTTACCATCCTTTCTGAGACAATCTGCAGGTGTGGTGAATGCAGTATTGAGGGGACAGGGGCATCATGCAGCCACGTGGCGAGCTTGCTTTGTTGAACTTGGTAAATTCACTTTGATTAAGTAACTGCTAATGTTCTTGTTGGTTATCTTTTATATGTTTGTGTATCTACACCTGTAGGGGGTTTTTGCTCTGCCCAATTATGGGGGTCTTTGATGGCTGTTGGTGTATTGGGCCTCTCTGTCCCTGCCAGGGACGGTCCAGCAGCTTATAGAAACATAGAAACATAGAAAATAGGTGCAGGAGTAGGCCATTCGGCCCTTCTAGCCTGCACCGCCATTCAATGAGATCATGGCTGAACATTCAACTTCAGTACCCCATTCCTGCTTTCTTGCCATACCCCTTGATCCCCCTAGTAGTAAGGACCTCATCTAACTCCTTTTTGAATATATTTAGTGAATTGGCCTCAACAACTTTCTGTGGTAGAGAATTCCACAGGTTCACCACTCTCTGGGTGAAGAAGTTCCTCCGCATCTCGGTCCTAACTGGCTTACCCCTTATCCTTAGACTGTGACCTCTGGTTCTGGACTTCCCCAACATTGGGAACATTCTTCCTGCATCTAACCTGTCTAAACCCGTCAGAATTTTAAATGTTTCTATGAGGTCCCTCTCATTCTTCTGAATTCCAGTGAATACAAGCCCAGTTGATCCAGTCTTTCTTGATAGGTCAGTCCCGCCATCCCGGGAATCAGTCTTGTGAACCTTCGCTGCACTCCCTCAATAGCAAGAATGTCCTTCCTCAGGTTAGGAGACCAAAACTGTACACAATACTCCAGGTGTGGCCTCACCAATGCCCTGTACAACTGTAGCAACACCTCCCTGCCCCTGTACTCAAATCCCCTTGCTATGACCCTTGCTTATGGCTCGCTGACCACTAAACTGGCGGTTTCGAAGCGCCCTAGCACCCCTATCTGGTTCTAAGCTCAGAATTTTGGTGGATTATGAGCTTCCACAAGGGAAAACAAAACACTCAGAGACAAGTGGTACTTGGAACAAAAAAAACCAGGTAAGTCCAATTTATTAACTGCGGTAAGTTTCCAACAAGGTCAAACTTCATCAAAACACATATCTGACACACACTTATAAACTATGAAAATCTGTGGGAAGAAACGGACACAACAAAAACCTTACACAATTTTATCTTTACAAGACAGTTCTAACATCACCCCCACCCCCCTTTTTACCTGACTGACCTAGGCTGACTGTTGGGAAAAGAAAACCCCAGGATAATACTTACGATCCCTTTTGACAGTTATCTTTTTCGCCTTAGGATGGTTGGTTTACGGGGTAGCTGGAGTGAATGTTGCCTCTCCCAGTTACTTCGGTCTCCGGTTCTTCAGCTGGTTGGCCTCGGAGCGTTGTTCGGTGTGCGGCTCGGCTGCATGAGATGATGTTGGGCCTTTCAGTAGTTGAGTTGTGTAGTCTGCACACAAGTCGAGTCCAGGACCCGTTCGATGGTAGGCTTCCCAGCCGGTAACAGTCCGTCTCCGTTCTCTCTCGGTTTCTGTCTTGCTGCTCCTCGACTCCTTCTCCGACTGTCCCAGCTGCTTTCTGTGGTTCTGTAGGTCCTACTCCTCCAGCTGCTTTTCCTACTATATTCAAACTGGGCCGGGTGGTGCCCATTGGTTGAGGATTTCCCCGCTTCAGGCCCGATTTGACCCCTGATTGGCCTGCCAGAATGCACTTTTCCCCCATTGGCCAGTGCCTCTGTCTCGCTTTTGAGCCAGACTCCACAATGTAATCAGAAGATGTCACAGGTAGGTGTGAGGATCGGGGTATTGTTTCAGTGCACATTGGTGCCTCAACATCTGTTGGTCCATTGTAACGTCCCGGGAGTCAATTACCACAGTGATCTCCGGGCTATTGTCCATTGTCCATATTAATTAGGTAGATAATGGTCCACATTCATAATTTGATTATGGGTGAGTCATATTTTCAAACTGGGCCAGGTAGCCCCATTGGTTGAGGATTTCCCCGCTTCAGGCCCGGCTCGACCCCTGATTGGCCTGCCAGAATGCACTTTTCCCCCATTGGCCAGTGCCTCTGTCTCGCTTGTGAGCCAGACTCCACAATGTCTGTATCCACCCACACGTTTCCCAGCCTGCCTGGTTTGAGGATTTGACTTGGCCAAAATTCTTCATTTAAAATACATAGAGTTAAAACAACTGTGCACTACTTGGCCAAAAATGTTCATTTTAAAATGTATAGGACGATCCCTTTTAGTTTTCTTGTCCTGAGGGTGTTCCAATAAAATGCGCCTGTGGATTTTTGAACCTTACACACCGCATCCACAAGAAAGGGAAATTAGAATTTAGTATGAACATACAAAATTGACAGGCAGGAAAAGATCAGCTGGTCCATCAAGCCTGGCCCACACCATGATGGTCAGGGTATCATGACTAAACACTTCTTTCCTCATAGGAAACAGTGGCAATCTGGACACCTGGAGCTTAATGCAAAATTACAGTGAGGCAATAAACTTTATATTTCGCCCAAGTAGAAAAATTAGGTTTGGGTGTTAAAAGTGGAAAAGGTATTCCAAATGCACTACTGACATCTTTTACTCTGCTGAGCTTAAACATATAAAATAATATATATACACATTATGCCATTTTGTGATTTATGCTCATCTCCTCCATTCATGTGTTACCCGATGGAACTCTGTTCTCTGTTACATATACCAAATTGTGCTGGCAGAAGCTAAAACAAAAATTGAGGAAAGTGACAAACACAGATAACCTTTTGTACAGTACAATCGTGATTATCAGGCGTAACGGAGGGGACTTAGTTGCTAAATGGGAATTGGCAGATAATTTAAATTCCCCTTTGTCTGAGTGAGTTTTTATTTACATTACCCAAGCAAATTTCAACTGCATGCAGATAGGAGCCACGTTTTTCCATTTTGAAAGAAAGTTATTCTTGAAAATAATGCTGACAACCTAGCGACTGCTGGTCTCCTGACATGAAGCTGCGAAGGAGACCTGCATAGATAGTAAATGATATCAGGAAATGCACATCCAGATAACAGCTACTTCTGCTCGATTAGGAATCCACAACAGAGTAACTAGTTTATTCATCACTATGGGCTAGAAATTCAACCTATTTGTGTCTCTCGTTAGGGGGGCGCAAATGAGTTACCAGCCGGGCGTGCGTTATTAATGACTCCCATCATATTGGGCGTGAGTTTAGTGGCGGAGCTATGGCGTTGCGCCGCGATCTCCTGCGGCCAGAGATCGTGACATCATCGCCGCAAAAACACCGGTAGCTGCAGGAGGCGCGGCTCGGGCAGCCGGCCACTACCAGGGCGAAAATTAAAAGCAAGGTGGCCGAGTGAAAAATTAAATAAAATCTTACCTTGTTGGCACTGTTGATCCGGTGTCTTTGCAGGGTCCTGGTCGCGATCACTCAGCCCGGCAGAAACTTTGAACAAATAAATTTTATAGGTCTTCATGGTAGAAGACACTAAAAACATCCCAATAGTGTTTAATCAAGGGGCTACAGCGAGGGAGGAACTTAATACAATCACTATCACTAAAGAATAGTACTCGGTAAAATAATGGGACTAAAGGCGGACAAGTCCCCTGGACCTGATGGCTTTCATCCTAGGATCCTAAAAGAAGTGGCTGCAGAGATAGTGGATGCATTGGTTGTAATCCACCAAAATTCCCTGGATTCTGGGCGGTCCCAGTGGATTGGAAAACTGCAAATGTAACACCCCTATTTTAAAAAGGAGGCAGACAGAAAGCAGATAACTATAGACCAGTTAGCCTAACATCTGTACTTGGGAAAAGGCTGGAGTCCATTATTAAGGAAGCAGTAGCAGGACATTTGGAAAAGCATAATTAAATCAAGCAGAATCAGCATGGCTTTATGAAAGGGAAATCATGTTTGACAAATTTTCTGGAGTTCTTTGAGGATGTAATGAGCAGGGTGGATAAAGAGGAACCAGTGGATGTGGTGTATTTGGATTTCCAGAAGGCATTCGATAAGGTGTCACATAAAAAGGTTACTGCACAAGATAAAAGTTCACAGAGTTGGGGATAATATATTAGCATGGATAGAGGATTGGCTAACTTATAGAAAACAGAGAGTCAGGATAAATGGATCATTTTCCGGTTGGCAAACAATAAATAGTGGGTGCTGCAGGATTGGTGCTGGGGCCTCAACTATTTACAATCTATATTAATGACTTGGATAAAGGGACCGAGTGTAATGTAGCCAAGTTTGCTGATGATACAAAGATGGGTGGGAAAGCAAATTGTGAGGAGGCCACAAAAAATCTGCAAAGGGATATAGACAGGCTAAGTGTGTGGGCAAAAATTTGGCAGATGGAGTATAATGTAGGAAAATGTGAGGTTATCCACTTTGGCAGAAAAAATAGAAAAGCAAATTATAATTTAAATGGAGAAAAATTCCAAAGTGCTTCAGTACAGAGGGACCTGGGGGTCCTTGTGCATGAAATACAAAAAGTTAGTATGCAGGTACAGCAAGTAATCAGGAAGGCAAATGGAATGTTGGCCTTTATTGCAAGGGGGAGAGAGTATAAAAGCAGAGAAGTCCTGCTACAACTATACAGGGTATTGATGAGGCCACACCTGGAGTACTGCGTGCAGTTCTGATCTCTGTATTTAAGGAAGGATATACTTGCATTGGTGGCTGTTCAGAGAAGGTTCACTAGGTTGATTCTGGAGATGAGGGGGTTATGAAGATAGGTTGCGTAGGTTGGGACTATACTCATTGGAGTTCAGAAGAATGAGAGGTGATCTTATCGAAACATCCAAGATAATGAGGGGGCTAGACAAGTTGGATGCAAAGAGATTGGCCCTGAAATGCTGATGACCCTGGTCCGTACGAAGTTCCTACGGATCTGGGAAGGCATCGGAAAAGCTGGGTTTCAGCACACATTGCGCATGCGCTGAAAGCTGGCTTTTCCAATCTGTCAAGTTTCTGGCTTGACAGATCTCACGCATACCGGGAGCAAGATCACTTGCAGGGCAAGATTTCCGATATTTACGAATATCTTGCCCTGAAGTTGTCCTTTAAAATCTTGCGCCTGAAAAAGCAGGCGTATAGCCTACTTTTACAGGTGCAAGTGTTTAAAAATACATAAAAACATTAAAATTAAATTAAATAAACACATCTGAAAACATACTTTATTGTAGTTTATTTGAAGGCATCTTTAAAAAAAGTCAGGAAAATATTATATTTTATAAGAACTTTAATTTAAATGATTCTTAAATATGTCATATATTTTTCTATTTTTGAATTTTGTGTGTTTGGGGCGGGGGGGGGGGAGATTTCTCATTCATAATGGGAACTCCAGCTTATGGAGTTCCCATTATTATGAATGAGAAAATACTGCATCTTGATTGGCTGCCCAGAGCCATGTGACTACAGTTCCAGCCCAGCACACGTCCTGATATGCATCGGAGCGCGTGCACAGGAGTGAAGGCCTCAGGCTCGGAAGTTCGAGCGGGCGCAGCAGCAACAGGTAAATGCGCAGCTTTTTACCTTTTTTCTTTAGGTTGCACATGGGAATTTCAGGCCCGATATTTCCACTCATAGGGGAAACTAAAACTAGGGGGCGTAGTCTCAAAATATGGGGCCGCCCATTTAAAACTGAGATGAGAAGGAATTTCTTCTCTCAGAGGGTTGTAAACCTGTGGAATTCTTTGCCCCAGAGAGCTGTGGAGAATGGGTCATTGATTATATTTAAGGAAGAGATAGAAAGATTTTTGAGCGATAAGGGAATATAGAGTTATGGGGAGCAGGCAGGGAAATGGAACTGAGTCCATGATCAGATCAGCCATGATCTTATTAAACGGCGGAGTATGCTCGAGGGGTCAAATGGCCTACTCCTGCTCCTATTTCTTGTGTTCTTGTGTTCTGCTTGAATGCTGGGCTGATTACACAGCACTGCTGCTCCATGGTGGTCCAGGTAGATCCCTCTTTACCTTGTAGAGTCAGCAGTGTGTGAGCCCTTCCCTTAAAGTGATGGAAGGGCCCCTTGGATGCGGTAGCACTGCGCGTCACAGTGTGCAGTGCTGGTGAGGCATCCGCGCCATTTGCGGTAACCTGAATGTTTGGAGAAGGGCGAGTCTTCAGCACCTGGTGCTAAGTCTCGCACCTCCCAACAGTTCCCGCCCCCAACTGGGGCGATACTGAATTTCTACCCGTTTGAGTGTTGTGAGATCTTGCTGCATTTGCCCACATAACAACAGTCACTGCACTTCAAAATAATTCATTGTATGTAAATTGCTTTCAGATTTTTCTGAGATAACTTGTATGCATTTGCCCCATCGCCAACCTCTGTTTCCTCTCCAAACTCCTTGAACGGGTTGTTGCCTCCCAAATCCATGCCCATCTTTCCAGCAATTGTATGTCTGAATTCCTCCAATCCAGTTTTAATGCATGCCACAGTACCAAAACGGCTATCAAAGTTACAAATGACATCCTTTGCGACTGTGACGAAGGCAAACTATCCCTGCTCATCCTTCTTGACTTGTCTGTAGCCTTTGACACAGTTGACTACTCTATCCTTCTCCAATGCCTCTCCACTATCGTCCAGCTGGGTGATTCTGCACTTGCCTGGTTCCATTCTTATCGATCTAATCATAGCCGGAGAATCACCTGCAATGGCTTCTCTTCCCACCCCCACATCGTTACCTCTGGTGTCCCCCAAGGATCTATCCTTGGCCCCCTCTTATTTCTCATCGACATGTTGCCCCTTGGCGGCATCATCCGGAAACACAGTTTCCACATGTACACTGATGACACCCAGCTCTACCTCACTACCACTTTTCTCGACCCCTCCATGGTCTCTAAATTGTCCGACTGCTTGTCCGACATTCAGTTCTGGATGAGCAGAAATTTTCTTCAATTGAATATTGGGAAGACCGAGCCATTGTTTTCAGTCCCTGCCACAAATTCTGTTCCCTAGCCACTGACTCCATCCCTCTCCCCAACTTCTGTCTGAGGCTGAACCAGACACTCCTTAAAACACTCTTTGACCGAGTTTTTGGTCACCTGCGCTAATTTCTACTTATGCAGCTCAGTGTTAATTTTTTTATCTCATAATACTCCTGTGAAGTGCCTTCGGACGTTTCAATACGTTAAAGACGATATATAAATACAAGTTGTTGTTATTGTGACTATTGAAGTGCAGATACCATGCGTTGGAGGCTAAAATCCTTGCACAGACTTCAATAGCCATTTCTAGTTTTAAATTAGAAAGCATGCACTTGAAGGAACTGCAGCATCTTAATGAGAATATCCACTTGTTTTTAATTCATGTTGAATTATGTTGCTATGGTAGAAGTGGCCTGTCAGGGTTACTTTCCCTCGTGTGAAGAAACTAAACATCTGGTGAGTTTTCCGGGATTTTTTTTGTTGTCATTCCTACATTTAGAGAGGGTTAGCTATTTATGCATTAGATACTGTAACGTGAGTTTCTGTTGACATGATATGTTATGAAAGAGTTTCAGGTAAAGTCAGCGATCCCACACTCCCAGTGTGGAGTCACACTCGAATAGTGCACAAGTCTGATATATGGCTACAACACTGCAACCTAGTTATCTGACATTCACTCCTTTAAAAACAAATGTGTGTCAGCTGTGGCTCAGTTGGTAGCACCCTTGCCGCTGAGTCAGAAGGTTGTGGGTTCAAGTCCCACTCCAGAGACTTGAGCACAAAAATTGCGGCTGACACTTCAGTGCAATGCTGAGGGAGTGCTTCTCTGTTGGAGGTGCTGTCTTTCGGATGAGATGTTAAACCGAGGTCCTGTCTGCCCTCTCAGGTGGATGTAAAAGATCCCATGGCACTATTTCGAAGAAGAGCAGGGGAGATCTCCCCAGTGTCCTGGCCAATATTTATCCCTCAATCAACATCACTAAAAAAACAGATTATCTGGTCATTATCACATTGCTGTTTGTGGGAGCTTGCTGTGCGCAAATTGGTGGCTGTGTTTCCTACAGTACAACAGTGTCTACACTTCAAAAAGTACTTCATTGGCTGTAAAGCACTTTTGGATGTCAGGTAGTCCACGGCGCTGTATATATGCAAGTCTTTCTTTCTTAAGTGCACAACCCAGTTATGGTTGCCAATTTTGGTTAGCCATGTTCCTGGAGGTTTCATCACATGAAATTCAGCCTCCAACAACCCGCCCAGTGAAAAAGCCTCATTTCCTATTTCCAATATTCTTCTAACTAACCAATGAAAGTGTTCATAGAAAATGAAAAGACTCAGTTTGTTTGAATGCCCGATGATTTTCCTCTCGGGTTGTTCACACCGGTGTCCAAGAGATTAATCTTTAGTCATACACTCCAGGACGATCCCAGATATGATCCCTAATCTGTGTTGAATTTGCTGATCTCAGCCAGGGCAACAGCTGGGCTACTGCAAGTGTCATTAGCATCCCGTGCTAGGGAGGGGGGAAATGAGCTAGAATTCCCATTTCTGATCACTATGTAGTGATCCCTGTTGGAAAGGAAAGTGAATAAAAGTAGATATTTAAAAATGTGCACAATGCAAACTCATAAATTAACATGCTACATTCATTCACCTTTTTACAATTGTGCTCCGTCATACCCTGGGAGTGTGCAACTGGCATCTTCCCAATCCTTCTCCAAGGCTATCCTTGAGCTGTATTCAAGAGAGTGCTGGCAAGTGGCCCATTATGACGCCACCATATTATGACAAAAGCATCCAGGCATTGGAGAGGATGCAGAAAATTGATACTTTTTTGATAGCTGGGAGTAGGCACCTGAGCTATGAGGAGAGAACGCAGAAGCTGCAATGTTTCCACTGGACAAGTGAGGGCTTATAGATGATCAAATCAAAGTATTCAAAATCCTAAAGATCATGATGAAGATAAACATGAATATGATTAACAAATTTACAGACACTACAACATTGTAGTTATTCTGTGACAAATCATTTGGAGTGACAATCCACCATTCTTTTGCACTTGGAGTTCTACTGTAAATAGATAATTTTTCACTTCAGGCATTTACAGGTTTGAAAGTCACTTTAATTTGGTTGGAATTGAGTTAAATCATAGCAAATATGTTTTGAGGTTTGTTAAAATTTAGGTTATCAGGAAGATGTCTAGAATCTGAGTTACTGTCTAAGGTTACATTGTTGTTTGTGGGAGCTTGCTGTGCCAAGTTGGCTGCTGCGTTTCCCACATTACAACAGTGACTACACTCCAAAAGTACGTAATTGGCTGTAAAGCGCTTTGAGACATCCAGTGATTGTGAAAGGCGCTTTATAAATCCAAGTCTTTCTTTCTTTATATTATAATGCACCATTGACATACTAGGGTATTAAAAAGAAATTCTGCTCTATTCCTTAGTGAAACCAAATTGCATCTCGCTGATATTGTACAAATTTTTAGTTGCTAAATTAGTTTTGTAATTTTACTATTATAGTTTATCTGTTTGCATAATCGGAGTAACTGGGTGAAATTATGAAATGAAAAATGGGCTAATGCTTGGTTGTCCAAATCAAACCAAATACCTCACAAGATAACTTGCCAGCAGTACAGGGAGCTGAGGACAACCAAAATAAGTGATCTTTTAGCAAAGCTTGAAATGCTACATTAAAACCTCAGTTCCTAAACTATATAGTCAAACATACAGTCTGCATTCTGTTACTAATGATAGCACATTGAAGATTTGAGAGGATATCATGAATTATAAACGCTCTCAATTTATTAACACTATCTTCATCCCACTGTGTTGGCACATGTTCCAGCATCTTTTATTTGCTAGTGTAGTAATTTATTATCATCTTCTACTTTCACTTTGATAATGTGTTATGGCAGACTTCAACAAATGGCATGCTCCTATTATTGAATCACAAGACTTGATTGACAGTAATACTGAACCTCATAAACTGATAAATAGGGGACAGTAAACTATTAGAGCCTGTTCAGGACTTGTATGTTCACTCACTCATCCAGCAAATTTGTTCAGTGAGAAGCTGAGCCATACAGATCAGGAAGGTTCCATGTTTAGTCTCCAGTCTGTGTTGAATTAATGGTCTCAGCAGTAGAGGTGTTAAAATTGGCATCAGTGGCCTGGATAAGAAAAAGGAAACCCCAGCTCTAAGCAATGGTTTTATACCTGAAATGTCAACTGTCTCGCATTAACTTGATGGATGCTGCCTGACATGCTGAGCATCTCCAGCATTTTCTGTTTTTGTTTCCAATTGAAAACCATTTCAAGTTGAAGCAATTTGTAACATGAGGGATAAACCACTCTATGCTGCCTTTGAACTTGCTATTCACAACTAATTGATGAGACTGCTACCTTAATTTTTGAACACGTTTTTTTACTTAACTATTGTATTCTCATTCTACAATTGATCTCACATCCAGGTTAATCATTAAAAAATAAATTACTTCTTGAGGAATTTGCGCCAATCATTTTAAACTATTTTTTAAAAAGTAACAGCTTTTGTTGCTGAAATATAATAAAAAATAATTTATTTTACTGCTTATTAACAGATTTAATACAACACGTTTTATATCAAACTTCAAGAAAAATACTTTTTGGTTTTTATTGCTGCTATTGAATCACGAACAATGCTTAAAGCTACCCCCTGGGGACAGTTAGACTGATTGAGTGTGACAAATATTCAGATTCCCTTATCAGTGAGGAAATCTCTAAAGTAGTTTGACAGATAACACAGCAGCTGCCAGTATGAATCTGCTGTAGAACTACGATTACACTTGGTGTTAAAAAGCATCACAAGGATTGTCAGTTTCCTCTAAGTGTGATGTTTTCAGGCTGTGAGCAAATGGTGAGCATTCCCAATTTGAACAAGGTGCTTGAATCTTCATTACGTTTTGGATGCTAGATGCTGCAGGCGGTTATATTGCATGTTTAGTGTTGGTACTAGATAACCCCAATGCTAAATGTGCAGTGCAACACTCACTGAAATTGTGTTTAATGCCAGAAGTGAGACCATCTGGAAGAGGTGGTCTTAGGCCAATGCATCTGATGGGAAGTTGGCTTTTAAATCAGGACTATGTTACAATACAACTTTTAAAATAATCTTTTTAGTGATTGTCTTCTTGATCTTCACTCCACTGTTCCAATTTAGAAAACCAGATATTTAATGAATCAATTTATTCAGATGGAATCACTCCTTCAAAACATCTAAATTATAGCAGCCCCACTAAACCAGTGTACAGTATCAGTAATGTATTTGTCAGACATTTAAAACTGACAGCTGCAAACATGCTATTAGTTATTATGGTCCCATCTTTCAACTTCAGTCTAAGCTAATCTTGTGCACTGTCCAAATGCATCTTGTCATTCATTACTGTGCTAACAAATAAAAAACACAATCCTTTCTAGAGTCACGGCTGTGGCATATAGCAAAAAAGATATTTCACTTGTTATGAACTTTAAAAACTTTGATAATGCACATGTAAGTTGGTTCACTATACTATACAACAAAGATTCTGAATTGTGAAGTTTGACCTCATCCAAAACTCTGCTGCCCATATCCTAACCCACATTAAGTCCCATTACCCCTGTGCTCGCTGACCTGCATTGGCTGCCGGTTTGGCAATGCCTTGAATTTAAAATTCTCATCCTTGTTTTCAAATCCCTCCATGGCATCACTCCACCCTAACTCTGTAACTTTCTCCAGCCCTACAACCCTCCGAAATCTCTGTACTCCTCCAATTCTGACCTCTTGAGCATCCCCAATTTAAATCGCTCCAACATTAGCAGCCGTGCGATCAGCTGCCTAAGCTCTGGAATTCCCACCCTAAACCTCCCTGCCTCTATACCTCTCTTTCTTCCTTTAAGATGCTCCTTAAAACCTACCTCGTTGACCAAGCTTTGGCCACCTGGCCTAATATCTCCTTATCTCCTCTGATAATGCTCCTTTAAAGTGCATTGGGACATTTTACTATGTTAAAGGTGCTATATAAATGCAGCTTGTTATTGTAGTTGAATGCTCAACTTAATCCTTTTCCATCAACTCAGGATTCCCCTTTGCTCTGTCCTCTCTTCAACCTGTTTCTGCTTTATTTCAGTCATTTTGACCACTCATCATCCAATCCTTTCCCTGATGTTTTCACTGTACTTTCATCAAACACCTTCAGATTTCAAGTCCTCAGTGTACATGACCTCTTCCTCTTCCACTGCAATGGCTGAATAACTACATCTTGATCTCTGCCATGCCCGTCAATGGGGAAATAGAATTCTGTTCCTTTCAATTCTTTAAAGATGCAGCTTCTTCACGTTTCTCCCTAGTCCAATCAACAGCTCTTACCATGGATGGCTCCATTATTCTTCATCCATTGACAGTTTTTGACTATAATGTCAAATGGAACTTCCACACCTGCTCCACTACTGAGTGCTCTACAGGTGGTCTATTTCCTACTTCCTGCCAAATGCTTCTTAGCCAAGAAGTTCCACAGAACCATTGCAATGATGTAAGTGGCTAAAGTAAATGTTGGTCCACCAGAGGATGAGACTGGGGAATTAATAATGGAAAACAGGGAAATGGCAGAGACATTGAACAAATATTTAGTATCGGTCCTCATGGTAGAAGACACTAAAAACATCCCAACAGTGGATAATCAAGGGGCTATCACTATCACTAAAGAAGTAGTACTCAGTAAAATAATGGGACTAAAGGCACACAAGTCCCCTGGACTTGATGGCTTACATTCTAGGTTCTTAAAAGAAGTAGCTGCAGAGATAGTGGATGCATTGGTTGTAATCTACCAAAATTCCCTGGATTCTGGTGAGGTCCCAGCGGATTGGAAAACCGCAAATGTAATGCCCCTATTTAAAAAAGGAGGCTGAAAAAAAGCAGGAAACTATAGATTAAAATCTGTCGTTGGGAAAATGCTGGAGTCCATTATTAAGGAAGCAGTAGCGGGACACTTGGAAAAGCATGGTTCAATCAAGCATGGTTTTATAAAAGGAAAATCATGTTTGCCAAATTTCCTGGAGTTCTTTGAGGATGTAACGAAGGCATTCGATAAGGTGCCACATAAAAGGTTACTGCACAAGATAAAAGTTCACGGTGTTGGAGGTAATATATTACCATGGATAGAGGATTGGCTAACTAACAGAAAACAGAGAGTCAGGATAAATGGGTCATTTTCCGGTTGACAAAGAGTGACTAGTGGGGTGCCGCAGGGATCAGTGCTGGGTCCTCAACTATTTACAATCTATATTAATGACTTGGTTGAAGGGACCGAGTATAATGTAGCCAAGTTTATTGATGATACAAAGATGGGTGGGAAAGCAAATTGTGAGGAGGACACACAAAATCTGCAAAGGGATATAGACAGGCTAAGTGAGTGGGCAAAAATTTGGCAGATGGAGTATAATGTGGGAAAATGTGAGGTTATGAACTTTGGCAGAAAAAATAGACAAGTAAATTATAATTTAAATGGAGAAAAATTGCAAAGTGCTGCAGTACACAGGGACCTGGGGGTCCTTGTGCATGAAACACAAAAAGTTAGTATGCAGGCACAGCAAGTAATCAGGAAGGCAAATGGAATGTTGACCTTTATTGCAAGGGGGATAGAGTATAAAAGCAGAGGAGTCCTGCTCCAACTGTACAGGGTATTGGTGAGGCCATACCTAGAGTACTGCGTACAGTTTTGGTCTCCATATTTATGGAAGGATATACAGGTTGAGAGTCCGAAATCCAGAAACCTCAGGACCGAGGCCGTTCTGGATTCGAGGTATTTCTGGATTTTGGAACGTCTTTGCCTGGGCTGAGGTAGGTGGGGTCGGGCAGCCGAGGTAAGGGGGCGAGGTCGGCCCGCCGAGGTAAGGGGGAGGGGGAGGCTAGGTCAGGCCGCCGAAGACCGGGGCGGAGTCGGGCCGGAGCGAAGTTGTGGCGAAGTCGGGGCGGGTGAAGTCGGGCCGGAGGTTGGGTGCCGAGGGCTGGAGCGAGGTCAGGCCGGGGCAAGGTCGGGGCGAGGTCGGGCTGCCAAGTCGGGGGTGTCTGGAGTTTGGAACATTTTACGGTTTCCGGACGACCCCGCCGCGGATCGGCCCGGTGTCCGGATTCCGGAACATTCCGAATTTTGGAACTTCTGATTCCGGACGCTCAATCTGTTCAGAGAAGGTTCACTAGGTTGATTCTGGAGATGAGGGGGCTTGATTCATGAAGATAGGTTTAGGTTGGGACTATACACATTGGAGTTCAGAAGAATGAGAGGTGATCTTATCGAAACATATAAGATAATGAAGGGGCTCGACAAAGTGGATGCAGAGAAGAAGGTTCCACTCTTAGGGGAAACTAAATCTAGGGGACATAGTCTCAGAATAATGGGCCGCCCATTTAAAACTGAGATGAGGAGGAATTTCTTCTCTCAGAGGGATGTAAGTCTGTAGAACTCTCTGCCCCAGAGAGCTGGTAGAGGCTGGGTCATTGAATATATTTAAGGCAGAGATAGACAGATTTTTGAGCGATAAGGGAGTAAAGGGTTATGGGAAGCGGGCAGGGAAGTGGAGCTGAGTCCATGATCAGATCAGCCATGATCTTATTGAATGGCAGAGCAGGCTCATGGGGCCAGTGGCCTACTCCTGTTCCTATTTCTTATGTTCTTATGTTTTTGTTAAGTGTGATCAGGTGGAAATTCTGACCACTAGTCTGATCTGCTGATGAGCCCATCCCAAATTTCTAGTCACTTAAATAAGGGGGTGGATACTTGTGCCTGCAAAAATACAACAGGGGGACCTCCCCCATAAAGGATTTGGATCTTGGAGTGACACCTTTTTGTTTTGAGATGGGGAACTTAAGACTCAGATCAACAACAAAGACTTGCATTTATATAGCGGCTTTAAAATAGTAAAACGTCTCACAGGCATGTTATGAGACAAAAAATGTGATACCAAGCCACATATGGAGAAATTAAGGCAGGTGATTAAAAGCTTGGTCAAAGAGGTAGGTTTTAAGGAGTGTCTTAAAGGAGGAAAGAGAGGGAGAGAGGTTTAGGGAGGGAATTCCAGAGCTTGGGGCCTAGGCATCAGTAGGCATGACCACCAATGGTTGAGCGATTATAATCAGGGGTGCTCAAAAGGACAGAATTAGAGGAGCGCATACATCTCAGTGGGGGGGAGAGAGGACGTGGGGCTGAAGGAGATTAGAGAGATAGGGAGGGGCGAGACCATGGATGGGCTTGAAATCGAGGCATTGCTTAACTGGGAGCCAATGTAGGTCAACGAGCACAGGGGTGATGGGTGACCGGGACTCGGACGAAGACAAACAGGCCAACTTATGGAGAAAATCCTGCAGGATCAGAGGTGCCATTTACCTCTTCTATGGTGCGGCCTTCGCTCAACCCAGAATGAGACCTAAGCCTGTTCTCAGCAAACACAGATCCCGCTGGGTCTATCACAGGTGTATCTGTCAAATTTCTAGATATAAAAGACTTGAATTTATATTGCACCTTTCACAACCACCAGGCATCATAAATTGCTTCACAGCCATTGAAATATTTTTGAAGTGTAATCATTGTTTTAATGTAAGAAACGTGGCAACCAATTTGTGCACAGCAAGCTCTTGCCAGCAGCAATGTGATGATGACCAGATAATCTGTTTAGGTGTTGATTCTGGGGGAAGCCCAACAACATAGTCAAAGTGCAGGCACAGTGGGTTGATGAAGTGCCCACTTCCAGCAAACAATTTGCTGCCAAGGTGTCAATGGGGCAGAAACCTGGTGGATCTGATTTCTGCCCCAAATTCTGCCCCTAGTTCTCTGTGTTGTGGATTGGTTCATTGTGTCACCAATCAAAATGACTAATGCCATGCCCCCTTAATACGAGAGTCACAGGAGCACATTGTCTGGCTAGCTAGGGCTCCTGCTGTGCTCAATAAATGGAAGCTCAATAACATTACATGTCCAAATGTCTCCAAAAAGGAATTACAAACCCCATTGTCTCAAATTGATGTGGTATGGGGAAACACGAATTATCAGCCATTTTTTCTGGTCCCACTGAACAGATTCAATCAATATTTCCAGATAGGAGCTGTTATGTATGCAACAACTTGTAACCAGCATTCTACTGCCACCAGAGGGTGCATCTGTTGGAGTCCCATGGGATCCCAGCATCCCTTGGGAGCACTATCAAGCAGGCCTCCCATGCTGTGCTGGCACTCTGGAGTCAGAATAAAGAGACTAAGGTTATACTTACTCAAGTCTACAGTACTCAGTCACATTGCTTTATTTAAGACATAACAACTGGCGACGAGTAATAGATAACGAACCATCACGCAAAAATGGAGAGAACTGTCGGTATCCTGGAGAAGTTCTCAGAAGGTGATGATTGGGAAGCCTTCATGCAGCAACTTGACCAAAACTTCGTGGCCAACGAGCTGGAAGGGAATGTGAACGCTGCCAAATGAAGGACGATCCTCCTCACCATCTGCGGAGCAACAACCTATGGCCTCATGAAGAATCTTCTTGCTCCGGTGAAACCAACAACCAAATTTTATGAAAAACTGTACCCTGGTCCGGGAGCACCTAAATCCGCAGGAGAGCATTCTGATGGCAAGTTATCAATTTTATACATGCCAAAGGTCTGAAGGCCAGGAAGTGGCAAGCTACGTCGCCGAACTAAGGCGCCTTGCAGGACATTGCGAATTTGATGGATTCCTGGAGCAAATGCTCAGAGACATTTTTGTGCTTGACATTGGCTATGAAGTTATCCTTCGCAAACTATTGACTGTTGAAACACCAAACCTAAGCAAAGCCATAACGATAGCCCAGGCATTTATGTCCACCAGCGATAACACCAAACAAATTTTGCAGCATAAAGATGCATCGGCAAGTACTATACACAAAGTAACGTTGTTTTCAGGCAGGAATGCATATGGCAGAACGTACACGCCTGTAGCTGCACGACCTCAGATGACCCAGAGTCCACCATCAAGTGTGAATGCGAGGCAATTAACACCTTGTTGGCGCTGCGGAGGTGATCATCGAGCCCATCAATGCCGCTTCAAACACTATGCGTGCAAAGGGTGTGGAACAATGTGACATCTCCAGCAAATGTGCAGACGAGCTGCAAACCCTGCAAACCACCACATTGCAGAGGAGGACTGACCCATGGCGGATCAAAGTGGACTAGAGACTCGAACCGAGGAGGCAGAAGTGCATGGGGTACACACCTTCACCACGAAATGTCCACCGATTATGTTAAAAGTTGAACTGAACAGAATTCCAGTATCCATGGAATTGGACATGGGTGCACGTCAGTCTATCATGAGCAAAAAGGCCTTTGAGAGGCTGTGGTGCAACAAGGCACACAGGCCCAAGCTGAACCCTCTTCACACCAAGCTGAGAACTTACACTAAAGAGCTGATCCCTGCAATTGGCAGTGCAGCAGTAAAAGTCTCCTACGATGGAGCAGTGTACGAACTCCCACTATGGATAGTACCAGGAGATGGCCCCACACTGTTCGGCAGAAGCTGGCTGGGAAAAATCCGCTGGAACTGGGATGACATCCGAGCGCTTTCATCCGTCGACGATGTGCCCAGGTTTTGAGCAAGTTCTCGTCATTGTTTGAGCCAGGCATCGGAAATTTCTCTGGGGCGAAGGTGCAGATCCACTTGATTCCCGGTACACGACCCATCCACCACAAGGCACGTGTGGAGCCATACATGATGCGAGAGAAAGTGGAGATCGAGCTGGACAGGCTGCAACGAGAGGGCATCATCGCACCGGGTGAGTTCAGTGAGTGGGCCAGTCCGATTGTTCCAGTTCTCAAGGGCGATGGCACGGTCAGAATTTGTGGGGACTATAAAGTAACGATTAACTGTTTTTCGCTGCAGGACCAGTACCCACTACCTAAGGTGGACAACCTATTTGCGACACTGGCAGGAGGGAAGACGTTCACCAAGGTGGACCTGACCTCGGCCTACATGATGCAGGAGCTGGCGGAATCTTCGAAAGGCCTCACCTGCATCAACACGCACAAAGGTCTGTTCATCTACAATAGATGCCCGTTTGGGATTCAATCGGCCGTGGCTATTTTTCAAAGGAACATGGAAAGTCTGCTAAAGTCGGTTTTTCGCACCGTGGTTTTCCAGGACGACATATTGATCACAGGTCGGGACACCATCGAACACTTGCAGAACCTGGAAGAGGTTCTAAGTCGGCTAGATCGTGTGGGACTCAGGTTGAAATGCTCAAAATGTGTTTTCCTGGCACCAGAGGTCGAGTTCTTAAGGAGAAGAATCGCGGCAGAGGGCATCGTACGGGATCGGGTGTGTGTTACAACAAGCAAACGAATCGGGAACATTGCAACCGGTCGCTTATGTGCCCAGGAGTTTGTCCAAGGCCGAAAGGGCCTACAGCATGATTGAAAAAGAAGCTCTGCCATGCATTTACGAGGTGAAAAAAATGCACCAGTATCTGTTTGGGCTTAAGTTCGAGTTAGAAACTGACCATAAGCCACTCATATCGCTATTCTCAGAGAGCAAAGGTATCAATACCAATGCCTCTTCTTGCATCCAAAGATGGGCGCTCACGCTGTCTGCATATAACTATGTAATTCGCCACAGGCCAGGCACAGAGAACTGCACTGATGCTCTCAGTCGGTACCATTGCCCACCACCGGGGTGGAAATGGCACAGCCTGCAGACTTGCTCTTGGTGATAGATGCATTTGAAAACGAAAGTCACCAATTACGGCCCGCCAGATCAGGACTTGGACCAGCCAGGATCCTTTACTGTCCCTTGTAAAAAACTGTGTCCTCCATGTGAGCTGGTCCAGCGCCCAAGCGGAGATGCATGAAGAGATTAAGCCATTCCAGCGGCACAAAGACGAAATGTCCATACAGGCGGATTGTCTTTTGTGGGGTAATCGCGTGGTTTTGCCCAAGAAAGGCAGGGAAATGTTTATACGCGACCTACACAGTACCCACCCAGGCATAGTAATGATGAAAGCTATACCCAGATCCCATGTGTGGTGGCCCGGCATCGACTCAGATTTGGAGTCTTGTGTGCGTCAATACAACACTTGCTCTCAACTGAGCAATGAACCCAGGGAGGCACCGCTAAGTTTGTGGTGATGGCCCTCCAAATCATGGTGTAGGATCCACGTTGACCTCACTGGCCCGTTTCTAGGCAAAATGTTCTTGGTTGTTGTGGATGCTTATTCAAAATGGATTGAGTGTGTAATAATGTCTGTAAGCACGTCCACTGCCACCATCGAAAACCTACGAGCCATGTTTACCACACACGGCCTGCCTGATGTCCTTGTCAGCGACAATGGGCTGTGTTTCACCAGCGCTGAATTAAAGAAATTCATGACCCGCAATGGGATCAAGCACGTCACATCTGCTCCGTTCAAGCCAACATCTAACAGCCAGGCAGAACGGGCAGTCCAAATCATCAAGCAAAGCTTGAAACGCGTGTCAGAAGGCTCCCTGCAGACCTGCCTGTCCCGAGTCCTGCTCAGCTACCGCACAAGACCCCGCTCAGCTACCGCACAAGACCCCACTCGCTCACCGGGGTTCCCCCAGCCGAACTGCTCATAAAAAGGTCACTCAAAACAAGGCTCTCTCTAGTCCACCCTGATCTCCATGATCATGTCGAAGGCAGGCGGCATCAACAAAGCATGTACCATGATCGCGCAAATTTGTCACGCGATACTGAAGTCAATGACCCTGTATATGTACTCAACTATGGACATGGTTCCAAATGGCTTGTTGGCACTGTCGTAGCCAAAGAAGGGGGTAGGTTGTTTCAGGTCAAACTTGCAAATGGACTAATTTGCAGAAAGCATTTGGAACAAACCAAACTGCGATTCACAGACAGCCATAAGCAACCTGAAGAGGACACCACCAACTTCGACCCTCCGATACACACACAAGTGGCAACTGACATCATGGTTGACCACGAAGCTGAACTCATCATCCCCAGCAGCCCAGCAAGGCTGGCTGCACAGCAGCCCAGTGAAGGCCCAACCAACTCACCTGCACCTGTCTTTGTACCGAGATGATCAACTAGGGAGAAGAAAGCCCCATTTTGTCTCACCCTGTAAATAAGTGTACTATTGACTTTGGGGGAGGAGTGATGTTATGTATGCAACAACTTGTAACCAGCATTCTACCGCCATCAGAGGGCACATCTGTTGGAGTCCCAAGGGATCCCAGCATCTCTTGGGAGCACTGTATAAAAGCAGGCCTCCCATGCTGTTCCAGCACTCTGGAGTCAGAATAAAGAGACTAAGGTCACACTTACTCAAGTCTACAGTACTCAGTCACATTGCTTTATTTAAGACATAACAGGAGCTAACTGTTTTTGGGTCAAATTTAACTTAACATCAGCATATTAGCACATTAATAATTCCCAGGCAAATAGACAAAAAACCTAAAAATTTGACCACTTCACTTTGGTTTTTCAACAGAATAAGAACGATGTCTGACTTATTAGCTTTAAACTACAAGATTTTAAGATATTCCAATTACCAAAACTGCTAGTTTTCCTCTGAGTACTCCATCTTTGAAATGTGATGTTTTGTATGACAACAGACTAAACAATAGAAAAATAAGTTTTGAACAAGAGGAGTATTGTAAATTTACTGCTTCATCGATTCACCAACTGTTACCTTGATGTGACTTCTCAACTTTTCAATTGATGTAAAAAGTGAGAAAACTTGATACGATTAAATCCAAGTTGCCTTTCCTATCTAATTGCTCAGATTTGTGAGCAAACTGAAGGATTATTCACAGGTAATTTTCTAAGCATATGACTGTAATCTACATCTGCAAATCATTTCTAACTCTTTCTCCTGGTCATTTACACACTGCCTGGAACACATTAGAGTTCTAAGAAGCTATTTAGAAAAAGTCTGACCCTTCTTCAGGTGGATTTGCCATATACCAAAATCCATATCAGAGATTATATTCCAATAACCTTAGTCCACATGTGACATTTTGTAAAGAGAGAATGACCAACAATATATCTACTACAGTCTTGTGTAAAGAAAAGAAAGAAAGACTTGCATTTACATAGCGCCTTTCATGACCTCAGGACGTCCCAATGCGCTATACAGCCAATGAACTACTTTGGAAGTGTAGTCACTGTTGTAATGTAGGAAACGTCATGTCATGTCATGTAGGTGTAAGGTACAGATTATGATTGTCGCTGTCCTTGTATCAATGCTTAACATGTTCATTAGTTAACACCCATATTTAAAAAGTGCAGAAAGGCATTGATATGAGTGTGTTATGAGGAAATAGCATATTTAACATTTGTATGAAAAAGGGATGCATTTATTTGTACTGGAAAAAGGGCCAACATGCTCCACCCTTTGTTTCTGATTGGTCCCCTTGGAGGATAAGCCACACCCTGAAGTTTCACAGGAATGTGTCACTGAAACCGCCCATCCCAAGGTTTCACTGACTTTGCAAATTGTTACTCGATCCACTTTGACTTCCTGAAGTGACAAAGGACAGAGCTCCACAGAAGACAGCAAGGGCCAGCCAAAGTGCCTTACCCCAGTCCAAGTGCATGCCTCCCCCAGCCGAAGTGCCTTACCCCAGTCCAAGTACATCTCTCCCCCAGCCAAAGTGCCTTACCCCAGTCCAGGTACATCTCTCCCCCAGCCAAAGTGCCTTACCCCAGTCCAAGTACATCTCACCCCAGCCAAAGTGCCTTCCCCCAGTCCAAGTACATGCCTGCCCAAGCTGAAATACCTTATCCAAGTGCAAGTGCATCCATCCATACACCGCCTCCCCCCCCCTCCCACCACCATAGATGGAGCATAGTGTACGGATTGTTATCAGGTTTATTGGGTATGAAGTGAATAGTGACAGTGTTGTGACTTCTGGATATCACCCAGTCCAACGATGTCCCTTGTAGGGGGTTGGAAGAACATGATCCATCTTCCCTGAGATCCCTCTCTCCCCTCAGATCAACCCCCACCTCCGTGTCACCCCCCCAGCCTCTCTCTCCCCAAGCCTCTCTCTCTCTTCCCCCAGCCTCTCTCTCTCTCCCTCCAGCCTCTCTCTCTCTCTCTCTCCCTCCAGCCTCTCTCTCTCTCTCTCTCTCTCTCTTTCCCCAGCCTCTCTCTCTCTCTCTCTTTCCCCAGCCTCTCTCTCTCTCTCTCCCCCCAGCCTCTCTCTCTCTCTCTCTCCCAGCCTCTCTCTCTCACTCTCTCTCTCCCCCAGCCTCTCTCTCTCCCCCCAGACTCTCTCACTCTTTCTCCCCCCAGCCTATCTCTCTCTCTCTCTCCCCCCAGCCTCTCTCTCTCTCTTTCTCTTCCTCCAGCCTCTCTCTCTCTCTCTCTCTCCCCCAGTCTCTCTCTCTCTCTCCCCCAGCCTCTCTCTCTCTTCCCTAGCCTCTCTCTCTCTCCACCTTCTCTCTCTCCCCCTCCAGACTCTCTCTCTCTCTCCCCCCAGCCTCTCTCTCTCCCCCAGCCTCTCTCTCTCTCTCTCTGCCCCCAGCCTCTCTCTCTCTCTCGCCCAGCCTCTCTCTCTTTCTCTCCCCGCAGTCTCTTTCTCTCTCTCTCCCCCCAGACTCTCTCTCTTTCTATCTCCCCACAGCCTCTTTCTCTCTCCCCCAGCCTTTCTCTCTCTCTACCCCTCCAGCCTCTCTCTCCCCCCCAATCTCTCTCTTTCTCTCTCTCCCCCCGTCTCGCTCTCTCTCCCCATCTCTCTCTCTCTCCCCCCAGTCTCTCTCTCCCCCCAGTCTCTCTCTCCCCCCAGTCTCTCTCTCCCCCTGTCTCTCTCTCTCTTGCTCTCTCTCTCTCTCTCCCCCCCACCCCCAGCCCCTCTCTCTCTCTCTCTCTCTTTCCACCCCGTCTCTCTCGATTCCCCCCCCCCGTCTCTCTCAATTTCCCCCCGTCTCTCTCTCTCTCTCCCACCATCTCTCTCTCTCCCCCATCTACCTCTTCCCCCCTTCTCTCCCTCTTCCCCCCATCTCTCTCTCCCCCCCGTCTCTCTCTTTCTCTGCCCACCATCCCCACCAGCCCCCCCGCCCCCGTCTCTCTCCCCGCCGTCTCGCTCTCTTCTCTCC
Source organism: Pristiophorus japonicus (assembly GCF_044704955.1). Taxonomy (NCBI): domain Eukaryota; kingdom Metazoa; phylum Chordata; class Chondrichthyes; family Pristiophoridae; genus Pristiophorus; species Pristiophorus japonicus. The sequence goes on from NC_091981.1 coordinate 139,486,318, forward strand.
CTGTTATGTATATAACTATATAATACTTGCCACCAGAGGGCAGGACTGTTGGAGTCCTAAAGGTCACCTGCACACACGTGCAGGACCAGTATAAAAGGCTGGCTGCCATGTTGTTTAGGCATTCTAGAGTTGTAATAAAGAAGACTAAGGTCACACTAAGTTTAGCTCACAATACTCAGTCTCGTGGAGTTCTTCTATACACAACAACTGGCGACGAGTAACAGAATATGAACCTTCACGCAACCATGGCTGCCGTTGGAATATTAGACAGAATCGTAGAGGATGATGATTGGGAAACCTTCGTCAAGCATCTCGACCAGTACTTCATGGCCAACGAGCTGGAAGGAGACACCAATGGGGCCAGCGCAGGGCCGTTCTTCTCACCGTCTGTGGGCCTAAAATATACGGCCTCATCAAGAATCTGCTTCACCGACAAAACTAACGGAGAAGGAATATACAGAGTTGTGAACGCAGGTTCAGAACCACCCCAAACTGAAGGAGAGTATCCTCATGGCCAGATACTGCTTTTACACACACCATCGCTCCGGGGGCCATGACGTGGCGGAATATGTCACAGACCTGAGACGCCTCATAGGACCTTGTGATTTTGGAGCTGCATTGGGGCAAATGCTGCAGGACTTTTTTGTGCTGGGCATCAGCCATGAGGTCATTCTTCGAAAGCTGCTGGCTGCCGAAACCCTAGACGTGAGCAGGGCCATCATGGCCACGGACAATAACACCAAATAGATATCTTCTCACCGTCAAAGCTCGCCAGCAAGTACTGTGCATTAAAATGACGTCACTAGCAGGCTGAACTGCATTTGGCAGGGCCGAAACGTCTGCGGCTGCAAGACCTGTGATGACTCAGAGTCCGCCATCGGGGGTGAATGTGAATTCATTCGCACCGTGTTGATGCTGCGGGGATAATCATGGGGCCCATCAATGTCGATTCAAGCACTACATGTGCAAAGGCTGCACAATGATAGGGCACCTCCAGCGAATGTGCAAACGTGCTGCGACATACCACGTGGCAGAGGATGATCGATCCGGCACAAATCACGCAGCACAGGCAACTCAACTCGAGGAAGAAGTGTATGGGGTACATACCTTCATCACCAAGAGCCCTCCTATAATGCTGAAAGTCAAATTAAATGGAGTTCCAATATCCATGGAGTTGGACACGGGTGCGAGTCAGTCAATAATGAACCAGAAGGCTTTCGAGAAACTGTGGAGCAATACAGCACAAAGGTCCAAACTGAGCCCAATTAATGCAAAGCTGCATACCTACACCAAAGAGCTCATATCAGTCATAGGTCATGCACAGCTCCATCATACAATACCTTCACTGCCGCATTTCCAATCAGAAATAGACAGAAAGGAAAAAGAGATGGGGTAGCGTTGCTGGTTAAAGAGGAAATTAACGCGATAGTAAGGAAGGACATTAGCTTGGATGATGTGGAATCTGTATGGGTGGAGCTGCGGATTACCAAAGGGCAGAAAACGCTAGAAGGAGTTGTGTACAGACCACCAAACAGTAGTTGTGAAGTTGGGGACAGCATCAAACAAGAAATTAGGGATGCGTGCAATAAAGGTACAGCAGTTATCATGGGCGACTTTAATCTACATATAGATTTGGCTAATCAAACTGGTAGCAATACGATGGTGGAGGATTTTCTGGAGTGTATTAGGATGATTTTCTAGACCAATATGTTGAGGAACCAACTAGAGGGCTAGCCATCCGAGACTGGGAGATGTGTAATGAGAAAGGATAATTAGAAATCTTGTTTTGCGAGGCCCCTTGGGGAAGAGTGACCATAATATGGTAGAATTCTTTATTAAGATGGAGAGTGACACAGTTAATTCAGAGACTAGGGTCCTGAACTTAAGGAAAGGTAACTTCGATGGTATGAGACGTGAATTGGCTAGAATAGACTGGCAAATGATACTTAAAGGGTTGACGGTGGATAGGCAATGGCAAACATTTAAAGATCACATGGATGAACTGCAACAATTGTACATCCCTGACTGGAGTAAAAACAAAATGGGGAAGGTGGCTCAACTGTGGCTAACAAGGGAAATTAGGGATAGTGTTAAATCTAAGGAATAGGCATATAAATTGGTCAGAAAAAGCAGCAAAGCTGAGGAGTGGGAGAAATTTAGAATTCAGCAGAGGAGGACAAAGGGATTAATTAGGAGGGGGGAATAGAGTATGAGAGGAAGTTTGCTGGGAACATAAAAACTGACTGCAAAAGCTTCTATAGATATGTGAAGAGAAAAAGATTAGTGAAGACAAATGTAGTTCCCTTGCAGTCAGAATCAGGGTGAATTTATAATGGGGAACAAAGAAATGGCAGACCAATTGAACAAATACTTTGGTTCGGTCTTCACGAAGGAAGACACATATAACCTTCCAGAAATACAAGGGGACTGAAGGTCTAGCGAGAAGGAAGAGCTGAAGGAAATGCTTTTTAGTCAGGAAATTGTTCTAGGGAAATTGATGGGATTGAAGGCCGCTAAATCCTCAGGGCTTGATAGGCTGCATCCCATAGTACTTAAGGAAGTGGCCCTAGAAATAGTGGATGCATTGGTGATCATTTTCCAACAGTCTATCGACTCTGGATCCGTTCCTATGGAGTGGAGTGTAGCTAATGTAACACCACTTTTTAAAAAAGGAGGGAGTGAGAAAACAGAGAATTATCGACCGGTCAGCCTGACATCGGTGGTGGGGAAAATGTTATTATCAATTATTAAAGATGTAATAGCAGCGCAGTTGGAAAGCAGTGACAGGATCGTTCCAAGTCAGCATGGATTTATGAAGGGGAAATCATGCTTGACAAATCTTCTAGAATTTTTTGAGGACGTAACTAATAGAGTGGACAAGGGAGAATCAGTGGATGTGGTGTATTTGGACTTTCAAAAGGCTTTTGACAAGGTCCCACACAAGAGATTAGTGTGCAAAATTAAAGCACATGGCATTAGGGGTAATGATAGAGAATTGGTTGGCAGACAGGAAGCAGAGAATAGGGATAAACGGGTCCTTCTCAGAATGGCAGGCAGTGACTGGTGGGGTGCTGCAGGGCTCAGTGCTGGGACCCCAGCTATTTACAATATACATCAATGATTTAGATGAAGGAATTGAGTGTAATATCTCCAAGTTTGCAGATGACACTTAGCTGGGTGGCGGTGTGAGCTGTGAGGAGGATGCTAAGAGGCTGCAGGGTGACTTGGACAGGTTAGGTGATGCAGTATAATGTGGATAAATGTGAGGTTATCCACTTTGGTGGCAAAAACATGAAGGCAGAATATTATCTAAATGGCGGCAGATTAGGAAAATGGGAGGTGCAATGAGACCTGGGTGTCATGGTACATCAGTCATTGAAAGTTGGCATGCAGGTACAGCAGGTGGTGAAGAAGACAAATGGCATGTTGGCCTTCATAGCCAGGGGATTTGAGTATTGGAGCAGGGAGGTCTTACTGCAGTTGTACAGGACCTTGGTGAGGTCTCACCTGGAATATTGTGTTCAGTTTTGGTCTCCTAATCTGAGGAAATACGTTCTTGCTATTGAGGGAGTGCAGGAGTAGGCCATTCGGCACTACGAGCCTTCCCCACTATTCAATAAGATCATGGCTGATCATTCACCTCAGTACCCCTTTCCTGCTTTCTCTCCATACTCCTTGATCCCTTTAGCTGTAAGGGCCATACCTAACTCCCTCTTGAATATATCCAATGAACTGGCATCCCTTGCTATTTGAACCAGGCATCGGCAACTTCACAGGCGCCAAGGTACAGATCCATCTAGGCCTTGATGCACGGCCCGTCCATCACATGGCTCGGGCGGTTCCGTACATAATGAGGGAGAAAGTTGAGATCGAACTGGACAGACTCCAATGCGAAGGAATCATATCGCCAGTCAAGTTCAATGGAAAGGCAGTCCAATTGTCCCAGAGTTGAAAAGCGATGGCACAGTCAGAATCTGCGGAGACTACAAGGTAACGATTAACCGAGTTTCACGACAGGACCAGTACCTGCTGCCCAAGGCGGATGACTTGTTCGCAACATTAGCGGGGGTGACGTTGTTCACCAAGTTGAACCTAACCTCCACCTACATGACACAGGAGCTGGCTGAATCTTTGAAAAGACTGACGTGCATCAACACACACAAAGGACTGTTTAAATACCGCAGGTGCCCTTTCGGGATTCGCTCGGCTTCAGCCATTTTCCAGAGAAACATGAAGAGTTTGCTGAAATTTGCTCATCGCACCGTTGTGTTTCAAGACGACATCCTGATCACTAGTCGTGACACCATCGAACATCTACACAACCTAGAAGAGTTTCTAAGTCGCCTGGACAGAGTGGGACTCAGGCTGAAACTCTCCAAGTGTGTTTTCCTGATGTCAGAAGTCGAATTTTTGGGGAGAACAATTGCAGCAGACGGCATCAGACCCATGGACTCAAAGACAAAGGCCATCAGGAATGCACCCAGACCACAGACTGTGACGGGGCTGTGTTTGTTGCTGGGACTCCTCAACTATTTTGGTAACTTTCTACCCGGGTTGAGCACGTTGTTAGAGCCTTTGCACATGTTGTTATGTAAGGGTGATGACTGGGTTTGGGGAAAATCTCAAGAAACAGCCTTTGAGAAGGCCAGGAACCTGCTCTGTCCAAATAAGTTTCTTGTACACTATGACCCATGTAAACATTTAGTGCTAGCTTGTGACACCTCATTGTACAGGACCGGCTGTGTGTTACAGCAAGCCAATGTATTGGGCATCTTCCAACTGGTTGCATATGCGTCTAGAAGTCTGTATAAGGCTGAGAGAGCCAATGGTATGGTCAAGAAAGAGACATTAGTATGTGTATATGGGGTTAAGAAAATGCACCAATACCTATTTGGACTTTGGTTTGAGCTTGAAACTGACCACAAGCCACTCATTTCGCTGTTTTCAGAGAGCAAAGGTATAAATACCAATGCTTTGTCCCACATCCAAAGATGGGCACTAACATTATCCGCTTATGACTATGTTATCCGCCACAGACCAGGCACTGAAAACTGTGCCGATGCTCTCGGCCGGCTACCATTACCCACCACTGGGATTGAAATGGCACAGCCTGCAGACTTGCTACTGGTCATGGATGCTTTTGAGAGCAAGGGGTCACCCGTCACAGCTCGTCAGATCAGGACCTGGACCAGCCAGGATCCTGTGCTATCATTAACAAAGAGTTGCGTCCTAAATGGGAACTGGTCGGTCGTTCCCGGGGAAATGCAAGATGAAATTTAGCTGTTTCACCGACGCAAAGATGAAATGTCCATCCAATCGGCTTGTCTCTTATGGGGTAATCGCATGGTTTTGCCAAAAAAGGCAGGGAAACGTTTATATGTGACCTACACAGTACCCACTCAGGCATTGTCACGATGAAGACAATTGCCAGGTCGCATGTTTTGTGGCCCGGCATTGACTTGGACTTGGAGTCATGCGTGCATCACTGCAACACTTGCTCGCAACTGAGCAATGCACCAAGGGAGGCTCTACTGAGTCTGTGGTCATGGCCCTCCAAATCATGGTCCAGGATCCACATAGATTTCGCCGGCCCCTTTCTCGGAAAGATGTTTTTGGTATTTGTGGATGCTTACTCGAAATGGATTGAATGCATAATCATATCATCCAGCACATCCACAGCCACCATTGAAAGCCTCCGGGACCTGTTCACCACCCATGGCTTGCTCGACGTCCTTGTCAGCGACAATGGACCATGTTTCACCAGCTCGGAATTCAATGAGTTTATGACCTGTAATGGCATGTCAGGTCTGCTCCGTTTAAGCCCGCGCCTAATGTCCAAGTGGAGCGGGAAGTCCTTACAATCAAGCAGAGCATGAAACGGGTGACGGACGGCTCCCTGCAGTCCCACTTATCTCGCATTCTGTTCAGTTACCAGACGTGACTCCACTCGCTCACCAGGGTTCCCCCTGCAGAATTGTTAATGAAGAGACCCTCAAAACCAGGCTCTCCCTAGTCCACCCGGATCTTAATGATCATGTGGAAACCCGGCGACACCGGCAGAACATGTACCACGATCGCACGGATGTTTCACGTGACATTGATGTTAACGACCCTGTGTTTATCCTGAATTAAGGTCATGGTCCCATGTGGGTTGCCGGCACTATTTTGGCCAAGAAAGGGAATAGGGTGTTTATAATCAAACTGTTAAATGGCCAAATGTGCAGAAAACATTTAGATCAGACCAAATTGCGATGTACTGACAACCAGGAACGACTTGAACAGGACGTCACCATCGACGATCTCCAACACACACCCAACCAGCAATCGATCTCACTGTCAATCACGAGGATGAACCCACCGTTTCTGATAGTCCGGTCAGACCAGCAGCGGTGCAGTGCAGTAATGGTCCAACCAACTCACACACACCATCGTTAGAACTTATACGATCAACCAGGGAGCGAAGGGCTCCGGATTGCCTTAACTTGTAAATAACTTGTACCGAAGACTTGGGTGGGGGGCGTGGGGGGGGGGGGGAGGGAAGTGATGTTATGCATGTAACTATGTAATACTTGCCACCAGAGGGCGCGACTGTTGGAGTCCTAATTGTCACCTGCACACACGTGCAGGGCCAGTGTAAAAGGTTGGCTGCCATGTTGTTTAGGCACTCTGGAGTTGTAATAAAGAAGACTAAGGTCACAATAAGTTTAGCTCACATTACTCAGCCTCGTGGAGTTCTTCTATACACAACACGCCCCACCGTCTCGCTTCTCTGCCCGCAGTTGTGTATCTGTAAAGCATGCACTCCCATGTTCCGCCACCAGGGAGTGCATCCCCTGAAGTCCCAAGGGATCCCAGCATCCCTTGGGAGCACTGTATATAAGCCGGCCCTTAAGGCCTGTTCCTCACTCTGGAGTGTCTTAATAAAGACTGTTAATTTAACCTCCCTGTGTGCAGTTTCATTTGTGTCAGGAACACAATAACTGGCGATGAGTATACGAATCCAACGCAAAGATGCAGCAAACTGTGGGCATCCTGGAGAAGTTCTCAGAGGGTTAGGACTGGGAAGCCTATGTCGAATGGCTAGACCAGTACTTTGTAGCCAATGAGCTGGACGGAGAAGGAAGCGCTGCAAAAAGGAGAGCGATCCTCCTCACGCTGCGGGGCACCGACTTACAGCCTCATGAAGAATCTTCTGGCTCCGGGGAAACCCACAGATAAGTCGTATGAGGAGCTGTGTACACTGGTTCGGGAGCATCTTAACCCAAGGGAGAGTATGCTGATGGCGAGGTATCGGTTCGACACGTGCCAACGATCTGAAGGTCAGGAAGTGATGAGCTACGTCGCCGAGCTAAGGCGACTTGCAGGACAATGTGAGTTTGATGGCTACCTGGAGTAAATGCTCAGACTTTTTTGTCCTGGGCATTGGCCGTGAGACCATCCTACGAAAACTTTTGACTGTAGAGACACCGACCCTCAGTAAGGCCATTGCGATAGCACAGGCATTTATGTCCACCAGTGATAACACCAAACAAATCTCTCAGCACACAAGTGCTAGCAATGTTCATAAATTAACTGGAACTGTGTTTGTGAGCAGAAACCACGAGTCTGCAACTGCCAGCAGGCCTCAGGTGACCCAGATGACTCAGAGTCCGCAACAAAGGATGAATGCAAGGCAATTCACACGTTGTTGGCAATGTGGAGGCTTCCATTCAGCCTATTCATACCGCTTCAAAGGGTATGTTTGCAAGAGCTGTGGAACAATGGGGCACCTCCAACGAGCTTGCAGATGAGCTGCAAGCTCTGCAAATCCTGCTAACCACCACGTGACAGAAGAAGATCGGTCCATGGTGGATCAAAGCAATTTCGAGCCTCAGAGAGGAGGCAGATGTTGAAGTACACGGGGTGCACACATTTTCGACGAAATGTCTACCTATAATGCTAAATGTAAAATTGAATGGCTTACCCGTAGCCATGGAACTGGACACTGGCATTAGCCAATCCATCATGAGTAAAAAGATGTTTGAGAGACTGTGGTGCAACAAGGCACTCAAACCAGCCCTGAGCCCCATCTACACGAAACTGAGAACGTACACCAAAGAGCTTATCACTGTCCTGGGCAGTGCCATGGTCAAGGTCACCTACGAGGGCACGGTGCATGAACTGCCACTCTGGATTGTCTCGGGCGATGGCCCCACACTGCTTGGAAGGAGCTGGCAGGGCAAAATCCACTGGAACTGGGATGACATCCGATCGCTATCACATGTCGATGAGGCCTCATGTACCCAGGTTCTTAACAAATTTCCTCCCCTTTTTGTGCCAGGCATTGGAAACTTTTCCGGGGCGAAGGTGCAGATCCACTTGGTCCCAGAGGCACGACAAGGCGTGAGCGGTACCTCACATGATGAGGGAGAGAGTGGAAATTGAGCTGGACAGGCTGCAACGCGAGGGCATCATCTCCCCAGTGGAATTCAGCGACTGGGCCAGCCCGATTGTTCCAGTACTCAAAAGTGATGGCACGGTCAGGATTTGTGAGGATTATAAAGTAACTATTAATTGTTTCTCACTACAGGACCAATACCCGCTACCTAAGGCAGACGACCTATTTGCGACGTTGGCAGGAGGCAAGACATTCACCATGTTCGACCTGACTTCGGCCTACATGATGCAGGAGCTGGAGGAGTCTTTGAAGGGCCTCACCTGCATCAACACACACACAAGGGACTGTTCATCTACAACAGATGCCCGTTTGGAATTCGGTCGGCTGCAGCGATCTTCCAGAGAAACATGGAGAGCCTACTCAAGTCGATACCACGCACGGTGGTTTTTCAGGATGACATACTGGTCACGGGTCGGGACACCGCCGAGCACCTACAAAACCTGGAGGAGGTCCTCTAGTGACTGGATCGCATAGGGCTGCGGCTGAAGTGGTCGAAATGCGTCTTCATGGCAACAGAAGTGGAGTTTATGGGGAGAAAGATCACGGCAGACGGCATTCGGCCAACAGACACCAAGACAGAGGCTATCAGGAATACGCCCAGGCCACAGAACGTCACGGAGCTGCGGTCGTTCCTGGGACTCCTCAACTATTTTGGTAACTTCCTACCGGGGTTAAGCACCCTCTTAGAGCCCCTACATGTATTAATGCGTAAAGGTGAGAACTGGCTATGGGGAAAAAAAACAAGTAATTGCTTTTGAGAAAGCCAGAAACATTTTATGCTCCAACAAGCTGCTTGTATTGTACAACCCGTATAAAAGACTCGTGCTCGCATGTGATGCATCGTCGTACGGAGTCGGGTGTGTATTACAACAAGCTAACGTTGCAGGGAAGTTGCAACCTGTCGCCTATGCCTCCAGGAGTTTGTCTAAGGCCGAGAGGGCCTGCAGCATGATTGAGAAAGAGGCATTAGCGTGTGTGTTCGGGGTAAAGAAAATGCACCAGTACCTGTTTGGTCTCAAATTTGAGCTGGAAACCGATTAGAAGCCCCTCATATCCATGTTCGCTGAGAGGGAGACGTTCATTTCAGATCTCCACAGCACACACCCGGGTATAGTAATGATGAAAGCGATAGCCAGATCCCACGTGTGGTGGCCCGGTATCGACTCTGACTTAGAGTCCTGTGTACGGCAATGCAGCATGTGTGCTCAGTTGAGCAACACGCCCAGAGAGGCACCACTAAGTTTGTGGTCCTGGCCCTCCAGATCATGGTCAAGGATCCATGTCGACTATGCAGGCCCGTTTCTCGGTAAAATATTCCTGGTGGTGGTGGATGCTTTTTCAAAATGGATTGAATGTGAAATAATGTCGTGAAGCACCGCCACTGCCACCATTGAAAGCCTGAGGGCCATGTTTGCCACCCAAGGCCTGCCTGACATACTGGTCAGTGACAACGGGCCATGTTTCACCAGTGCTGAATTTAAAGAATTCATGACCCACAATGGGATCAAACATGTCACCTCAGCCCCGTTTAAACCAGCCTCCAATGGGCAGGCAGAGCGGGCAGTACAAACAATCAAACAAAGCCTCAAACGAGTCACAGAAGGCTCACTACAAACCCGCCTGTTCCGAGTACTGCTCAGCTACCACACGAGACCCCCCGGCTGAGCTACTCATGAAAAGGACACTTAAAACCAGACGCTCGCTGATTCACCCCAACCTGCATGATCAGGTAGAGAGCAGGCGGCAGCAACAAAATGTAAACGATGGTCGCGCCACTGTGACACGGGAAATTGATCTGAATGACCCTGTGTATGTGCTAAACTATGGACATGGTCCCAAGTGGATCGCGGACACGGTGATAGCTAAAGAAGGGAGTAGGGTGTTTGTATTCAAACTAGACAATGGACAAATTTGCAGAAAGCACCTGGACCAAACAAGGCTGCGGTTCACAGACTGCCCTGAACAACCCGCAGCAGACACCACCTTTTTCGAGCACACCCAAAGGATCAACGATACCACGCTAGACCAGGAAATCGAACCCATCACGCCCAACAGCCCAACAAGGCCAGGCTCGCCCAGCAGCCCTGCAGGGCCAATGACACACCAGCGCAGCGAGGGCACAGCCAACACACCAGAACAGACATTTGTACCGAGGCGGTCCACCAGGGAAAGAACAACTCCCGACCGCCTCACCTTGTAAATAGTTTTCACTTTGACTTTGGGGGTGGAGTGATGTTGTGTATCTGTAAAGCATGCACTTCCATGTTCTGCCACCAGGGAGTGCATCCCCTGAAGTCCCAAGGGATCTGAGCATCCCTTGGGAGCACTGTATATTAGCTAGCCTCTAAGGCCTGTTCCTCACTCTGGGGTGTCTTAATAAAGACTGAGGTTACTGTTACTTTAACCTCTCATCTGTGTCAGGAACACAACACCCACAATCTCTCTCTCTCCTCTCCCCACTGTTGTGTCCTTACACACTACAGCAAATCAACACGAGGCACATACTGGAGACAAGGTCACTCTGTGACCTGTACCTTTATTCACAGAACCAAGAAGTGATGACTCTGCGTGGGACCTCCCTTTATATACCTGGATGACCAGGTGAGGAGTGTCTCCCACAAGTTCACCGCCTGTGGTCAAGGTGTGCATTTCTCAAGTGTACACAGTGTACAGTGTTGTTACATAAAGGTCACAGTTATGTGAAGGTTAAAAACATGACACCCACCGTCCTGTCCCCTTAGTACAGATTCACACGAGGCATGTAGAAGGCAAGGTCACTCTGGACCTGCACCTTTATTTCACAGCTCTGGAATGCTGCACTTGCCTGAGACCTGTCCTTATATACCTGTCTCTTGCAAGTGCACCCCTGGTGGTAAGGTATGCTGGTGGTTACAGGTCATATCTTATTACAGTCATGTATAGCATGTTAGGATACAGTTATATATAATAAAGTAAGATACATGACATCACCATTCCCCAAGGTCTTATTGTCTTTATAGGTTCATTCTGTCAAGTGGTCTACACTCTTGTGTGGAGCGTCTTAGTTGTGGTTCAGTTGTTTGCGTTGGTGTCTGTTTTTCTTTGGGTGTGGTTGCTAATATCTCGCCTGGGCTGTCTGTTTCGATTGGTGTGATTGTTGTTGACTCGCCTGGGCTGTCTGTTGGGATTGCCCTTTCCTCAGGTCATTCCCTCTGTCTGTCCACCAGGTGTGGTGCGAGTTCCACATTGTAGTCTGCCTCTGGTTCCGCAGTGTTGTTGGTAAATCTGCTTTTGACTTGGTCTACATGCCTCCGGCAGGTTTTGCCATTGTCCATTTGTACTACCAGTAGCCTGTTTCCTTCCTTGCCCGTTACTGCCCCTGCAAGCCATTTGGGAACCCTGCCATAGTTTAGTACAAACACTTTGTCCCCTATCTCATTCCATCTCCCCCTCGAATTTCTGTCATGGTACTCAGTCAGCTTACGGCGTTTTGCCTCAACGATTTCGTGCATGTCTGGGAGGATTAATGAGAGCCTTGTTTTTATCAACAGTTGCGCGGGGGCGATCCCAGTTAGTGAGTGCGGACGAGATCTGTATGCCAGCAGCAGTCGTGACAGGCGACCCTGCAGCGTGGGATTTTGGATTTTAAGCATGCCTTGTTTAATGATTTGCACTGCTCTCTCCGCCTGGCCGTTGGAGGCCGGCTTGAACGGTGCCGTCTTGACGTGATTTATGCAGTGGTCAATTATAAAGTCTTGGAGTTCTGCGCTGGTGAAGCACGGACCATTGTCACTGACCAATATATCAGGGATTCCGTGCATTGCAAACATGGTTGCGAGGCTCTCCACATTGGTGGAGGTTGTGCTCGAGTTTAAAATGGTGCATTCGATCTATTTTGAAAATGCATCTACAACTACGAGGAACATTTTGCCCATGAATGGGCTGGCATAGTCTACGTGCACCCACGACCATGGTTTGGTGGGCCAGGGCCAGGGGCTCAGTGGAGCCTCCCTGGGGGCATTACTGAGTTGGGCACAAATGGTGCACCGCCGGATGCAGAGCTCCAAGTCCGCATCAATACCAGGCCACCAGTGGGATCTGGCTATGGCCTTCATGAGAACGATCCCCGGGTGCTCGCGGTGGAGCTCCCGGACAAATGCCTCTCTGCCTCGCAGAGGCATGACTACTTGGCTGCCCCACATCAGGCAGTCTGCTTTTAGTGACAGCTCATGCATGTGTCTATGGAAAGGTTTGATCTTCTCGGGGCAGGCATCGCGAGCCTCTGCCCAGTCATCAGTTAAGACACATCTTTTTACTCAGGATAACGTGAGGTCGCTGGCTGTCCAGGCTCTAATTTGGCGAGCCGTCATGGGCGAACCTGTGGACTCAAAGGCATTGATTGCCATAACGATCTCGCAGTCCTGTTCGTCAGACCCTTCCGTGGTCGCCAGGGGTAGCCTGCTGAGCACGTCGGCACAGTTGTCTGTGCCTGGTCTGTGCCTTATTGTGTAGTCGTAGGACGCCAGCATGAATGAATGCCCACCGTAAAATTCGCGCCGAGGCGTTGCCGTTTATTGCCTTGCCCTCGGATAGGAGGGACGTGAGGGGCTTGTGGTCAGTTTCTAATGCGAACTTGGCCCCGAAAAGGTATTGGTGCATCTTTTTGACACCGTACACGCAAGCGCGCGCCTCCTTCTCCACCATTCGGTACCTGCGCTCCGCCCGCGAAAGTGACCTGGTGGCATAAGCTATGGGTTGTAATTTGCCCGCACTATTGACATGTTGCAAAACGCACCCGACCCCATACGCTGACGCATCGCATGTGAGAACTAGCTTTTTACCTGGGTCAAAGAAAGTCAAAACACTGTTGGAACACAGAAGGTTGCGTGCCTTATTGAAGTCGTGGTCCTGGGCTTCCCCCCAAAACCAATCGCACCCCTTTCTGAGTAGCGCGTGGAGAGGCTCCAGCAGCGTGCTTAGGTTCTGCATAAAGTTCCCAAAGTAATTGAGTAACCCGAGAAAGGCGCGCAGTTCTGAGACATTCCGGGGCCTGGGTGCCAAGAGAATTGCTTCTGTTTTGGACTCTGTTGGGCGGATTCCATCAGCGACAATCCTTCTTCCCAAAAATTCAACCTCGGGTGCGAGAAACAGGCACTTGGATTTCTTGACTCGTAGGCCTGTTGGCACCCGAGAAATCAGCAAACAAGTTGTTTGAAGAATTAAGCACACTGGTAAGAGACCACCTGAAGCCAGCGAGCAGCCTACACATGGCCAGACACAGGTTCTACAACTACAGACGCTGTGTGGGCCAGAGCATACCCGACTTCATGGTGGAACTTCGGAGGTTGCCTAGCTTATGTGAGTTCTCCGATGAACTAAGGAGAGAAGTACTGGGAGACTATTTTTATTGAAGGAATAGGCCACGCAGGCATATTCCGAAAGCTCATAGAGACTAAGAACTTGACCCTAGAGGCAGCAGCACTGGTTGCACAGACATTCTTAGCAGGAGAAGAAGAAACGAGGTTGATCTACACTGCGGGTACGACAACTAACGAAACATCGGAACAAGGGGTTCACAGCGTGAAACAAGCCGCTACCCCCACACACAGACAAAGGCAGGAGAGTAGGCCTTCAACAGCAGGCAGTGGTGCCAGAAGCCATCAAGGGCCACATGAACGACCGTTCATATCTCATCAACCCACAATGCGAGCAATCAACTACAAACTGAGAGAAGCTCAAGAGAGATCAGCCAGACGCAGCTCATTCCTTGGAAACAATGGAAGCGGTCTGTGCTGGAGACGTGGGGGAAGGCACTCATCAAGGGGATGTCGATTTCAGCATGCCGTTTGCAGAAACTGCAACTATACAGGGCATCTGGCCCGCATGTGCAGAAAAATGACAGCTCGGCTGGTATACGAATCGGAAGGGTCATAAAGCGAACCAGAAGACGGTAGGGACATTACCCGGGACACCGATGTACAGCAGGTCAACACGATCAATGGCCACTGCTCTTACAACAAGACGCCTCCAATAATGATGAGGGTCCTACTCAACGGGATACCCGTCAACATGGAGCTGGATATGGGAGTGAGTCAATCTCTCATGAGCGCTCAACAATTTGAACAGCTGTGGCCGCACAAAAGAGACAGACCAAAACTCACAAGGGTCGATACCAAAAGAAGGACCTATACCAAAGAAATCGTCCCAGTCCTTGGCAGCGCCATGCTCTCAGTCACACACAAAGGGACAGAGAACCGACTTCCCCTGTGGATTGTCCCCGGAGATCTCCCAGCAATGCTGGGGAGAAGCTGGCTGGCAAAACTAAATTGGAAATGGGATGATGTTCACGCCATGTCGTCAGAGGAACGGACCTCCTGCTCAACAGTTCTAATTCGATTTGAACATCTCTTTCAGCCAGGTGTGGGCACCTTCAAAGGGGCTAAAGTCAAAATGACACAGGATGCTAGACCGGTCCATCACAAGGCTAGAGCTGTGTCCTATGTGATGAAGGAAAAGATTGAACATGAACTGGACAGGCTTCTGCGGAAGGCATTATCTCACCCGTGGAATTTAGTGACTGGGCAAGTCCCATCGTCCCAGTCATGAAGCCTGATGGATCCGTACGAATCTGTGGGGATTACAAATCTACCACAAGCAGAGTCTCCCTTCAGGACCAATACCCGCTGCCCAGAGCAGAGGACCTATATGCCACATTGGCTGGAGGAAAGCTTTTCTCAAAACTAGATCTCACATCTGCGTACATGACGCAAGAACTGAGCGAAGAGTCTAAACTACTCACCACCATCAACACACATCGAGGCCTTTTCATGTACAATTGATGCCCCTTCGGCATCAAGTCGGCAGCTGCCATATTCCAGCGCAACATGGAGAGTCTGCTCAAGTCCATTCCGGGGACGGTTGTATTTCAAGACGACATACTTATCACGGGCAGGGACACCTACTCCCATCTCCGTAATTTGGAGGAAGTACTAAAGCGGTTGGATCGGGTAGGCCTATGAGTTAAGAAATCCAAGTGCCTGTTTCTCGCACCCGAAGTTGAATTTTTGGGCAGGAGGATTGCCGCTGATGGAATCCGCCCAACAGAATCCAAAACCGAAGCAATTCGCCTGGCACCCAGGCCCCGGAATGTCTCAGAACTGTGCGCCTTTCTCGGGTTACTCAATTACTTTGGGAACTTTATGCAGAACTTAACCATGCTGCTGGAGCCTCTCCACGCGCTACTCAGGAATGGGTGCGATTGGTTTTGGGGGGGATGCCCAGGAACGCGCCTTCAATAAGGCACGCAACCTTCTGTGTACCAACAGTATTTTGACTTTCTTTGACCCAGGTAAAAAGCTAGTTCTCACATGCGATGCGTCAGCGTATGGGGTCGGGTGCGTTTTGCAACATGTCAATAGTGCGGGCAAATTACAACCCATAGCTTATGCCACCAGGTCACTTTCGCGGGCGGAGCGCAGGTACCGAATGGTGGAGAAGGAGGCGCGCGCTTGCGTGTACGGTGTCAAAAAGATGCACCAATACCTTTTCGGGGCCAAGTTCGCATTAGAAACTGACCACAAGCCCCTCACGTCCCTCCTATCCGAGGGCAAGGCAATAAATGCCAATGCATCGGCACGCATTCCAACGTGGGCACTCATGCTGGTGTCTTACGACTACACCATAAGGCACAGACCAGGCACAGACAACTGTGCCGACGTGCTTAGCAGGCTACCCCTGGCGACCACAGAAGGGTCTGATGAACAGGACTGTGAGATAGTCATGGCAATCAATGCCTTTGAGTCCACAGGTTCGCCCATGACGGATCGCCAAATTAGAGCCTGGACAGCCAGCGACCCCACGTTATCCTTAGTAAAAAGATGTGTCTTAACTGATGACTGGGCAGAGGCTCGCGATGCCTGCCCCGAGGAGATCAAACCTTTCCATAGGCACATGCATGAGCTATCACTACAGACAGGCTGCCTGATGTGGGGCAGCTGAGTAGTTATGCCTCTGCGAGGCAGAGAGGCATTTGTCCGGGAGCTCCACCGCGAGCACCACCCGGGGATCGTTCTCATGAAGGCCATAGCCAGATCCCACGTCTGGTGGCCTGGCATTGACGTGGACTTGGAGCTCTGCGTCCGGCGGTGCACCACTTGTGCCCAACTCAGTAATGCCCCCAGGGAAGCCCCCCTGAGCCCCTGGCCCTGGCTCACCAAACCGTGGTGGCGGGTGCACGTAGACTATGCGGGCGCATTCATGGGCAAAATGTTCCTCGTAGTTGTAGATGCATTTTCAAAGTGGATCGAATGCACCATTTTAAGCTCGAGCACCACCTCCACCACTGTGGAGAGCTTTGGAACTATGTTTGCCATGCACGGAATTCCTAACATATTGGTCAGTGACAATGGTCCGTGCTTCAGCAGCGCAGAATTCCAAGATTTCATAAGTGACCACGACATAAATCACATCAAGACGGTACCGCCGGCCTCCAACGGCCAGGTGGAGCGAGCAGTGCAAATCATTAAACAAGGCATGTTTAAAATCCAAGGTCCTACGCTGCAGGGTCGCCTGTCACGACTGCTGCTGGCATACAGATCTCGTCCGCACTCACTGACTGGGATCTCCCCCGCGCAACTATTGATGAAACGGACCTTAAAGGCAAGGCTCTCATTAATCCTCCCAGACATGCATGAAATCGTTGAGGCAAACATAAGAACATAAGAACATAAGAACATAAGAATTAGGAACAGGAGTAGGCCATCTAGCCCCTTGAGCCTGTCCCGCCATTCAACAAGATCATGGCTGATCTGGCCGTGGACTCAGCTCCACTTACCCGCCCGCTCCCCATAACCCTTAATTCCCTTATTGGTTAAAAATCTATCTATCTGTGATTTGAATACATTCAATGAACCAGCCTCAACTGCTTCCTTGGGCAGAGAATTCCACAGATTCACAACCCTCTGGGGGAAGAAATTCCTTCTCAACTCTGTTTTAAAATGGCTCACCCATATTTTGAGGCTGTGCCCCCTAGTTCTCGTCTCCCCGACCAGTGGAAACAACCTCTCTGCCTCTATCTTGTCTATCCCTTTCATTATTTTAAATGTTTCTGTAAGATCACCCCTTATCCTTCTGAACTCCAATGAGTAAAGACCCAGTGTACTCAATCTATCATCATAAGGTAACCCCCTCATCTCCGGAATCAGCCTAGTGAATCGTCTCTGTACCCCCTCCAAAGCTAGTATATCCTTCCTTAAGTAAGGTGACCAAAACTGCAGGCAGTACTCCAGGTGCAGCCTCACCAATACCCCATACAGTTGCAGCAGGACCTCCCTGCTTTTGTACTCCATCCCTCTCGCAATGAAGGCCAACATTCCATTCGCCTTCCTGATTACCTGCTGCACCTGCAAACTAACTTTTTGGGATTCATGCACAAGGACCCCCAGGTCCCACTGCACCGTAGCATGTTGTAATTTCTCCCCATTCAAATAATATTCCCTTTTACTGTTTTTTTTTCCAAGGTGGATGACCTCACATTTTCCGACATTGTATTCCATCTGCCAAACCTTAGCCCATTCGCTTAACCTATCTAAATCTCTTTGCAGGCTCTCTGTGTCCTTTACACAACCCGCTTTCCCACTAATCTTTGTGTCATCTGCAAATTTTGTTACACTACACTCTGTCCCCTCTTCCAGGTCATCTATGTTTATTGTAAACAGTTGTGGTCCCAGCACCGATCCCTGTGGCACACCACTAACCACCGATTTCCAACCCGAAAAGGACCCATTTATCCCAACTCTCTGCTTTCTGTTCACCAGCCAATTCTCGATCCATGCTAATACATTTCCTCTGACTCCGCGTACCTTTATCTTCTGCAGTAACATTTTGTGTGGCACCTTATCGAATGCCTTTTGGAAATCTAAATACACCACATCCATCGGTACACCTCTATCCACCATGCTCATTATATCCTCAAAGAATTCCAGTAAATTAGTTAAACATGATTTCCCCTTCATGAATTCATGTTGCATCTGCTTGATTGCACTATTCCTATCTAGATGTCCCGCTATTTCTTCCTTAATGATAGCATCAAGCATTTTCCCCACTACAGATGTTAAACTAACCGGCCTATAGTTACCTGCCTTTTATCTGTTCCCTTTTTTAAACAGAGGCGTTACATTAGCTGCTTTCCAATCCGCTGGTACCTCCCCAGAGTCCAGAGAATTTTGATAGATTATAACGAATGCATCTGCTATAACTTCCGCCATCTCTTTTAATACCCTGGGATGCATTTCATCCAGACCAGGGCGCTAGTCTACCTTGTGTCCCATTAGCCTGTCCAGCACTACCCTGCTAGTGATAGTGATTATCTCAAGGTCCTCCCTTCCCACATACCCGTGACCAGCAATTTTTGGCATGCCGTAAGCTAACTGAGTGTCATGACCGAAATTCGATGGGGAGGTGGAATGAGATAGGGGACAAAGTGTTTGTGCTAAACTATGGCAGGGATCCCAAATGGCTTGCAGGGACAGTAACAGGCAAGGAAGGAAAGGGGTTACTGGTGGGACAAATGTACAATGGCCAAACCTGCCGGAGGCATGTAGACCAAGTCAAAAGTAGATTTACCAACAACACTGCTGAACCAGAGGCAGACTGCAATGTGGAACTCACACCACACCTGGTGGACAGACAGAGGAAACAACCTGAGGAAAGGGCAATCCCAACAGACAGCCCAGGCGAGACACCAACAATCATACTGAACGAAACAGACAGCCCAGGTGAGATACCAGCAATCACACCGGAAGAAAAACAGACACCAAGGCAAACAACAGAACCACAACTAAGACGCTCCACGCGAGAGCGTAGACCACCTGAGAGACTGAACCTATAAAGACAATAAAACCTTGGGGGAGGGTGATGTCATGTATCTCACACTACTGTACATAACTGCACCTTACCATGCTATACATGACTGTAACTAGAGATGATCTGTAACCACAAGCTTACCTTACCACAAGGGGTGCACTTGCAGGAGACACTGGATACCTGTTCCACACAGGTATATAAAGACAGGTCTCAGGCAAGTGTGGCATTCGAGAGCTGTGAAATAAAGGTGCAGGTCCTGAGTGACCTTGACTTCAGTATGTGCCTCGTGTGAATCTGTACTGCAGGGACAGGACTTTACAGAGGCTTTCTTTATATACAAGGGCTGCACGTGTGTGTCTGTGGCCCAATGACCTCTGATGGTTGCTCCCCCTGGTATACATATATTACACTCCCCCCCCATCTCTCTCCCCCACCCCCCATCTCTCTTTCTCTCCCCCGTCTCTCTCTCTCGCTCTCTCTCTCCTTCCCCCCGTCTCTCTTCCTCTCTCCCCCCCCCCCACCCCGTCTCTCTCTCTCTCTCTTCCTCCTCGTCTTTCTCTCTCTCTTCCCTGTCTCTCTCTCTCCCCCCCTTCTCTCTCTCTCCCCCCCATCTCTTTCTCTCTCTCTCCCATCTCTCTGTCGCCCCCCCTATATCTCTCTCTCTACCCCCCGTCTCTCTCTCTTCCACCCCCGTCTCTCTCTCTCTCTCCCCCCCCAGTCTCTCTCTCTCTCTCTCTTCCTCCAGTCTCTTTCTCCTCGCAGTCTCTCTCTCTCCCCCCAGTCTCTCCATCTCTCTCCCCCCAGTCTCTCTCTCGCCTCCCCAGTCTCTCTCTCTCTCCCCCCCCCCCAATCTCTCTCTCCCTGTTATGTATGTAATAACTCGATAGACTGAATACTGTAAACTCACTCAGGTGCAAACCGGGCTCAACTTTATTCAGGCCCAAAGTGCCCACATTACATGGTGGCTTCCTTTATCTACCTGGCCCACACACCCATGCGCACAGGCCAAAGACCTCCGACAGTGGCGCCCCCTGGCGGCTAGTAACCCCAAGCATACATACATGATACTCCCCTCAGTTTCTCTCTCTCCCCCAGTCTCTCTTCCTCTGCCCAGTCTCTCTCTCTTCCCCCACACTCTCCCTCCACTCTCTCTCCCCCCACTCTCTCTCGACTCACTCTCTCTCTCCCCTCAGTTTCTCTCTCTTCCCCCACTCTCTCTCTTCCCCCCCACTCTCTCTCTTCCCCCCCCACTCTCTCTCTTCCCCCCCCACTCATTCTCTCTCCCCCCACTCGTTCTCTCTCTCCCCCCACACCTCTCTCTCTCCCACTAAACACAATATAAAAAATAAAAAACACGCCTCACATATTTAATATTAATTGAAATTAAAGTTCATTAAATGTTTTAGAAAAAAAATTATACATTTTTTTTTAAGTGTTTTAATTAGGGTTTAAAATAAACTTACCTTGGTGGATGGGATTTTTAACATAAAATGTGTTTTAAAATTTTATTTTTAAAATGTTTTTTTATGTTTTAAAACTCTTGCACTGGTAAAAGTAGGCTATGTGCCTGCTTTTACCAGGCTCAAAAGTTTGAAGGACATTCGCTGGGCAAGAGATGGGCAAATAGCGCAATCTTGCCCATGCGAATGTCCTTCTCCCGAAGATGTGGAGGATTTGTCAAGCCAGAACTTGACAGATTGGAAAAGCCGGTTTTCAGCGCATGTGCATTGCACGCCAAAAATCGGTTTTTGCGAAGCCTTCCTGGGTCTGTACAGACTCGGTGAGGCCGTGATTTTATGGCCATTAAGAGAGAAAAAACGAGACCGAGGAAAATATTGTTTATTGGCCTAACATGTACATACCTATTTTTACAGAGTACCTCTATATACACTACTTTACCTATATACAGAACAGAATATGTACTAGCCTATTTTATTTCACATGTTATTGAGATAAATTTGCATATATGTATTGAAATCTAGTATTGCAATGTTACCAGAGCCAGAATATATACCGACTTGATACAGAATATATACTTTCCTTGTTGAATATACTGGCCCATGTTTCCAAACTCAGAATCAGAATCATATGTGTAATGTCATGAACATCAACAAACATAACTGTAGGCCCATTTGGATCAATTTGCCCCAGGCCCATCAGGCCCTTAATCCTGCCCTGGCTGGTGTAACTGGGATAGTGTAGGATCATGCATATTGGTGTTAACCCAATTCGCCTGCTATAAATAAAGGACAGTAAAACCATCACAGTCTGTAGGATCCCAACACTCCAAATCTTCAGCATCAATCAAAGTTACACAAAACAGTGCTGACACTTAAGTTACTTTTAATGTATTTGAAATATCCCATATTTAAACATTAATTTTTGAAACACATTAAAAAACGTGGCGGCAGCAGTTCAGGAACTTTGAAGTTGACCAGGACAGTTCATAGGCAGTAACTGGCGCTGGCCTCACTCTTCGATCTCTTTTATTGCAGAATTTCTTTTGTTTTGTTTAATTCATTTAGGCACTGAAATGTCAGGATATTTTAGAGGATTTCAAATGCTGTCCTTCAGCTTTGAAGGTGTGCAGAGTTTACTGAACAGCCCTGAAAGGAAGGAAGCTTAATATGTTGTAATTGCCTTTGTAATTGATTTCTATGCTAATAGCAAATGGTGAGCAATAATTGTCTGGCATAAATGCCTGTCTCCCTTAAGTCGTGGGGACTGTAATTAGAATCATAGGGCCCAAGTTTCCACATGATTCGCGCCTGATTTTTAGGAGCAACTGGTGGAGAACGGACTATTTTAGAAATCGCAATTCTCCACATTTTTTTTTCTGCAGTTCTAGTCAGGTAGAACAGTTCTAGTTTAGAACAGAATGTTTTCTTCAAAAGGGGGCGTGTCCGGCCACTGGCGCCTGATTTGAAAGTTTCCACAGTGAAAATGTACTCCAAACTAAAGTAGAATGGAGCCAGTGAAGATTTTTGTAGAACTGAAAAAACCTGTTCTACACATTAAAAAATCAGGCGCAGGTTACAAGTTAGGCGTCCAGAACGAGGTGGGGGGGGGGGGGGGGAGGGAAGTCATTAAATTCTACAATAAATCCTTATTTATACTTCTACAAATATTATACAAATAAATCCAACCTGAATAAACATTTATAAGCCAAGAAAAGATTAAATAAACCATCTTCCTACCTGTGTGAAAGTGCTTCGGCCAGGGAGAATTCTGCAGCCGTTCGTGCCGCTGAGCGGGAGGGGGAGAGAAGGGGAGGGGGGAAGAGAAGGGGGGGGGAAAAAGAAGGGGGGGGAAAGAGAAGGGGGCGGGAAAGAGAAGGGGGGGTGAAAGAGAAAGGGGGGGGGAAAGAAGGGGGGAAAAGAGAAGGGGGGGAAGAGAATGGGGGGGAAGAGAATGGGGGGGGGAAGAGAATGGGGGGGGAAGAGAATGGGGGGGAGAGAATGGGGGGGAAGAGAATGGGGGGGGAAGAGAATGGGGGGGGAGGAGAAGGAGGGGAAGAGAGAGGGGGGGAGAAGAGAGGGGGGGAGAAGAGAGGGGGGGGAAGAGAGAGGAGGGGGAGGAAGAGAGAGGGGGAAGAGAGAGGGGGGAAGAGAGAGGGGGGGGAAGAGAGAGAGGGGGAGGAAGAGAGAGGGGGGGGAAGAGAGAGAGGGGGGGAAGAGAGAGGGGGGGGAGAGAGAGGGGAGGGGGTCGGGGAACAGGAGCGGGTGTCGGGTCGGAGGGGGGGGGGGAGCGGGCGTCGGGGGGGGAGCGGGCCTCGGGGCGGGGGGGAGCGGGTCTCGGGTCGGGGCGGGGGGGGGGAACGGGTGTCGGGTCGGGTCGCGGGTCAGGGAGCGGGTGTCGGGTCGGGTCGGGTCGGGTGGGGAGCAGGAGCTGGCCGTGGGAGGAGCCTCATTCACGCAGCCCCAGTGAGGCCATTCAGCCAGGGCTAGGGGCTGCGTGCTTCGGGCCCCTCCCACACAGTTCGGCGCCTGGAGCTACGGCACTTGCGTGCCGACTGTAGCGCGCATGTGCAGAGGTCCCGGCACTGCTGGCTCCGCCCTCCCCACAGCTCATGCTGGCTGCGCCGAGTGCCACAGGACCTGTAAGTAGGTGGAGAATACCGAGGATTTTTTTAGGCGCCGTTTTAGGCGCGAAAAATGGGCGCCCAGCTCGGAGGGGCGCCCGTTTTTTTTCTTGTGGAAACTTGGGCCCATAGATTCAGCCCATCGTGCCTGTTCTAGCTCTTTGGTAGAGATATCCAAGGCATCCCACTCCCCTGCTATTTCCGCACAGCCCTGTAATTTTTTTCCCTTCAAGTATTTATCCAATTCTCTTTGAATGTTACTATTGAATCTGTTGCCACCACCCTTTCAGGCAATGCATTCCAGATCACAACAACTCACTGTGTAAAACTGTTTCCTCCTGTTGTTCTTTTGCCAATCACCTTATATCTGTGTCCTCTGGTTACTGACCCTTCTACTACAGGAAACAGTTTCCCCTTATTTACTCGATCAAAACTATTAATGATTTTGAACACCTCTATAAAATCTCCTCTTAACCTTCTCTGCTCTAAGGAGAATAAGCCCAGCTTCTGCAGTCTCTCCACATAACTGAATCTTGGTACATTCCAGTAAATCTCTTCTGCACCCTCTCCCAGGCCTTGACATCCTTCCTAAAATGTGGTGCCCAGAATTGAATGCAATACTCCAGCTGAGACCTAACCAGTGTTTCATAAAGGTTTAGCATAACTTCCTTGCTTTTGTATTCTAATCCTCGATTAATAAAGCCAAGGGTCCCATATGCTTTTTTAACAGCTTTCTCAACTTGACCTGCCACCTTCAAAGGTACTCACAACTCAAAGTTAATTCCATGCTAATCTAGACGTAATGGGCAATAAATTCATATACTTACTGTTACCTGTTAGCGCCAGTGATTTTTGAAAAAATGGCGGCCGCCGCTCTTGCGCCAGCTGGAAGCAGTCCCTGTGGCGGCTGCCATATTAGCGGGCCCCTTTGCACTGCTGGTAACTGGCAGCGTCCTGTTAAAAGAAAATGGCCGCGTGATGCATGCCGACTTAACGTCACCTACACAAACTTCAACCCTACTGCTCAATTCAGCACTGGGTCCTAAGCACCTGGCATACAAGCAGATCAACGAGGGCAATCCCATTATCTTACTGAGTATTTTCAGCATTCTATACTGTCATTTCACATTTACAGCATCTGCTTGCAGAGGGAAGAGAAAGACGCAGATGACAAAGATGCAGAACAGGAGGAAGCTGAACTGGAGGAATCAGATGGAAGGATACATCCCACAAAGTTCCTTTGTGGCCAGGTTATCCAGGATGGAATCATCTGCCTGCGGCCCCACTGGCTGAACAGTCTTCATTTCTTGGGTATGTGAAATGAGGAAGGCACAAGGGTGGAGTGGGCTAACGGGAGGGCGGGAAACCTAGTGGTGCATGCCAGAAGGGGGATAACGTTCGAGGATACCCGCATCTTGTATCCTTTCAGCCCTGCCGCTGGCCAAGGGCTCAGCCATGCACCTAACAAAAATGGGCTGCAATGTCTCATTCAATGGTAGATGTGCCTTGTCCTTGGTGCAGATTGTTGGTAGGTGAGTGATTGGGGTACTTCATTGAACAGTGTGTGAGGCTAGTGGTGTAGTTGGTAGGTGACGGCTTTTGAAGATTAATTCACTGACCTTGACCAGTGCTTCTTTGGGCACTGGAGTCAGGTGGTGGGGATGACACTGCTGACAGTCATGGTCTTGGTGATGTACTCCCAAATTCAGAGCTTCTCACTGCCCACAATGCATTGCGAGCTTCTCAGCCCCGCTCACGGACGCTCGGGGAAGCAGCAACGACGCACCAGGACTAGTAATTGGTCCCGGATCCCTCATGCAATGCCACTAGGACAGCGATGCATCTAGGGTTAGCACAGCGTCACCTACCTCCCTCACACCAATTTAGGTCAGTTAGCGCTGTGGCCAATTGGGCGTCCGTTAACAGCAGTTGGCGGTGACACTGACTGCTTTGCTGGCAATCACCAATTTTTCCCCCAATCATTCTCTTCCTTCATTAATAAACCAAGGATCCCATATGCATTTCACACAAAGCAGTGTAGGGGAGTGGGGATAGTTGAATAGCTCTACCAAAGAGCAGACACAGGCATTGTGGTGTATGTAGCACTCAAATCACTGACTCCACACAGTCTGGTGTTGTAGTAACTGCTGTGACCTTAGTCCTTTATTGTGTAAAGGTGTGGTGGGCAGCCTTTTATACTCTGTCTTGCAGGTACTTTCGGGTCTCCCACCACAGCGCCCTCTGTGGCGCACCATTGTAACTATACATTTAATGTACCTGGACAATACATAACATCTCACTCCCCCACCCAGTTCCACAAGCACATTGCCGGTAACCTCGACCTTGTTCGTCCTGGTTGATTTGTGAGTGTGAGTCCATGACCATTGACTTCCCTCTTCTCCCCCATGTAGAGATTATGCTTGCGATCCGGTGCAAGCATGTGGTATTTGCAGTCCTTACATGGGTGATGAAGTACACAAGCATAACCTCCAACAGAAAGCAGGCGTACATAGACAGTACATTTGTGTAGTACATATGAATGCATTGAAGAGTTATATCAAAAGGTTACAGGTACACTGAACAGTTATTTAATCCCCGCTCCACTGGGTGAGGTATGGTGGCGGCATACTGCCCCTTTTTGCCCGAGGTAATGGGCTGCGCTGAGACAGGGTATTGCAACTAGTGCGTTACCTCTGTTCTCAGAAAATAGTCGCCTTTGTGGCTCATCTGCAGCCGCTGAACCATTGCATGAATCACATAAAATCGGAAATCGCATTAATCCATTAGTCATGTTAATCACAGATCCATTAATCCTTTTACTTGTGCATTGTGATACTAACTCTTTTCGTAAATCATATCAATCATTTTAAACACAGTAGTCATTTCAGCATCAAAATATTAACTCTTGTCATAAATCACGTCATCATACAAATCACATTAATCATTTTGACTCACTCTTGCCCTTACAGAAGTCTCTTTGTGGGAACCGCCAACGGTGTAAGGCCCTTTTAAGGCTCCCGGGTACATTTCCCTTTTAAGACGCCATCTTGTTTTTCCACGAGGTTTCCACGGGGGGGGGTTGCCATTTTAGGTGCTCTTCTGGTCCTGCCTGCCTCTCTCTCTGCAGAACTCTGCTGCCACGAGGCTTGCCGCCATCTTAACTTCTTCAGCAAGGTCATTACTTTATTATCACCATAGCCACAACTGGACAGCAATATTGCCTTACGCTTCTCTCTCAGTGCGTCTGTGTCCCCCGTCAGGCCGTTTGCTATAAAGTAGTACTCGAGCCTTTCCGTAAAGGCCTCCCAGTCATTACCCACTGTAAAATCCTTTAGCGAGCCCAGAGTAGCCATGGTTGCGTGAAGCTCGCCCGTGTCCTCATCGCCAATTTGTGGTGTATGTAGCACTCAAATCACTGACTCCACACAGTCTGGTGTTGTAGTAACTGCTGTGACCTTAGTCCTTTATTGTGTAACTCCTGAGTGCCTCTCAGGTGTGGTGGGCAGCCTTTTATACTCTGTCTTGCAGGTACTTTCGGGTCTCCCACCACAGCGCCCTCTGTGGTGCACCATTGTAACTATACATTTAACGTACCTGGACAATACATAACAGGCATGATGGGCTGAATGTCCTCCTTCTGTGCTGTATCATTCTAACATTCATAGCTAGTGGAATAAAAGAGTAATTTCTGGGAGAAGATAAAGAAACAAGTTCGGCCCGAACAGGAGTTTGAGCTGAAACAGAGTGGACCTGTATTTGCAGGAAAGTGTGAATTAGTTCTCACCAATGAAGTATGGAGTTGCTTGGAGGGTATTAGTAAGTAATGGCAGGATCACCACCAAAAGGCTGATGATCTGTGTGGTATGATGTAGGAAATCCTGAAGCTGCAAAAAATCGAAGAGTACATACTCATGAAGTGTCAGAGTTGTACTGCTCATTGATACAACCCCACAACATATGTAGGAAGAAAAGATTTCTGGAAGTCACTTTCCAGAAAAAACTCTTTGGTGTTGGATATCCAATTTAAAGGACAGAAAATTGTGTATAGGCTGCCTATGATTCCTCGGTATGTGCTTGCGGCAGGCAAGGCACTATGCCGGCAGCCCGCATTCATAGGAAGCAAGAGGCCTGCCTGTTGAAGTGGGCCTTTGTGCTGGAGAGCGTCCAAATCATAACAATTGTTGGCATCTTAAGTGAAGTCAAATTTCACCTGTAGTTTGTATGAGGGTGTTCAAATTTTGAACCTAAGTAACTTATCAAAAGCAAACAGCAGTTACAATGAACACAAGTCTTAATTCAATTCCACAGTGGTGAGATTGTAAACTGATGCAACACTATTTATTCAGCTTATTTGATGTGATATGAGCCCTATTGTGATCTCCTACGCTTGGGAAGGCGAAAAAATAAACACTCTTATCAGACTGAGGCTTGGACTAAAAGCCTTGCTACAAGTTTATTTAAAAGTACCAATAAATAGTAGTGAGAGACAATACAGCAGCTTGTACGATTTAAAAAAAATGTTTCACTTGTGTTACCTCCTCAGGCATAAAAGACTGCAAGACTTCACTAACTGCACTGATAATTCTGCATCATATTATACTCTTCTTAGGTCGCTCTTTGGATAGCTCTTTCAAAGAGCCGGCACAGGCCAAATACCCGGAGGGGCAAGGGTATCACTTAGCTGAGTTTGATGTTCCTGTCTCTATTACACAGTGCGCTCCTGTTACCCTCCCTCAAATGCCTCTACCTATGGCAGAAAGGGGACAGGGCCAGGCTGCCTGTAGCTGGTGTATTGCAGAGCCTACAAGCCATGAGCTGAAGGTCAACTCAGTCCTTTGAGACCTCTCCTAACACCTGACACAGAACCAGCTCACATATTTCTGCCTCTCAAGTAGCACCTAGGAGAAGCTTTAGATTATGCTTAAGACATCAAGCATCACAATTATGTGCTATGCTACATACATTGTTTTTGGTAAGGTGTGGAAGTGCCTTTGATGAGGTAGAATAATTGTGCGAGTTGTGTTCAGACAGAGATGAGACAAGTGATGATGACACACTTGTGGTGGGAAGGGGAAAGTTGCAGACAGCTTTTCCCTATCAGTAGCCAGATGTGGAGTCAATTGAAGATCTCCTATATCAGACTGGCACAAATGTCTCTTGTACCCAGCAATGGTTTGTCTTTTGCTTCTTCTTTAGACTATTACTGCTGCTCCTCTTGCTGATGCTTTGCTCCTGATGATGGTCTTTATCCTCCATGAAAAGGCCTCTTTTTAAGGCGACATCAAATGCAGCACCACGATCCTTGAGCTCATCACTGAACTATACTGCAGGGTACCTTCCGATTGACCCAGGGCCCTGAAGTGCGTCTTCAGCACAACTATTGTCTGTTCGTGTCCGAAAAGCCACCCAGAAAACTACTTTTCTGGTTCAGAGAGTGCAGTTACGGTAGAGTTCCTTAAAATAAAGGCATCATAGCAGTTGCCAGGGGAGCAAGCATTCATGTGCACGATGGTGTGCTGTTGATTGCAAACAAACAGTACAATGAAAGATTGCTATCCTTTCCTGTTGATGTACATCTGGCAATTGATGAAGGAAACACATATGACCATGTGGATACCATATGACTCCTTGGACTTGGTGGAATCCTTCTACTTGGTAAAATTGCAGCACTCTGAAATATTTACACTGGTTGCTCATGTGGAAGTCGAAATTGCTAGCTCCAGAGAACAATACATCCATGGTTAAATGCATCTGTGTATAGCTCTTTGGCTTATAGAAAGAAAAGAAGTCAAGACTTGCATTTATATAGCGCCTTTTACGACTACCAGATGTCCCAAAGCACTTTACAGCCAATGAAGTACATTTTTTTAAGTGTAATCACTGTTGTAATGCTGGAAATGCGGCAGCCAATTTGCGTACAGCAATATCCCACATAGGCAATGTGATATTGGGCTATGGGTGGGGGGGTTGGGGTGTGGGGAGTGCGGGTGGGGTTGGTTTGTGGGTAGGCTGGGTGGTGATGTGTGTGGGGGGTATCGCTGGGGTGAGGGGTGTGGGTGTGGGGGTGGAGGGGTGAGATAGGTGGGTGGGGTCTGGGTCGGGTGCGTGGGGTCTGGGTCAGGAGTATGGGTGTGGGTCAGTGGGTGGGGTGTGGGTCGGGGGGTGTGGGGTATGGGTCGGTTGGGCAGGGGTGGTGATGTGGGTCAGGGTTGTGGGTGGGTTGTGTGAGGATGGGGTGTGTGGAGTGTGTTGGGTGTGTGTGGGTGGGGTGTGGGTAGGCTGGGTGGGAGATGTGTGTGGGTTGGCTGCCCAGGGGTGGGGTACCTGAGCATTTGTCGCCCAGTTTTTTGAGGCTGTGCTTTCTTTAAAGAATGCACTGTTAGGCTACCATGGGAATCTGCAAACAAATCTGAAAAAAGGAGGAAAATATAGCTCGAAATTGAAATAGTTCCTAGGCAATACTGTTTTAAAATTTGCTTTTTATTATTTCTGCAGCTGGTGCAAAGAAGTCATGGAAGGTCACTCCCTCAAGCCAGTCTAACGCCACTCGGCAAAGTGCAGTTTGTTGACTTCACTCTCGTTACACTGAAGTTTTTGCATCGAAGCATCAGGGTTTTCATGTTTCACTGGTGCAGAAAAATGCAGTATAGCAGGGAACTTTGCTTTTTCTTCATGAGATATATTTCGTAATGTGAATCCACATTTATACCTTTAAAAATATGGCCCTGAATTTCCTCAGACTTGCGCCTCCATAACTTTGCTTAACATGCCCATTTACGTGCGGAAACTGGGTTCGGCTGCACTTCAGATGAAGTTACAGAGCCATAGTGGCAGAAAGCTTGAGGATTTCTGTTTATTAGCAACAGTCTTCAGTCATCTGTTGAAATCCGCAAAATGCTTAAAATCTATTCGCGAGCTCTCAAGAGCACCCTTCAGAATTTCGAGGTTGGTAAAACGCAGTACGTTATAAATGTGAATTGAGAGAAACTTGTGATTTAAAGTTTATGGGTGCCCATGTCTCCTGACTTAATCTGTGAAAACTGACCTTGTATGTAAACAATGAAAATGCTGGAAGCACGCAGCAGTTTGTTCAGGCAAAGATAAATTAATGGTTCAGGTGTGACCCTTCATCATTATAAATTCATGCTATACATATGAACATTTGATTGCTATCATAACATTATATATATTTAACTTAATATTCAACTTAACCATCTTGACTATCAGTCAAAATCCCTAGGGGTTCTTTTCTTTATTTTTCTGGGGTTAATAATTGGTGCTACTGTGCTAGAGTGTAAAGTGCAGCCAGACCTTTAGTGTAACATATACATTCACAATAAATTGTACAGTCTGCACATTCCAACCCCACATGCTATAACCCTATCTGAAGATCTGTTTTAAACTCTTAATGACACAAATACATTAACAGTCTCTTCCCAAAGGAAGTGAAAGATTTTAACCAGAGCTAAAAATGTTCTTAAATTGATTTATAGAGCAACACTGCCCCCTGTTGACTGCTTGAAAAGTGGCCTAATTAATGTCTGGCAGAAAAGTATACATTTTTGCTTTAATTCATAGAAAGTTGTGTACTTTGTTTTATGTTTGTTTTCTTATGACAAATAGTATTGTGCAGTTTGTAATAAATATTGTTTTTTCTCTCTCTAGCTGGTACTGGTAGCTGACTTCCGAGGTCTCTGTAATAGGTCTCTAGGAGGTTATATAGAAATTGCAGCCCAGAAAAGGGCCATTCGGCCCAACAGGTCTGTACGGTTATTATGCTCCACTTGAGCCTCCTCCCATTCTACTTCATCTAACCCTATCAGCAACACCTTCCATTCCTTTCTCCCTCGTGTACTGATCTAGCTTCTCCTTCAATCCAACAAAATGCTATTTGTCTCAAATGCTACTTGTGGTAGCAAGTTCCACATTCTCACCACTCTCTAGATAAAGACGGTTCTCCTAAATTCCCTACTGAATTTATCAGATACCAATGATTTATTAGGTTGGTGATAGTGACAAGAGCTGACTCATCCACAGAAAGAAACATTGAACATTTTAGGAACAGCAAATTTGCCCCCTTTTGGGTGTTTTGAACATCACCTTCTCAGCATATCCCTCAACTCCTCCTTGTGAGGAAAACTCTGGTATTCACTTGTGCCATTTCCTGACTGTGTAGCCAAGGTCTGACTAAATCCCAGTATGCAAATTTATTTTAACAGCTACAATACAGAATGTAGGACTAAAAACTTTAAGAGTTACAGAAATAATTCCCATTAACAATCCTCTTCTGATGGTTGCTTAAAGTAAATTAATACAATTGTAAAAGACAAGGGACTAGAAATTCATTATAGCTCAGGAATGGGTGGTGTCAGTAGAAAGGTTGAAGGATTAGCACCAGGTGTTAAGGTTTGAGACTGCACGGAAAATTCGTACCCTGTGCTCAAAAAGTGTTTGGAGTCCTAATTCAAGTCTTAAACCCCAGTTCATTGGCGCTAAACTCAAAGGGTGGATCAGTAGCAGGTGCAGTCTAATCGCAAGTCATGATTGCCACAGGCAATTCTTAAAGGGGAAGTTCATTGATGCTGCAGAACCTCACTCTCAGCATTGCTGGCTGTTCAGCTGTCTCAGCAAGCAGAAGCAGGACAAGGAGGTCTGAAGCAGCTGTAATCATGGCAGATCCACGCCCCCAGGAAGAAAGACTGCAGATTCTGTGATCAAGCATTGAAGGGATTGGTCTTCGCTGTGGAGAGACGGAGGACGGTGCTCAAACCAGCAAGTGGCAGAAGGCCCACACCGCAAGTTGTGGCTGGGTCTACCACCATTGACTGGGGCTTTCACGGTGTCATAGCAGGCCAGTAATCTGTGCTCCAACAGATTGGGATGGATGGTGAGGTGGTGCCCTGGGTGAGTGGCAGTGGGTCAGTGGAGCAGGAACCTGCTGTCCTCTCTCAGGATGACAGCATTCCTGCTCTCACCACTGCCACTCCGTCATTGCCCTTCTTGCTGCCTATCATCCAGCCAGCCCAGACTGCTACCGCCCATGCTGAGGTGGTGCAGTCTACAGCCGGGCCTTCCAGGCCCAGAGCTGGTCGAGGGCATCCTGCAAAGCCATCTGAAGTCTCCGGCCCTGACACTCAGCAGCCTTCCACCAGCCCTGCTGCAGCCACAGGGCCAACACTTCGCTGGAGCAATAGAGAAGCCAAAGGCACAGTAACAACAGGCACTAAGAGACAAGGGTGGCTAGTTAATATTTTTGTTGTAAATATGTGTTCACTAATTATTGATACATTTATTAATTCAGTTTGGATTCTTTTGTGGTGTGTCTCATTTCAGCTTTGTGCTGTGATATGACCTGCGACATGGATGGAATGATGGGCATGTGGTGAGTAACGGGGATCTGGGGTTTAATTCACTTGAACTGCAGTCTGATGAGGCGATCACGCACTGCCCTTCCGGAAGAACAATTGAGTGGCTGTCTCCTCCCTCGCTCCTGTTCCTTCTCCTGATATGGTCTCGTAATCCCTGGTGGTAAGGACTGGGTCCTTATGATGGCCAAGTTGTGGAGCATGCAGCAGACCACCTCAAAATGGAACACCCGCTCAGCCAAGTACTTGAGGGCTCCTCCCGAGTGGTCAAGGCAGTGGAACCATTGCTTCAGCAGGCCGATGGTCTGCTCAATGATGTTCCTGGGGGCAGTAGGGCTCTCATATATGACTGCTGGGCAGAAGTATAGGGGTTTGGTAGGGGAGTCATGAGCCAGGTGGAGAGCGGATAGCCCTTATCTCCGACCAGCCAGCCGTGAGCTTGACATGGTGCCTGGAAGATTTCTGGCACAGGATAAAGGCATCATGGCTGCTGCCAGGATAACGGGCATTGACATTGAGGATTAGCTGTCTGTGGTTGCACATTAAGTGAGTTTTAGCCTCTGCGGTTATGGAAGATCTCAGAATTGTTTTGCAGTGTCCGCAAAGCGACGTGGGTACAGTCAATGGCACCCTGCACCATGGGGAAACCCACTATCCTGGCAAAGCCACATGCACACTCGTCTTGCTTTTCTCTGGTGATGGGGAAGGAAATTTAGTCCCTTCTCCTGGTGTAGAGAGCCTCTGTGACCTGGATGCAGCGATGGACGGTGAACTGCGAGATGTTAGCTATAGCTCCTATTGCAGACTGAAATTGAGCAGCACAGTGACCTTGACTGCCACTGAGAGAGCCGTGGTTGCCCTGATCTGAGGCTGGAGGTCTAATTGCAGGAGGTGGCAGAGCTTTGTGACCACCTCCTTGGTGAAGCAGAGCCTTCTAATACACTGCTCCTCACTTAATTGGAGGTAGGAGAAGTGTTCTCGGAATACCCTCGGAGGGTAAGGCTTCCTGTTGAGAGCCCTGATGGCCCTCCTCCTCCCTCTGGCCACATGTTCCAGTCTTTCTCACTGCTTCTGCTCCCTCCGCCGTAGATTCTGGATGGCAAGGTCGACTGCCAGTACGACCCCCATTAATATAATCAAGTGTAGCAGTTTTATTTTTTAAGAAGAAATGTAGATACATTTTAGTTGCCATAACACTCTTGATACTAAATAACATTGAAATTACGGAATGAGACTGTTGCACTATGTGAAACTGACAAGAAAACACTGAAACACCACAAACCTACAGCTGCGACATATTACTGATGATCCCTTTAAATAACGTTTCTGGAGCCGGCTTCCGGTTGTGTCACACCAGCTTTCCCTGTTGCTGTTTCCTCCAGGTGCTGAAGTAGATGGACAATAAATTTTGCAGATCGGGCTCTCAGTGAGCGTTGCACACTCTGACATCACGATCCACCTGGCGTTGAGGCTCCCGGTGTTAATTGTTACCGGTGGCACTGCGGGGGGGATTTGGTGTGCAGCTCTGGATACGCCTCACCCCGGCAATAATGCTCTAGTGCCCCGTTAGCGGCATCTGCTGACCCTAATGGGAGGTGCTAAGTTACCGAATATTTTTTTCACGCAAATCAGGAAAGTGAATGGAGCGAAAAGTTTTAGTTGATGAAGTACACTGGGTTCGATTTAATATGTTGGTGCACTGTTGTTAGTAGCATTTTTAAATTCGTTCATAGGATGTGGGCATTGCTGGCAAAGCCAGCATTTATTGCCCATCCCTAATTGCCCTTCAGAAGGTGCTGGTGAGCTGCGGCCTTGAATCGCTGCAGTCCTTGTGGTGCAGGTACTCCCATGGTGATGTTACAGAGAGAGTTCCAGGATTTTGACCCAGCGACGATGAAGTATCAATGATATATTTCCAAGTCAGCATGGTGTGTAACTTGGAGGGGAACTTGCAGGTGATAGTGTTCACATGTGCCTGCTGCCTTTGTCCTTCTAGGTGGTAGCGGTCATGGCTTTGGGATGTGCTGTTGAAGAAGCCTTGGCGAATTGCTGTAGTGCATCTAGTAGATGGTACACAATGCAACCACGGTATGCCGATGGTGGAGGGCGTGAATGTTTAAGGTGGTGGATGGGGTGCCAATTAAGCGGGCTTCTTTATCCTGGATGGCATCGAGCTTCTTGAGTATTGTTGGAGCTGCACTCATTCAGGCAAGTGGAGAGTATTCCTGATTTGTGCCTTGAAGATGGTGGAAAGGCTTTGGGGAGTCAGGAGGTGAAACATTCGCCACAGAATACCCAGCCTCTGACCTGCTCCTGTTGGCACAGTATTTATGTGGCTGGTTAAGTCAGGTTTCCTTGCCCATGCTTGACCTGAAAGCATGAGACTTCATGGGGTTCGCAGTCAATGTTGAGGACTCCCAGGGCCACTCCCTCCATACTGTATACCACTGTGCTGTCACCCCTGGCGGATCTGTCCTGCCGGTGGGGCAGGATATACCCAGGGATCATAACGGAGGAGTCTGGGACATTGTCTGTACAGCTCACTTTCCTGCCCGGCACCCAGTCAGCCTATCAATCTGGCCTAATTAGGCCAGCACCAGGCCCAATTTGCTCTAGGAGCTCATCCTGAATAATTACTCGGGGCTGACCCTCGGCAGGAAATTCTAGTAGATCGACACATTGATATACAGGCAAATATTAAAATTAAGTTTGAATGTTATGCATGCGCATATGTGGATTTATAAACACAGAGC
The DNA here is from genome assembly GCF_044704955.1 of Pristiophorus japonicus. Taxonomy (NCBI): domain Eukaryota; kingdom Metazoa; phylum Chordata; class Chondrichthyes; family Pristiophoridae; genus Pristiophorus; species Pristiophorus japonicus. Next base: position 139,521,796 of record NC_091981.1, read on the forward strand.
TGCTAAAACTCTGCAAATTGGAGAAACTGCAGGAGTCCTGGGGTAGGCTAAAGAACATCCAGGTAAGTGTCAATATTTATTTTTAGCCCTCCCCCCCCATACATTTCAATGAAAACTTGTTATAAGTATCTGCAATACATGTTATTATTGTAGCAGAGGAGCCCACAGTATCTTTCCTCTGGTACTTTGAATTTTGAAAGTTCTAATTACCACCTGTGTTTGTTGATAATAATTAGAACATTTACATTTTCTTATAGCTGTGACTGAGAGGGAGAGAGACAGAGAAATATAAAATGTAACCAATGACCTAAAAGAAAGTAATCACAAAACTGCAAATTCCACGTTTACAATGATCTCTTAATGCTGCTCGACATGAGATTTTTGGTCTCAACCAATGTGATTAATGTATTTCCTGGAGTGCATAAGGGATGGTTTTCTAGACCAATATGTTGAGGAACCAACTAGGGGGGAGGCCATCTTAGACTGGGTGTTGTGTAATGAGAGAGGATTAATTAGCAATCTCATTGTGCGAGGCCCCTTGGGGAAGAGTGACCATAATATGGTGGAATTCTGCATTAGGATGGAGAATGAAACTGTAAATTCAGAGACCATGGTCCAGAACTTAAAGAAGGGTAACTTTGAAGGTATGAGGCGTGAATTGGCTAGGATAGATTGGCGAATGATACTTAGGGGGTTGACTGTGGATGGGCAATGGCAGACATTTAGAGACCGCATGGATGAATTACAACAATTGTACATTCCTGTCTGGCGTAAAAATAAAAAAGGGAAGGTGGCTCAACCGTGGCTATCAAGGGAAATCAGGGATAGTATTAAAACCAAGGAAGTGGCATACAAATTGGCCAGAAATAGCAGCGAACCTGGGGACTTGGAGAAATTTAGAACTCAGCAGAGGAGGACATAGGGTTTGATTAGGGCAGGAAAAATGGAGTACGAGAAGAAGCTTGCAGGGAACATTAAGGCGGATTGCAAAAGTTTCGATAGGTATGTAAAGAGAAAAAGGTTAGTAAAGACAAACGTAGGTCCCCTGCAGTCAGAATCGGGGAAGTCATAACTGGGAACAAAGAAATGGCAGACCAATTGAACAAGTACTTTGGTTCGGTATTCACTAAGGAGGATACAAACAACCTTCCGGATATAAAAGGGGTCAGAGGGTCTAATAAGGAGGAGGAACTGAGGGAAATCTTTATTAGTCGGGAAATTGTGTTGGGGAAATTGATGGGATTGAAGGCCGATAAATCCCCAGGGCCTGATGGACTGCATCCCAGAGTACTTAAGGAGGTGGCCTTGGAAATAGCGGATGCATTGACAGTCATTTTCCAACATTCCATTGACTCTGGATCAGTTCCTATGGAGTGGAGGGTAGCCAATGTAACCCCACTTTTTAAAAAAGGAGGGAGAGAGAAAACAGGGAATTATAGACCGGTCAGCCTGACCTCAGTAGTGGGTAAAATGATGGAATCAATTATTAAGGATGTCATAGCAGTGCATCTGGAAAATGGTGACATGATAGGTCCAAGTCAGCATGGATTTGTGAAAGGGAAATCATGCTTGACAAATCTTCTGGAATTTTTTGAGGATGTTTCCAGTAAAGTGGACAAAGGAGAACCAGTTGATGTGGTATATTTGGACTTTCAGAAGGCTTTCGACAAGGTCCCACACAAGAAATTAATGTGCAAAGTTAAAGCACATGGGATTGGGGGTAGTGTGCTGACGTGGATTGAGAACTGGTTGTCAGACAGGAAGCAAAGAGTAGGAGTAAACGGGTACTTTTCAGAATGGCAGGCAGTGACTAGTGGGGTGCCGCAAGGTTCTGTGCTGGGGCTCCAGCTGTTTACATTGTACATTAATGATTTAGACGAGGGGATTAAATGCAGTATCTCCAAATTTGTGAATGACACTAAGTTGGGTGGCAGTGTGAGCTGCGAGGAGGATGCTATTAGGCTGCAGAGTGACTTGGATAGGTTAGGTGAGTGGGCAAATGCATGGCAGATGAAGTATAATGTGGATAAATGTGAGGTTATCCACTTTGGTGGTAAAAACAGAGAGACAGACTATTATCTGAATGGTGACAGATTAAGAAAAGGGAAGGTGCAACAACACCTGGGTGTCATGGTACATCAGTCATTGAAGGTTAGCATGCAGGTACAGCAGGCGGTTAAGAAAGCAAATGGCATGTTGGCCTTCATAGCGAGGGGATTTGAATACAGGGGCAGGGAGGTGTTGCTACAATTGTACAGGGCCTTGGTGAGGCCACACCTGGAGTATTGTGTACAGTTTTGGTCTCCTAACTTGAGGAAGGACATTCTTGCTATTGAGGGAGTGCAGCGAAGATTCACCAGACTGATTCCCGGGATGGCGGGACTGACCTATCAAGAAAGATTGGATCAACTAGGCTTGTATTCACTGGAGTTCAGAAGAATGAGAGGGGACCTCATGGAAACGTTTAAAATTCTGACGGTTTAGACAGGTTAGATGCAGGAAGAATGTTCCCAATGTTGGGGAAGTCCAGAACCAGGGGTCACAGTCTGAGGATAAGGGGTAAGCCATTTAGGACCGAGATGAGGAGAAACTTCTTCACCCAGAGAGTGGTGAACCTGTGGACTTCTCTACCACAGAAAGTAGTTGAGGCCAATTCACTAAATATATTCAAAAGGGAGTTAGATGAAGTCCTTACTACTCGGGGGATCAAGGGTTATGGCGAGAAAGCAGGAAGGGGGTACTGAAGTTTCATGTTTAGCCATGAACTCATTGAATGGCGGTGCAGGCTAGAAGGGCTGAATGGCCTGCTCCTGCACCTATTTTCTATGTTTCTATGTTTCTATATACAGGTACTACTTAACATTATTTATCGAGCGTAAAAATGTAGGAGATCACTAACATGGTGGGCAGCTAATGTCTATGGTTGTTGTCTATATGGACTTCCAGAAGGCACTTGATAATGTTCCACAGTGGAGATTATTATCAAAAATGGGACTACATGGAATTGGAGGTAAGCTTGTGACATGGGTTGATAATTGGTTGGGGGGTAGGAGACAGATTGTAAGGAGAAAATTAATGTTCTCTGATTGGCAGAATGTGATGCATGGAGTTCCCCAGGGATCTGTACTGGGGCCTTAGCTTTTCAATATATCCTTCAATGACTTAGATGAAGGAATAGCATGTCATATAGCCAAGTTTGCTGACAACAATAAGGGGTCGAAATTTGGTACCACCATTTTTGAGGCATTGTCATAGCATGAGAGAAATTTTTAACGCCTCGCTTCAGGCGCAGACCCCAAACGCGAAATTCAGTGTTGACGCCTAAAGCATTGATAGCCGCATAATATCATGATGTTGCACACTTACCTGGATGCGCTAAGTGGGCCATTAAGCGTGGGCTTAACATCTGGGCATTAGGCAGCATTTGGAGTTGTGCCACAGACATAGTGGCACCACCTGAATTCTATTGAGGCGTTGATTGGACTCGTGGGTATATTCACTTCCTGCGTACTCACTCAGACCGTGAGCATGGCAGACCCAGTAGCAGCTCATCAGCATACCCATCAGTTCTCGGACGCTGCCCTGGATGCACTCCTTGATGCACTGGAGAGGCGGTGGCTACCAACTCACAGAGGCCTATGGAGGGAGAATTTCACAAGAAGTTTCTGCGATTGACACAGTGGCCAGGACAGCCACTGAATGCGTACAAAAGTGGAACAATATGATCTGGCTGGTGAGGGTGAGTATCTTATATTTGAACCGTCACCATCCTATGGTCTGAGCTCAATGCGCACTCTCTGCTCAATGTAGTGTTTGGGAATCCATGCTCTACGTGGGTGAGGCCAGATGGAAGGTTCCAATATGAAGCCTCACCCACTGAAAGGGCCTGCATGTGCTATTAACCTTGCTACTCAGTTCTGCAGACCCACCCCTGATGTTGTAAACTCCTCAGTCTTCATATGCGTCTCGAAGATGGTAGCCTCCCAGTTACTGTTAGGTGCTGGCCCCCTAATTCAAGCATTGCCACAGCAACACCATGCAGCGAATGGAAGTTACATCGAGCTGTAAAGACTCTCATACAGTTACATGTACTAAACTATGTAAGGCACTTGGAACACACTGATAGAAGGCCTCTAACTCAGATGTTCTCTTTAATTTCATAGGACAAGCTCGACCACAACAGCAGATGAGGACTGGAGGAGGGGACTCTGATCTGCAGGTCCTGACTCCGTTCGAGGAATGCGTCTCAGTCCTGATGGGTGTTCAAGTTGCTGGCATGGTGGTGGGTGAGGCCGCCCCCCTGGGGACAGTGACGATATGTTGAGTTCCTATGCAGCATCCAGCAGGTCACTTATGTTGACACCACAGTCCTTCAGCTTTTTCCAAAAGACTGCCATTCTCGAATGCGTTTGTCGCTCCTGGCCCCCTCCCCTGCAGGTAACCACTCTTCTCTGGCTTTGTGTTTTCGGATGATGACTCAGACGGCCAGGACCTGCACATCAGCCTTCCACTGTGGGTGACGGTGGAGAGGACAAGGAGGCAGAGGACACCTCTCTGGACGTGACAGAAGATCCAGCATCCTCACAGAGTGGGGCCAGCAGCGTTTTGTTTGAAGGCGTGGTCGGGGAGATGCAGGTGGTTGATGCTCTGAGATCCAGTGGCCTGCAGCACTGTCATGAAGAAGGGGAGATCAGAGGACCAGCTCCCCGGAGGGTGAGTGCATGCCTGAGTGATGCTCAGCATCATTCTGATGATCAGGCCAACTTCGGGGATCTCGTCCGATGCACGGCGATCTGCTGGGTGTTTTGTCAAGAGTGCCCAAGAGTGTCGATGCACTTGCTTTGAGTGTGGTGGAGGCCACCTCAACGATTGCAATTGTGTTTCAGCAGCCCATCGAGCCAATCCTTGATAGATACCAACGGATGTTGGATGCTTCAAGTGACCATGGGGTCGCAGGCATGGTAGCACGGGCTATGGCTGACGTGGCAGTAGCCATTGAGTATCAGGCCGATGCTATGGTAGGCTAACAGACTGTCATGTTATCAGTATGTGGTGGCATCAATCAGTTCCATGGTGTGCTGCAGTCACTGTCTGCCCTGATGCAGAGCCAATTTGAATCCATGCAGGCACTGACCGCTACCATGACCATCATAGTCAGTTCCTCGAAATGAGGATGGTTTGCTTCCATGCCAAAAAAGGATGAGTTCACAGGTGTTTCAATGAAGGACCTAATATTCCAGTTCCTGAACGACATCCTGAAGGGTGGAAGATGCCTGTGCGTGGATTTTTTTAACATGTGGTGGCCATTGCATACCAGCCACCACACGGGCTTGACAGAGCTAGGTCTTGGTCCAGTGGCAAGGGTTATCCAAAACAACTGGAGACCTGCTCTGCTGCACGGATCTAGTGCGCACACATATCGCAATGTGGGCTGGCCCGTGCTGCCCCTGGGCCCCTGGCACCGAACTCACGCTTCTCCGTACCCCCGATCGCATCCCTCCACAGTCTCTCGTCGCCCTTGCTGTATCTGCTGTGCATCTGCAATGACTGTCTGGTGAGATCCTCGAAGTTGGCCTGATCATCAGAATGCTGCTGAGCATCACTCAGGTGGGCACTCACCCTCCGGGGAGAAGCTGGTCCCCTGATCACCCCTCCCCCTTGATGTTGCTGCAGGCCACTGGGTCAGGGGGCATCACCCGCCTCCACCTCCCTGACCATGCCTTCTGACTCCATTAAGGAGGAGCAGTTGGCTTGGGAGGGGGGAGAAGGGAAGGGGTGGGAAAGCACTGACAAAGAGCCAGTAAGGATGTGTGTGCTAGTGGCCAGAAATGGTCGCCTTGCTCTAATGTGAACAAATGTAAATAGTTGCAATTGGATGAGCCAATAAAGAATTGTGTGATGCTGGCCAGAGACGCTGTTCTTGTTCCATGATGAAGTATTGTGAATAGTTGTATGTGGATATGGGTGATAATGTTTCAAGGGGACTGGATTCAATTATTGTTTCCCTGGATGATGTCCTTTTAGTGCTTCTTTACAGCACACTATGGTGTTTTCTGTCAATAAAAATTTGTTTCATTTGTCATAATCCTGTGTTACCATTTGTATGCCTGGCGGCTTGGAGGGTGGGGTGCGATGCCTTCAGCAGATGGCCAGGTGAATAGGCTGGCCTATAGAGGCGGGGCCCGCAATGCCAGATGAGTGCAATTGATGGCTCCCTGAACCCTGGGGAAGCTATAATGACAAAGCCAAGGGTGCGCTCATCCACGTCTTCCCTGGACAGGCTGAACTTGATTTGCTATAGAGAGCGATGGTAACCTGGCAAATGCAGCAATGTACTGTAAATTGCGAGATGTTGCATATATCGCCTGCAGGAAACTGGAAGGAGCCAGTAACGTAGAAGTTGAGTGCTGCTGTCACTTTCACTGCCATTGACAGTGAGGTCTTGGTGCCGATATCATCAGCCAGGTATGTCTGCAGAAGATTTCAATGCTCCGTGACCACCTCCTTGAGGAACCTCAGCCGCCTTAAGCGCAGCTCCTCAGACATCGCAAGACAAGAGTAATGCCCACGGTTAAGCCTGCGTTTGTGCGGCCTCCTGCCCAGCCATCTGGGATATCTCCTCTGGGGAGGATCCACATTTTCCCTAAGCTGTCTCTACAGCCGGCACCTTTCAAATCATCACTGCAGGACGATGTGGTGTGCGATCACTGCCCCCATAACCTTGCAGAGGTCACAGCAAACTGACTTTTTGCCAATATCGAACCCGGCAATGTGTCCGAGATATTAATAATCAACCTGATGGCAACACCCTACTGTCTGTGCGAGCATCAAATGCAGCACTGACCGAGACCTTTGAGCCCCGGCTGCAACTTCCTTTAAATAACGCCCCGGATTATTTTCTCCGCCTTGTGCAGCCCAACTTTTTCAGGCATCATGGACGGCAGCCTATAAGTGAAGTGGCAAAAGTGAATGTGACGAGAAGGGTGCCAAAGAGGCATTGCACGCGTACTGACGTCATGATTTCAATGGCGTTATCCGGCGGTACGTTACGTTTTAACGTCCTTTTAAAAAAAAATTACCACCGATTTTCACGTCAGGCGTGAACAACACCGAGTGCCACTCCCAAATGCCTAACTCCTAGTTAACACCTAACGTTATCAGCAGATGTTAGCAGCTGAATTTCGACCCCTAAGTTAGGTGGCACAGTAAGTAAGGTTGATGGGAGTGGAAAGTTGCAAGGGGACATTGATGGATTAAGTAAGTGGGCAAAACTGTGGAAGATGGAGTTCAATGTGGGGAAGTGCAAAGTCATGCACTGTGGACCTAAGAAAGATAAATCAGAATATTTTCTGAATGCTGAGAAACTAGGAACTGGTTCAGTTCTGGACATTGCGCCTCAGGAAGGTTATCTGGTCTTAGAAGTGTTTCAGCAAAAATTTGCCAGAATGTTACCGGGGCTTTGAGTGTTAAATTATGAGGTCATGTTGAATCGACAAAGCTTCTATTCCCTCGAGTACAGCAGAATAATTGAGGTGTTTAAGATGATTAAAGGATCCAATAGAGTAGAAAGAAGCTATTTCATTTGATGAGAGAGTGCAAAACAAGGGGCATAACCTTAAAATTAGAGCTAGGCTGCTCTGAAGCACTTCTTTACACAAAGGTTAGTAAAAATCAGGAACCCTCTCCCCCATAAATAGCAACGCTGGCCATGGAGCAAGTGGTTGGGAGTGTGATTTCGATTGATTCTTCTTCCTCTTCCTCTTCAACCATGACTGGACAGGCTGAAATTTGGATGTGTGAAAGGAGGAAGGCACATAAATAGAGGACATGCTGCAGGCAGACAGGAAACGTAAATAAGGTTTCACCATATAACCAGCAAACGACAGATGCAAATGAGTAATGATCAGCTGCACTAGTGTTTTAAGTCTAATGATGACATATTATGGCCAATATTGCAATCCTGGTAAAATGCTATCGGGAGTGATTAGCTCTTCGCGAAACAAAAGAGCACTGAGCTGACTGCATGTAATTTCTCTATCTGAAGCAGGAGCACCTTAAATCATTTGAATAATTCGCTTGGAAAATCTGGTTAGGAGCTCAAATTTAAAGAGGTGTGGCCATATTAAAGTTAGGTAGACAAATAGGCCGGAATTTTTTACCGTGGAGTCGGGTTGCATGAATGCAGTTCAGGAGCGGTTCAGGAGCCTGAAGATGTGAACAGCACGTTCTCCACTGCTACTTTCAGTTAATGGCCCTTATTAAACTAGTCATATGCATTTACCAGCCCTATTAAATGGTGTGGGTCTGGTGACTCATTTCCAGCGGGGATAGTTAAAGCAGCCTTGGCTACATTGCATTAGAAGGTTCATGTAGGAGTGTGGAGGGAGTATTGTAGAGGAGTGGGTTCTTGCTGAGGGTTATAAAAATGACCACAAAGAAGGAGGGCTGCACCCTGCTTTTTGGATGACTAACTACTTATTCTTGTGGAGGGAGTCAAAGCACGCAGGGAGGTCCTCCTCTCTATTGATGGGCAGTAGAGATCTCCCCAAGAGACCAAAAGGGCGTGGCTTGAAATTGCTGAGGAGGTCAGCAGCAGGGGTGTCATCAGGAGGACATGGGTACAGTGCAGGAAAGGATTCAATGATCTGATGAGATCAGGAAAGTGCAAAGCCACACTCATGTTCATCCTGATGTGTCTATCATCTCATAGGAACATAGGATCATAAGAACAGAGGAACAGGAGTGGACTAATGAGCCCCTTGAGCCTGCTCTGCCATTCTATGAGATCATGGCTGATCTGTGACCAAACTCCATATACCCGCCTTTGGCCCATATCCCTTCATACCTTTGATTAACAAAAAGCTATCAATCTCAGAATTAAAATTAACAATCGATCTAGCATCAATTGCTGTATGCGGAAGAGAGTTCCAAACTTCTATCACCCTTTGTAGAAATATTTCCTAATTTCATTCCTGAAAGGTCTGGCTCTAATTTTTAGACTATGTCCCCTGGTCCTAGAATCCCCATCCAGCGGAAATAGTTTAATCTCCATCTACCCTATCTGTTCTCCTTAATATTTTGAAAACTTCAATCAGATCACCCCTTAACCTTCTAAATTCTAAGGAATACAACCCTAATTTGTGTAATTTCTCCTCGTAACCTAACCCTTGAAGTTTGATATCATTCTGGTAAACCTACGCTGCACTACCTCCAAGGCCAATATATCCTTCCTAAGGTGTGGTGCCCAGTACTGCTAACAGTACTCCAGGTGTGGTCTTACCAGTGTTTTGTGTAGCTGCAGCATTACTTCTACCTCCTGTATTCTAGTCTAGATATAAGGGCCAGCATTCCATTAGCATTTTCAATTATTTTCTGTACCTGTTCATGAAATATTAATGATCTAAATATCTGGACCCCAAGTCTCTTTAAACCTCCACTGTGCCCATCACTCTGCCTTCCCAAGCCTACTCCTGCACATCATTACTCATGCCAACATACCTTGCACATTCATCCATCCCTCTCTCTATGTACATACTCACATCCCCATCTTACTAACTAGCCCTCACACACACCCTAATGTAATCATACCAAGTAACACCACAGAAGGAGGCCATTTGGCACTGGCACCACACATAGTCACCCTCTATACACATTCCTTACACTGACTGCAAACATCGGTGGGAGAGATCCAACAACAACTTGTATTTATGTAGCACCTTTAATGTAGTAAAGCATCCCAAGGCGCTTCACAGGAGTGTTATATGAACATAAATAAATAAACAAATACATTTGACACCGAGCCACACAAGAAGCAATTACGGCAGATGACCAAAAGCTTGGTCAAAGAGGTAGGTTTTAAGGAGCGTCTTAAAAGAGGAAAGTGAAGTAGAGCGGCAGAGATGTTTAGGGAGAGAGTTCTAGAGCTTAAGGCCCTGGCAGGTGAAGGCATGGCCACCGATGGTTGAGCAGTTATAATCAGGGATGGTCAAGAGGGTGTTATGTGGTACTGCCTTGAGAGAGGAAGAAAAGATGCCACACATAAATGAAATGAAAAGAAGCCCATTGTGGAAGCATCCAATGGAGTCTGCAGGCAAGTGATGGAGTGGTGCAACACCCGCCCTGTTTGATGATTGCGGCACAATTTTGCAAAGTGGATGTCCTGTTCCCTGAGGTGGATGAGAGGAGAGTTGTCCTGTTTGGAACTCAGGGTACCCTCACCAAGGAAAAGCAGTGCACCATGGCCAATCAGGAGTTGACAGCTAGGTTCCATAGTCTGTACAGTACAAGCTTAAAGTGAGACAAGATGGCTCACCTTGAGGAATGTGGTAAGTAGAAGTACTCAACAGACCATTTACCAGGTCAAAGACTCAAGATTATGTCACAAAAGGGTAGCCCATTTAACTGTTCACCCATGGTAATTACTCACACAACTTATCTGCTCTTCTGTTGCAACTCTTGCAAACTTACATTTCAGTAGGGCACACATTGAAAATACATTCTACAATTAAAAACCTCGTCCGGCAGACATCTTCCATGGGCTTGACACATTGAATCATTGTTGTTGTGTATGGAGAAAGAGTCAGACTGAACACTGTGAGCTCAAAGTAAAGTGTGACCTTAGTCTTTTATTGCAGGTCTCCAGAGTGCCTCTCCAACCTGCGAAGCCTCCTTAAATACCTGTGCTCCCAAGGGATTATAGGATCTTTTGGGACTCCAGGGGATGAGCCTTCTGGTGGCTGTACAGAGTAAATACAAGTCCACATAAATAACAACACTGCCCCCCAAAGTCAATAGTGTAACTATTTACAATGTGAGTCGATCTGGGGCCCTTCTTGCCCTGGTTGATCGTCTCGGTGTGAAAGCTGGTGTTGTTGAATCATTTGTTGGACCCTCGCTGGGCTGCTGTTCAGCTGGCCTTGCTGGGCTGCCTGGTGTGTTGGTTCCTGCTGGGCTGCTGTGAATGATGGGTTCTGCTTCGTGGTCAACCATGGTGCCGGTTGCCACTGGTGTGTATGTTGGGGGATCAAAAAAGGTAGGGTCCAAGGTGGGTTGCTCAGGATAGTCTGTGAATCTGAGTTTGATTTGGTCCAAGTGTTTGTTACTGGTGAATGAGTCCATTTGAAAGTTTGATCCGAAACACCCTGCTCCCCTCTTTGGCCATTACTGTGCCGGGAAGCCACTTGGGACCTTGTCCATAATTTAATACGAATACAGGATCATTGATTTCAATCTCGCGTGACACATTTGCTCTATCATGCTATGCACTTTGTTGAAGCCGCCTGCTCTCTACCTGTTCATGTAGATCAGGGTGGACTAACGAGAGCCTTGTCTTAAGTGCTCTTTTCATGAGCAGTTCAGCAGGTGGGATCCCAGTGAGTGAGTGGGGTCTCGTGCGATAACTAAGCAGGACTCGGGATAGGCGAGTCTGCAGTGAGCCTTCAATTACCCTCTTCAAGCCTTGCTTGATGGTTTGCACTGCTCTCTCTACCTGACCATTGGACGCTGGTTTAAACGGGGCAGATGTGACATGTTTAATCCCATTACGGGTCATGAATTCTTTGAACTCAGCACTGGTAAAACATGGCCCGTTGTCGCTCAACAGGACATCGGGTAAGCCGTGTGTGGCAAACATGGCTCGCAGACTTTTAGTAGTGGCAGCGGACGTGCTAGCCGACATTATCTCACATTCAAACCACTTAAAGTGTGCGTCTACAACCACTAAGAACATTTTACCCAAGAACGGGCCTGCATGGTCGACGTGCACCCTAGACCACAGTTTGGAGGGCCAAGACCATTAACTTAGCGGCGCCTCCCTGGGTACATTGCTTAACTGCGAGCATGTATTACATCTGTGAACGCAGGACTCTAAGTCCGCATCGATACCGGGCCACCACACGAGGGATCTGGCTATCGCTTTCATCATTACGATGCCTGGGTGGGTACTGTGGAGGTCATTGACGAAGGTGTCTCTGCCCTTCTTGGGGACCACTCCTCGATTGCCCCACAGACGGCAGTCTGCCTGTATAGATATTTCATCTTTGCGCTGCTGGAACGGCTTTATATCTTTCTGCATTTTCACTGGGAGACTGGACCAGCTCCCGTGAAGCACACAGCTTTTGACTAGAGATAATAAGGAGTTCTGGCTTGTCCAGGTTTTGATCTGCCAGGCAGTGACGGCTGATTGCTCACTCTCAGATGCTTCCATAACCATGGCTAGATCTGCGGGCTGAGCCATTTCCACCCCTATGGTGGGCAATGGCAGCCTACTGAGAGCATCGGCGCAGTTTTCTGTGCCTGGCCTGTGGCGGATGGCGTAGTTATATGCGGACAATGTGAGTGCCCATCTCTGGATGCGGGCCGATGCATTGGCAATTATCCCTTTACTCTCGGAAAACAAGGATATAAGTGGCTTATGGTCAGTTTCCAATTCGAATTTTAGCCCAAACAGGTATTGATGCATTTTCTTTACCACATAGACACACCCTAACACTTTTTTTTCAATCGTGCTCTCTCAGCCTTAAACAGACTCCTGGATGCATAAGCAACCGGTTGCAGTTTCCCAAAATCATTAGCTTGTTGCAATATACACCCGACTCCATATGACGACACATCACATGCTAGTACCAAACACTTACATGGATCATACAACATAAGCAATTTGTTTGAGCATAACAATTTTCTCGCTTTTACAAAGGCATTTTCTTGGCTTTTGCCCCAAACCCATTCACCCCCTTTTAGTAGTAAGACATGTAATGGTTCTAGCAGTGTGCTGAGGCCCGGTAAGAAGTTACCAAAGTAGTTCAAGAGTCCCAGAAACGACCGCAGCTCCGTCACGTTCTGTGGCCTCAGTGTGTTCTTGATTGCCTCCGTCTTCATGTTGGTGAACCTGATGCTGTCCACCGCAATCCTCCTTCCCAAGAACTCCACTTCAGGCACCAGGAAAATGCATTTCGAGCATTTTAACCTGAGCCCCACGCGGTTGAGTCGACTATGAACCTCCTCCAGGTTCTGCAAGTGCTCGACTGTGTTCCGACCTGTGACCAAGATGTTGTCCTGGAAGACCACGGTGTGCGGGACCGACTTCAGTAAACTTTCCATGTTTCTCTGGAATATTGCCACCGCTGATCGGATTCCAAATGGGCATCTGTTATAAATAAAAAGACCTTTGTGCTTGTTGATGCAGGTGAGGGCCTTCGATGATTCCTCCAGTTCCTGTGTCATGTAGGCTGAAGTCAGATCCAGCTTCGTGAACGTCTTTCCTCCTGCCAGCGTTGCAAAGAGGTCGTCGGCCTTTGGTAGTGGGTATTGGTCCAGCAGGGAGAAACAATTGATAGTTACTTTGTAATTGCCACAGATTCTGACGGTGTCATCTCCCTTGTGGATTGGGACAATAGGACTGGCCCACTCACTGAACTCGATCGGTGAAATGATGCCCTCTCTTTGCAGCTGGTCTAGCTCGATCTCTACCCTTTCTCTCATCGTGTACGGTACTGTTCTCGCCTTGTGATGGATGGGTCGCGCCCCCGAATTAGGTGGATCTGCACTTTTGCTCCAAGGATTTTCCCGATGCCTGGTTCGAATAGCGAAGGAAATTTGATTAAGACCTGGTCACACACATTGTCGTCAGCGGGCGATAGCACTTGGATGTCATCCCAGTTCCAACGTATCTTTCCCAGCCAGCTCCTGCCGAGCAGCGTGGGACCATCGCCCGGTACCACCCAGTGTGGTAACTTGTGAACCACTCTATCATAGGAAAACTTTATGGTAGCACTACCGATTACAGGAATCAGTTCTTTTGTGTAAGTTCTTAGTTTCGTGCAAACTGGAGTTAAGACTGGCCTTGAGGCCTTGTTGCACCATGACCTTTCGAAAGTCTGTTTGCCCATGATGGACTGGCTCGCATCCATGTCCAGCTCCATTGACACCGGGAGTCCATTTAATTCAACATTCAGCATTATCGGGGGACAATTCGTGGTGAATGTGTGCACCCCATGTACCTCTGCCTCCTCGATCCGAGGCTCTGGTTCGTCGTGATCCTCCGTGGATCTGTCCTCCTCTGCAGCATGGTGGTTTGCAGGTTTAACAGGCTTTCCAGCTCATCTGCACACTCATTGGAGGTGTCCCATTGTTCCACAGCCCTTGCAAATGTACTCTTTGAATCGGCATGAATGGAAATGATGATCACCTCCGCAGCGCCAACAAGGTGTTAATGGCCTTGATGGTGGATTCTGATTCATCTGCAGACGTGCAACTGCAGGTATGTGTGACCTGCCCTGTACGTTACGACTCAAAAACAACACCACTTTGTTCACAGTACTTGTAGCAGCACTTGTGTGCTGAGAGATTTGCTTCGTGTTGTCACTGGTGGCAATGAACGCCTGGGCTATCACTATGACCTTACTCAAGGTTGGAGTCTCTATAGTCAAAAGTTTGTGAAGTATGGTTTCGTGGCCAATGCCAAGTAGGAAAAAGCCTCTGAGCATGTGCTCCAAATGTCCTTCAAATTCGCAATGTCCTGCAAGGTGTCTTAGCTTGGCGACATAACTCATCACTTCCTGGCCTTCAGATCATTTGTGGGTGTAGAACCGGTACCTCGCCATCAGAATGCTTTCCTTCTGGTTCAAATGCTCTCGGACCAGTGTGCACAAATCGTTGTCCGTGGGTTTCGCTGGAGTAAGCAGATTCTTCATGAGGCCCACGTTGGTGCCCCACAGACGGTGAGGAGGATCGCCCTTCGTTTGGCAGCGCTCTCTTCCCCATCTAGCTCGCTGGCCACGAAGTATTGGTTGAGTCGCTCCACAAAAGTTTCCCAATCATCTCCCTCAGAAAATTTCTCCAGGATGCCCACTGTTCTCTGCATCTTTGGGTTCGCTATCTGTATCTCATCACCAGTTGTTGTGTATGAAGAAAGAGTCAGACTGAACACTGTGAGCTCAAAGTAAAGTGTGACCTTAGTCTTTTATTGCAGGTCTCCAGAGTCCCTCTCCAACCTATGCAGCCTCCTTAAATACCTGGGATTATGGGATCCCTTGGGACTCCAGGGGATGAGCCCTCTGGTGTCTGTACAGAGTAAATACAAGTCCACATATATAACAATTGTAATACAGCCTAGCGCATGGTCACTGTCTAACACACGAGCTGGTATGTAGGAAGGGCACACGTATGGCACTGTGCATACGGTCCTACAAATAATATCTCCTACCTGACTACAAAATATTACACAGATCCCAACTTGAAAAAGGCTCACAATGCACAGGTCATTGATTCCTGTGGAGGAGGCCTCCCTGGGCATTTTAATATGTCAGAGTATGGAGGGAACAGGGAAAGGTAAAGCAGCAGGCTTTCTTCCAAGCTCATCTTGCATCATCTTGCTTTCATATTTTGTCTGCCCTTTCCCAATAATGTCCTACAGGCATACAGACAAACATCAACAAGGTATTTTGCATCAGGAGCTCTATTTCAAAATACCTCTTGCACCGTGCTTTCTAATGTTTGTTTCTATTCTGTCATTGTAGACCTGGAGAAGCAGCCTAGAAGTACTGCCAATGGACCAAACTAAGGTAGTACCACATAACAGCCTGCATCTCTCTCACCAAGGTTTGCAGTCAGCAACACAGCTACACACACCAGAGGATGCTGTTGGTGAGCCCATAGAGGTCGCACCAGCTGAGGCAGAGTATGCTGCTGAGAGGAAGCAAATGATGGCAGGAAAGGATCATGTTACTTGGACGGCTACATGGCTGCCATCACTGAGGCCTCTACTTTGAGAAATGCAGCACTGCTGTGATATTGGGCAGTGCTTGTTATGCGACTCAGTGGGAAATATTAGAGTGTTGGCTGCCTTGCTTACCAATCAGCTATATGTGTTGGAAGACATCAGCTGATATCACAGTGATGTTACAATGAGCCGAATATATAACACTCCACGGTCTCTAAATTGTCATACTGCTTGTCCAACATCCAGTACTGGATGGGCAGACATTTTCTCCAATTAAACATTGGGAAGACCAAAGCCATTGTCTTTGGTCCCAGCCACGAACTGCATACCCTAGCCCTCGACTCCATCCCTCCCCCTAGCATCTGTCTGAGGCTGAACCTGACTGTTCGCAACCTAGGTGTCATATTTGACCCTGAAATGAGCTTCCAGCCACATATCCATGGCATTGCTAAAACCACCTATTTCCACCTCCGTAACATTGCCCGTCTCCGCCCCTGCCTCAGCTCAACTGGTGCTGAAACCCTCATCCATGCCTTTGTTACCTCTAGACTTGACTACTCCAACACACTCCTGGCTGGCCTCCCATATTCTACCCTCTGTAAACTTGAGGTCATCCAAAACTTGGCAACTGATATTGTAACTCGCACCAAGTCCCGCTCACCCATCACCGCTGTGCTCGCCAGCTTACATTGGCTCCCGGTTAAGCAACGCCTCGATTTCAAAATTCTCATCCTCGTTTACAAATCGCTCCATGGCCTCGCCCCTCCCTATCTCTGTAATCTCCTTCAGACTCACAATCCTCCGAGATGTCTGCGCTCCTCAAATTCTACCCTTTTGAGCATCCCTGATTATAATTGCCCAACCATTGGTGGTCGTGCCTTCGGCTGCCTAGGCCCCAAGCTCTCCTTAAACCTCTCCACCTTTCTACCTCTCTTTCCTCCTTTAAGATGCTCCTTAAAACATATCTCTTTGACCAAGCTGCCGTAATTTCTTATATGGCTCAGTGTTAAACTTATTTGTTTTGTCTTAAAACACTCCTGTGAAGTGCCTTGGGATGTTTTACTATGTTAAAGGTGCTATATATAAATACAAGTTGTTGTTGTTGTTGGTTGTGATGCTGACTTTGCCTGCCACTGGCAGTGCTGTCCCTATGTTGCAAGTTAGCTGAAGGTGTCCCAGCAGCAGTTGGAAAAGCTGCTATGACAGAGCAAGCAAAGGCAATCGAGAGGTGGTTGTGCCAAGGTCTGCAGCTATTATTTGGTGACATAATGACAGATCTGACCAAGGAACATGCAGCCACCTTTGTGGTGCCAGCAGTTGCAAGGCCATCTCGTGACTCAGTAAATAAGTACAGGACCATCTTCATCCCATGAGGCCATCAAAGACGACCTGCAGCAGCCACCTTTTTATTCTTCTCAATGGCTAACTCCTAGAAGGAGCGTTAGACTTTCGGCACATCATCGCCCATTCAGTGCCCATATAAGTGCTGAAATGCAGGCTATCGCCCATATTTGCTAAAAAGTGGAAACTAGCGCCCGATTATAGCCCATTTATCACCGGCCCAACTTTCGGCAGACATGAATGTGCTGCATAGCCTGGTCTAATTTAAAAAAAATGAAATCATCCTCGTGCAAGGCCGAGAATAGTGCTGAAAATGGAAACTTGCACCCGATTATCCTCCACAATTCGCCGAAATGATCGCTGGCCGAAAAAGTCGCTGAAGAAAAGTTGCATTCACCTGTCCTTAACTCGGCACTACACAGCACTACGGATGCCATTTTCTAACTTGGAGGATCTGTACTTAAAGGTTGCTTCAAGCTCTTGTGAGGAGAATCAATTTGTGAATGATTTTAAGGGCCTTTTTGACTCTTGCCAATCATCTAATCACATTTGTATCTGTTGAGGACAAATTAAGGACATTTATAGTGACATGTAATTTCTCAAGCCATATTAATCACTAATCACATGCTGCAGAATAGAGATGGGAGAAGGTATATTGGAGCATTATGTACCCAATAAAAGAAATGGCAGACTGCTGTTGCAGAGGAGACATTACACCCAACACATTTACAGGGATAAACTATCATACCTGATCTTGTCCTATAACACGTGCGTTAGATGGCTGCGCTTCCGAAAGGAGATCATCGGTGAGATATGCCAGCTAATTAAGGGAGATCTGCAGCCTACCAGCAACATCAGGACTGCACTGCCCGTTGAGGTTAAGGTTACTGCGGCACTTTCCTTCTACGCATTGGGCTCCTTTCAGGCCTCACCTGGCAACATCTGTGGTATCTCTCAGCATGCCAAACATTGCTACATTCGACAGGTGACTGAAGCCCTTTACACACACAGGATGGACTTTATAAGCTTCCCTATCACCAGGGAAGCACAGACTGAGAGGGCTTTTGATTTCTCGCGAATAGCAACCTTCCCCAAGGTGCAGGGAGCAATAGACTGTACGCACATTGCCCTGCGAGCACCTTTACTGGATGCAGAGGTGTTTCGGAACCGAAGGGAATTCCACTCCCTGAATGTGCAGCTCGTTGTCGACTACAAGCAAATAATCATGGCAGTAAATGCACATTTTCCAGGCAGCATCCATGATGCACACATCTTGCATGAGAGCACTGTCTCTGACCTGTTTAACAGTCAGCCACAAGGTCACGATTGGATGCTGGGGGATAAAAGATATGACCTTGCCAGCTGGCTCATGATCCCCCTGCGTAAGCCCCAGATGGAAGCCAAGAAGCATTACAATGAAAGCCATATAGCTACACGCAATATCATCAAAAAGACAATTAGAGTGCTGGACCGCTCAGGAGGCAACCTACAATACCACCCTGAGCAGGTCACTGAGTTTATTGTGATGTGCTGCATGTTGCATAACCTAGCTATCAGGAGAGGACAACAATTGCCAGATGGGACCGCCGGTCCACCTCAGGAGAGAGGGGAGGTGGAAGAGGAGGACGAGATGGAGGACAAGGAGCTTGGGGAGGACAATCAGCCTGGCGATGAACCCATGCCCGCACGCCCACTCCCCCCAGCAACACTGGAAAAGCCCCATGGTAGTTATGCAGCTGCAAAACTCTTGCGTCAGCAGCTCATAAATGAACGCTTTGCGTGAACTTACATTGGTGACAGTTACAATTGCGTTACATTTCAACCTTGCCCATTCTGGCCATTGTTTCCAACCATTGTATTGATGTTTTACCTTGCGTTATTAGAAGACACTTCAGGACAATTGTACAGTTAAATAAAAATGTTTATTAATTAAAGACAAATTTGAAAATGTTTAGAACAAACATATATAACAACCCCCCACCACAACCCCGAACAATCAACATTTGTAGCATAACAATGACATAACAACACCCTCCCACCATCCCCAACAGGAACATTTAACAAAAAATTATTTTTAACAAGAACTAAGAACTATATACAGCACCCCCCCTCTCCCTACCTGTGGCCACACTTCCTTCCTGCACCTTTAACCCCTCTTGTATTAACCCCCTCCATTTAACTCCCCGAGTAATGGGACCAAGATGTCTAGCAGCCGGAGACCACAAGGCCTGCTGCTGTGGAGGGGGTGACGTTGGCAGAATCTCCTCAGTGGCTGGAGGAGAAGTCGTTTCCGAAGAAACATCTTCTGAGTCAGAAGGAAGTTCTTCCTCCTGTCTCGCATCTGTCCTGGTGCTTGGTGGGACGGCACTTTGTGGTGCAGTGTCTTCTCCCGACACTATCGCAAGTTGCAAGGCATGGACAGCATCAGTCGTTGGCCCCATTGCCACAACTATCCGATCCATGCCCTTCATTATTCGTGCGGACATCGTGGCAATGTTTCCGGTCAACCCACCAAGCACCTGGAGGAGCTCTCGACCTATATTGATGCTCGCCCTTGACAGTGAGACCATGTCCTCGTTTGGATCTGCCTATTGTAGCGCGTGCCTACCTTGCTGACTCAACCTCCATGGGGTTGGCGTGGGCGCTGGATGCCTTGGAGTGGCCTGCTGCATGCTGCTTGGCCCCGCTACTTCATCTGTCGATCACAGATGACAGGTGCTCATCTTCCTCCTCCTCAGTTGTTTCCTCCTGCACCTGTGGTGCTGATCACCTGCAGCGGCAAAGGGGTTCTTGCAGGGGCCTTTGCGGCTCGGAAGTCTCGGTAGCTGTAAAACATAATTGAGGTTGTTAGAAGAGAAGGGTAGACATGAAAATGCTTGCGCTGCGCTGGCATATGTATGAGGAGCAACACTACTACAATAAATGTGAACGAGAGACGTTACATATGATTAAATCATATGGTTGTACATCTATGGAATTCTCTGCCTCAGAGAGTTGTGGAGGCTGGGTCATTGAATATATTTAAGGCGGAGATAGACAGATCTTGAGCGATAAGGGAGTAAAGGTGTTATGGGGAGTGAGCAGGGAAGTGGAGCTGAGTCCAAGATCAGATCAGCCATGATCTTATTGAATGGCGGAGCAGGCTCGAGGGGCCAAATGGCCTCCATCTGCTCCTATTTCTTATGTTATGTTCTTAACCTGAGAGTAATACAGAAGCTGCATGCATAACATGACATCATTCATATATTATAATGAAATGCCGTTAAATTATCCTAAATTACCATTGGTTTACCACTGCTTTACATATTACTCATGTGGCGCAACAACGGGATATTCATCACCACGGGCGGCAGAACAATTGTGGGTGCCCACTAGTGCTGCTGCACATTCCTCCAAGTCAGTGAGCGGCTGTAGTTCAGCAGGGCCTCCTCCGGTGCGCCTCTGCTCCGCCCGATATCTTCCCTGCAAATGTGACAAGAGCATAGCATAAGCTAATTGACTAGATACTATTATGGAAGGACAACAGATTCTAATGTTATATGCTAATACAGTTTGTATCCACAATGGATGCATGGTTATAACTTCTACGTTCAGCAAAAATATTTAATAAGATCGTGTTTAGGAACTAATACTCGACACCAAACATCTCGCGTACAATCTCCAGGTAAGGCCCCATCCACGGGCCATGCCATTCGGCGCCTGAGGGGAGGTAGGCAGTTTATTTGACTCGATGGAGGTCCCCCGGGGGGGGGGGGAAATCAGGACCGCTGGTGAGTTCGGCAATGACAGGAGTGTAATGGGAAGGGGTATCGTGTCCATGGGCAGTGCTCTGAGACCTCCGTGTGGCCGGAGCTAATGTACCAAAGTGTTGCAGGGCAAACAGTGAGCCAGGGTAGTTCTCCCCCAGTCCAGGCTGGGTCGCTGTGTGAGTGACAGCAGCCGGAGAGACTCACACAGTCTAGGTAAAGATGATCGGACCCCTCAGTGCTCAGTCGTGCCCCATCCACCAATGTAACCAAAAAGGAGATGGTGCCCAAGTTAGACTTAAAGGGCGCAGGTTCTGACCCCAGTCCAAATCTTAGCAGGGAAGCTATGGAAGACTTAATTTCAATCTGGCAGATTTACATTCTAATTAAATCAGTGGATCATTACAATTTAAAACCTCATAATTTAACACTTACTCTTGCCAAAACAACCAGGCTGTTCTATCTCTTGTGGCACTGGTCTGACTCACGACTATCGTGGGACACTGATGAAACAATATCGGCGATCTCGCCCCATATTTTTTGATAAATCCCGTGTGGAGGTTTCCCTTGCCCAGCCTGAGTTAATTGGCCCCACTGAGTCTTGGCTTCGGTCACTAAGGCCTCATTAGCCTCGTCTGAGAAGGCTTTCGCCCTCCTTCTCCCTGCAACCTGCTGCAGACTCTCTCCCGAATCCTCCTGGGATATCCCCATCATTTTAAGTTCAGCACTTCTTCAAAATCCACCCTCGTTGAAAAGCTTCCTTGTCTCTCTCCCTCCCTTTGCCTTCTGAATATGCGCAGATAACCCCTGACCTCCCGCGGGAAAAGTTCTTTGCTAAAGAAAACGCACATGCACAGAACGTCCGTTGCTATGGACACCAGCCTTGCATGACTGAATACATCGCTAAGGCCCATTTCACATCGCTAAGGCTATCGCCCAAAATAAAAAGCTAAAACTAGCAGAATTTAAAATGGGTGGTATTCCAGCAATCCTGAAAAATAAAAAGTTACTAAGGCTGGAAATATCTGCCATTTTTGGGTGATGGCAATCATAGAGGAATGTCTAGCCCATAGACTATACACTTCTTCCAAGGAGATGCTCCAGGGAAAAAATAAAACTCTGTACCACATGTTCAATGAACAATATGGAAAAAATAATTGCATTTTATTTCTATTTCATCCAAAACTTAATTTGTGAAGGTATTAAGGAACAGCAGATGGGATGATGGCCAAATATAATAATTGAGGTAGTGTAGATGGTAATGCAGAGCACAGTATTTATTGGGCCATTGCATTGTGGCTGTTGGACACTACTGGTTAATTGGGCCTGGATTAATAACTTGAATAAATGTGCTGTCAGTGACTTATGCACTAGCCTTCTTGACTGCAACTCATTTCCTTCATGCACTTCTTCCTCTGCCAATTCTAGGTGCTCCAATGAAATTCTCAGGTGCCATCAGCAAATCATTTGCAGGTTCCATTGACACTCCTAGAGTTAGCAGAGCAATGTTTATAAAGGTACTGAAGTGCAAAGCATCAGAGTTCAACAAGTGCAGGATGTAATGAACAATCAAAATGCAATTAAAGATATCGAAAAAGCAAAAAAAATTCAATGAAATGTAAGCGGTTCTGATCCTAGCCCAAGTGCTAGACGGACGGTTCGAATTGCTCCGCCTTACGAAAGTTCTACACCTGGGAATTATTATTCAGAATGTAAATGAAATAAGTCACGGACAGGAATGCTTCGGTGAAAAATCGTACCTATATTTATTTGGTCTAACTTGCACTGGCTAAAACATGCACGACTAAACGCAGTCACTGTCTCTGTGGAGAATAAAATCCAGGTTACAAACAACATACATACAGTACAGAAATGAGACCGAGTAACAAGCAGTAATTCCCTAGTGGATTACCCAGTCAAAGCTTTCTCCCCAGAATAGTCCTGAAAAGCTTCACTTCTGAGAAAACCCTGAGCCCTTAGTCTCACCCAGCTTGGGACACTCGCGACCATGCTCACCACCACACGCAGCCGGTCTCGATCGCTCTTCTTCTGCGGAACTGTGACCCCTTCCTCCTTGGTACATCGATCTTGGTGGAGCAAGAGCGAGAGGGAGAGAGGGCTCTCTCTAGATACAAGCTGCAAGCTGCAAGCTCCAAGCTTCACTCCAAGCTCCAAGCTAAAAATAAAGTGGAAAAGCCCTGTCTTTATGGGAGTCTTGCTACCCCTATCTTTCCCGCCAATCTTTAAAATCCCTTTGCTTCTAAGCATGGATACTTAGTTAGTGATGGGCCATCCAACCCATGTGTATTGGGCTGATGGCCCTTAATCTGGACATCTCTTTGTGTTGGGAAAAACCTGGCTCCTCTTTGGCTGGCCAGGCTAGTGGGTTCATTGTTCTGCTTTTCCTTCTGAGATGGAGGTGAGAAGTGCTTTTGCATATTAGAGTGGCTTTGTCAATGACCCCCTTCCTGGCCGACAGCTCTTTTGTCAATGGATGACTGACAGTACTTTTGTCACAGGTAACTGCCATGCGGTCTCTGGAGTTTTAACAAAACCAGCTTTTTCACATATCTGTGCAGGGTGACCCCATAATATCCACAAAATATTCGACTGAGTCCATTCTTTAAACAGAAACTTTGTGATCTCTTCAGTCCCCCGTTTGATGCTTTTTCTTTCCATAAAGCATCACGCGACAGAGAGCAAAGACCAAAATCTCCCACAAGTGAAGCTGTTCCCCTGATTTTACATTTTAAAACCGAAGAACTGTACCCCTTACTGGGTGTCACAGTTCCCTTCTACAGAGTCAAGACATCAGTGAAAACGGCTTCTTAACACATGGTCGGGTTCCACTCCATGAAACGTTACAAAAACACCGTGCACATCGCACCGTACAACATTGACAGGTGATAACACATTACAAAATAACAACAGAGCACATCGCGCAATACAGAGTGTGAAACTCTAACCAGAATATACAATACACTTGCTTACAGAACTTTGCTACATTACAAGTTTTAGCAGGGAGAAACCATCATCAACATAAATCAATTACACCTCTCCGGGTCGATCTAACACCTCTTGCCACTGCGCTCGGAGCATCTGGCTCCGTCGCCTGCAGCTGGTGTAAAACAAGTAGCATACAAGCAACAATTGTATGATAACGAATGCATGGGAACAGACGCAGATCCAGGAAGGAATCTCTACACTCAGACCGATGTCCCAACACGGTGGCGAGGCAATCCCCTTGATCTTCTCCCCAGTTCTACTGTCTTTTACTCTAAAGTGTAAAAATATTTCTGGGAGAACTTGACAGCCTTTATTAACTCAGTGAGGTGTTCCGGCAGAAAAGAGATCGAGTACCCGAAATGCTCCACATAGTCCTGGAGATGCGTGAAGGTGTTCACAGTGAGGTGAATGGTCGAAGATTCGAGGGTGGGAGTAATTCGCTCTTGTGTCACTTGAACCTCAGCATTGAGTTTAAACAAAAGCTGCTGTCACTCACCGGACACCACAGCTCCTGGCTGTACTGGTAGCGGAGCGCATTTGTGGTGACATAGTATGTCCCACTCCCTACGTATGCTACCTGTGGATGTACGTGATCTGGTGCCATCACTTCCATGGTGCAATTGATAGGTTCCGCGCCTGCAGAAGCAAACCCACATTCTGATCAGGAAAAGCAGTCAAGTGCTGGGGCACAGTATTATGTGTGCACCCTGGCTCTGGCATCCGGAGAGATCAGTTCCTTTCATAGCATGCTCCCACTTTATGACATACAGCGGGACCGCTTTAAAACCAATATGCATTCCTCTACGAATGACCCCGATATTCTCAACCCTGTATACTGGTACTGGCTGGGGTGACCCGCCCATTACCGGCATCCTAACTACAATTCCATCACTGTATGGTTGGACCGCCCGCAATCTACAGGGACAGGGTAGGCTTCAGAGGCTAAATGAAGCTTGCACGGGCTCAATGAATTGCTATACGGGTGCAGCGCGGCGAGATGCTTGTTGCTTATCCATGAAGGGACGTGACCTTGCCTCAGCTCCTCCAGTTGCTGTGGCCCTCGCCCAGTAACCATGCTCCATACAACACACACACCTCATTCTGTGCAGCCTGCTCCGAGGCGTTCCTGTCCTCCCCTATCAAATCATTAACAGTTTTAGTGTGCCTCTCCAGCTCCGCAATGACCTCTTTTAAATGAACGGTCATTGCCTGGTCCTCATGAAGCTCTGAACCCACCACTGTATTCTCTTCCCCTAAAATCTTACGCAATTGGTTCTTTAACCTAGTGATCTGCATCTGGAGTTGTACATCATCCATACTATTAACACCCCATTTCTGTGGCTACATCATTCCAGGTCCCTCTTCTCTGCCTTCCAGACCCTACACTATTCCCAACATTCAGATCATAAAGCTGTTCTTTATCTACATTTCCACAGTCCAGTTCATAAAATTCCTGAAACATCATTTTTAACAGAGCTTCATAAAACTTCTCCATCTTCTTTGGGCACCACTACAGGCAGGTGGACTTCAGTCAGGTTCAGGATCATGGATGCCATGGAGGAGTGCACGAAAAACCTGGCTCCTCTTTGGCTGGCCAGGCTAGTGGGTTCATTGTTCTGCTTTTCCTTCTGAGATGGAGGTGAGAAGTGCTTTTGCATATTAGAGTGTCTTTGTCAATGGCCCCCCTTCCTGGCCGACAGCTCTTTTGTCAATGGATGACTGACAGTACTTTTGTCACAGCTAACTGCCATGTGGTCTCTGGAGTTTTAACAAAACCAGCCTTTTCACATATCTGTGCAGGGTGACCCCATAAAATCCACAAAATGTTCTTGACTGAGTCCATTCTTCAAACAGAAACTTTGCGATCTCTTTAGTAACAGGAAACAGTCTACAACAACAACAAATTGTATTTATATAACACCTTTAATGTAATGTAACATCCCAAGGTGCCTCACAGGAGTATTATGCAATAAAAATTTGACACCGAGCTGCATAAGTAGCAATTAGCGCAGGTGGCCAAAAACTTGGTCAAAGAGTTATGATTTAAGGAGCGTCTTGAAGGAGGAAAGAGAGGTAGACAGGTGGAAAGGTGAGTTTCAGATCTTGGGGCCTAGGCAACAGAAGGCACAGCCACCAATGGTTGAGTGATTACAATCAGGGATGCTCAGGAGGGCAGAAATAGAGGAGCAGACATCTCGTGGGGCGGGGGTGTTGTGGGGCTGGAGGAGATTACAGATATAGGGAGGGGCGAAGTCATGGGAGGATTTGAAAATAAGGATGAGAATTTTGAAATCGAGGCATTGGTTAACTGGAAGCCAATGTAGGTCAGTGAGCACAGGGATGATGGGTTGATGGGTGAGCGGGACTTGGTGTGAGTTAGGACACGGGCAGCCGAGTTTTGGAGTTTAAATAGGGTAGAATGTAGGAGGCCAGCGTTGGAATAGTCAAGTCTAAAGGTAACAAAGGCATGAATGAGGGCTTCAGCAACAGATGAGCTGAGGCAAGGGTAGAGACGGGTGAGGTTATGGAGGTGGAAATAGGCGGTCTTTGTTATGCTGTGGATTTGTGGTCGATAGCTCATTTCAGGGTCAAATATGACACCAAGGTTGCGAACAGTCTGGTTCAGCCTCAGACAGATGTTGGGGAGAGGGATGGAGTCATTGTCTAGGGAATGTGGCGGGGACTGAAAACAATGGCTTCAGTCTTCCCAATATTCAATTGGAGAAAATTCCTGCTCATCCAGAATTGGATGTCGGACAAGCAGTCTGACAATTTAGAGACCGTGGAGGGGCCGAGAGAGGTGGTGGTGAGGTAGAGCTGGGTGTCATCAACATACATGTGGAAACTGATGCTGTGTTTGCAGATGATGTCGCCAAGGGGCAACAATAAGATGGGAAATAGGAGGGGGCCAAGGATAGATCCTCCGGGGACACCAGAGGTAACGATGCGGGGGCAGGAAGAGAAGCCGTTGCAGGTAATTCTCTGCCTACGATTAGATAAATAAGATTTTTAAGATAAGATAAGGGGGCCGAAATTGCCCAACGCCCAGTTTCGATATGATCTGGCCGCCACATGCACAATGAAATTCAGCACGTCGGGGATTTATTTTTGACTGGGGCGGAAGTGGCCTCTTCATGGGGGCAGAAGTGGGGACGGGCGGAGTGGCCATCAACAGCAGGGTGGAAGTGGGGCTGATGACGTCATTGCGCTGGCGCGTCACAACGTCTCTCCCCTTCAGTTAAAGGGGAGAGCCGCTGAGAGCTCTGCAGCCACTTTAGTGGCAAACACTGGGCCACAAGGGAGGGCTTCGGCCGGCCGTGTGACCTGGCACCCAAGAGGGAGTACCAGACTGCATGTTGCCGGCCGGGCTGAACCCCCGGCCATAATTGTCAGATCGACCTGGCAGTCGGCCGACAAAAACAATTAACATGGCGGCCGCGGCAGTGCACCCTCCCCTTTAAGGGCGGCTGGGCCACCATGCCACAGAGAGTATACCGACAACAAAAGCTCTCGGGGGCACCGGCGGTGGCGGGAAAGTGGCGGTTTCGCGAGAGGATCTCCGTCAGTCAGTACGGGGTCGGCGCGTGCACGCCGTGGCGAGAAAACGGGCAGAGCGGTCCCGGACACCGCTCCAAAACTGAGGATGGGCAATTTCCAAAATGACGGCCCCTCCGCCCCATGGCTGCTGCTTTCTGGTGGCCAGAGGCCTTATTGGAAGGGGCAATTTCAGCCCCAAGATATCTAGGACTTTTTTGAAAATACAACTTTCTACGACTGGAACATCACTTCCCTCCTGCATCCATGTTATATAGGAGCATAATACTGCTGGCACAAAGCAGATGAAATCTGTCATGCGACTAATTTGTATAAGAATCAAAGGTCAAATGAGGCTTTCCCAGACCAGCAGCGCAGTCTCCAAAAAACATGAACATTGTTTTGCTGCGATTTGAGGTGTGATGTAAAGTAGGCTTGCTGACTTCCACACTTGATTCTACAGCCAGCACTCCCACCAACAAAGCCTTGCACTTTGAGGCCAACGGAGAGATCAATTGAAGGTTTTGGCAGTGAACCAAGACACAAGCGGGCAATATTACTGAAATACAAAATTGCCAGACTGGATGTGGGGTAAGGAGGACAATCCACAGTTGAGCAGAATGTGGAGTTTGTACACTTCCTTGCTCAGCTTGAGCAGGCAGACGTGAAGTCATGTCTGGTACGTAACAGACCAGAAAGACTGGTGAGAAAATAGAGGCAAAGAAAAAATAGCAGCGGTAACTAAAGAAACAAATGTTATAGTTTTCTTGGGGTTTTGTACTTCTGCCCTATTTAGGTTTGTTTAGAAGCTTCACAGAACTGCAGAGTAAATTTCGCAAAGACAGGAAAACCACTGCTGGAAAACTGCAGCACAAGGCACCACGCTAATCCGTAAAACAGCAAGGACTTACTGTAGAGTCCTACATATCTAGTGTGTCCCATTTTATTGAGGCAAATCCAAAGTATTTGTTACACATTAATCTTTTTATTGTGGTCTGCTGGTGTTAAATTACTCCATGTGAACTCACCGGGCCCCAGTTGTACCACACCACATATCAAAATTCAGCCTTTTCTATGCCAGAAACCAAGCAAATAAACACTTTGCAGGAATCTGCATTTAATACACAGCCATGAATTAGCTGTGTAAGTTGCTCTTCAATGTCACAGCAGTCAGGGACTTCAGTTACGTGGATAGACTAGAGAAGCTGGAATTTGTTCTCCTTAGAGCAGAGACGGTTACGAGGAGATTTGATAGATGTGTTCAAAAGCATGAAGAGTAAATAAGGAGAACTATTTCCAGTGGCAGGAGAGTCGGTAACCAGAGGACACAGAATAGCAAAAGAGCCAGAGGCAACACAAGGAGAAATGATCTGGAATGCGCTTTCTGAAAGGGTGGTGGAAGCAGAGTTAATAATAACTTTCAAAAGAAAATTGGATAACTACTTGAAGGGAAAAATGTGCAGAGCTATGGGGGAAAGAGCAGGGGAGTGGGACTAATTGGATAGCTCTTTCAAACAGTTGGCACAGGCACAATGGAGTTGTGGTGAGGGGACGGGGACTTGGCCTGGAGCGTGATGCACGGAGCAGTCCTGTGCAATAAATTTCTGCGGTCTGGAAGAGTCCGTGTTCCATGTTTTTATTGAATGCATGAGGTTGCAGCCCCTGTTCCATTATGAGCAATTTAAATTGCTCCTCAATTTCTGGTTGCACTTCAATCCCACACTCCTCATCTTTGGGCACCCTGTGTGGAGGTGAGCGGGTAGGTCCGAGGGCCTCCTTGTAGGACTGCTCCTGGGCACGGCCAAGGGTGCCATCAGCTGGTCCAGGCAGCGGGCGGTCGAAGAGGTTGTTCAGCCCGACTGCCTGCCTCTCTTCCACGCCTACATCCGGGCCAGGGTGTCCTTAGAGATGGAGCACGCGGTATCCACCGGTACGCTCGCGGCCTTCCGCGAGAGGTGGGCGCCGGAGGAACTGGAGTGCATCGTTACCCCCGGCAACCAAATTTTAATTTGATTTTATATGTTTTAAAGTTTAATTTGCTTTAATTGCCGGATTTTTAGTGTCCCCCTCCCCTTTTATAGGGGGCACTTGTAAAATATATGGTTTTAATGCCCCCCAAAAAAAATCACAAAAAAACCCACAAAAAACCCCCCCAAAAAAACAAAAAAAAAACATTTATTAGAAAAAGGGGCAGTTAAGTGTCTGGAGTGTCCCCCAGATCGGGGGGCACTCGATCTAATGTTTATTTTGTTCCCCCCCAAAAGAGTTGTGGTGAGGGGACGGGGACTTGACCTGGAGGGTGGTGCACGGAGCAGTCCCGTGCAATAAATTTTTAAGCCAGTTCACGGGTTCCCAGGCCGCCTGCAATTTCTGCGGTCTGGAAGAGTCCGTGTTCCATGTTTTTATTGAACATGCGAGGTTGCAGCCCCTGTTCCATTATTTAAAATAGCTGCTCCTCAATTTCTGGTTGCACTTCAGTCCCACACTCCTGATTTTTGGGCACCCTGTGCGGAGGGGAGCGGGTGGTTCGAGGGCCTCCTCGTAGGACTGCTCCTGGGCACGGCCAAGGGGGCCATCAGCCGGTCCAGGCAGCGGGCGGTCGAGGGGGTCATTCAGCCCGACTGCCTGCCTCTCTTCTGCGCCTACATCCAAGCCAGGGTGTCCTTGGAGATGGAGCACGCGGTGTCCACCGGTACGCTCGCGGCCTTCCGCGAAAGGTGGGCACCGGAGGGACTGGAGTGCATCATCACGCCCGGCAACCAAATTTTAATTTGATTTTATATGCTTTAAAGTTTAATTTGTTTTAAATGCCGGGTTTTAGTGTCCCCCTCCCCTTTTATAGGGGGCACTTGTAAATTATGGTTTTAGAGCCTAAAAAAACCCACAAAAAAACCTACAAAAATACAAAAAAAAGAAAAGAAAAAAAAGGGCCTTGAGAAATGTTTGGAGTGTCCCCCAGATCGGGGAGCACTTGACCTAACTTTATTTTGTCTCCTTAAAAAGGGTTATGGTGAGGGGACGGAGTCTTGGCCTGGAGGGTGGTGCACGGAGCAGTCCCGTGCAATAAATTTTTAAGCAGGTTCACGGGCTCCCAGGCAGCCTGCAATTCCTGCGGTCTGGAAGAGTCTGTGTTCCATGTTTTTATTGAATGCAGAGGTTGCAGCCCCTGTTCCATTATTTAAAGGGGCTGCTCCTCAATTTCTGGCTGCACTACAGTCCTACACACCTGATCTTTGGGCACCCTGTGCGGAGGGGAGTGGGTAGGTCCGAGAGCCTCCTCGTAGGACTGCTCCTGGGCACGGCCAAGGGGGCCATCAGCCGGTCCAGGCAGCGGGCCGTCGAGGGGGTCGTTCAGTCTAACTGCCTGCCTCTCTTCCGCGCCTACATCCGGGCCACGGTGTCCCTAGAGATTGAACACGCGGTGTTCACCGGTACACTCACGGCCTTCCGCGAGAGGTGGGCGCCGGAGAGACTGCAGTGCATTATCATCCAAACAACCAAATTTTAATTTGATTTTATATGTTTTAAAGTCTAATTTGTTTTAATTGCCGGGTTTTTAGTGTCCCTCTCCCCTTTTATAGGGGGCACTTGTAAAAATCATGATTTTAGTGCCCCCCAAAAAAACTACCAAAAAATACAAAAAAAACCAACAAAAAAAACACAAAAAAAGGTCTGAAGAATGTTTGGAGTGTTCCCCCAGATCGGCAGGCACTTGATTTAATGTTTATGTTTGCCCCCTAAATAGTTGTGGTGAGGGGACGAGGACTTGGCCTGGAGGGTGGTGCACGGAGCAGTCCCGTGCAATAAATATTTAAGCAGGTTCACGGGCTCCCAGGCCGCTTGCAATTCCTGCGATCTGGAGGAGTCCGTGTTCCATGTTTTTATTGAATGCACGAGGTTGCAGCCCCTGTTCCAGTATTTAAAGGGGCTGCTCCTCAATTTCTGGTTGCACTTCAGTCCCACACTCCTGATCTTTGGGCACCCTGTGTGGAGGGGAGCGGGTAGGTTCGAGGGCCTCCTCGTAGGTCTGCTCCTGGGTACGGCCAAGGGTGCCATCTGCCGGTCTAGGCAGCGGGCGGTCGAGGGGGTCGTTCAGCCTGACTGCCTGCCTCTCTTCCGCGGTTACGTCCGGGCCAGGGTGTCCTTGGAGATGGAGCACGCGGTATCCACCGGTACGCTCGCGGCCTTCCGCGAGAGGTGAGCGGCGGAGGGACTGGAGTGTATCGTTACCCCCGGCAACCAAATTTTAATTTGATTTTATATGTTTTAAAGTTTAATTTGTTTCAATTGCCGGTTTTAGTGCCCCAGATCGGGGGGCACTTGATTTAATGTTTAATTTTGCTTCCCAAAAGAGTTGTGGTGAGGGGAGGGTGGAAAAGCAAGAGGTGCATGCAAGAAGCAGATTAATGTATGAGAACATAAGAAAATAAGAAATAGGAGCAGGAGTAGGCCATTTGGCCCCTCGAGCCTGCTCTGCCATTTAATAAGATCATGGCTGATCTGATCATGGACTCAGCTCCACTTCCCCGCCCGCTCCACAAACCCCTGCTCTCTTATCACTCAAAAATCTGTCCATCTCCGCCTTAAATATATTCAATGACCCAGCCACCATAGCTCTCTGGGACAGAGAATTCCATAGATTTACAACCCACTGAGAGAAGAAATTCCTCCTTATCTCAGTTTTAAATGGGCAGCCCCTTATTCTATGTCCCCTAGTTTTAGTTTCCCCTATGTGGGAATATCCTCTCTGCATCCACCTTGTCGAGCCCCCTCATTATCATATAAGTTTCAATAAGATCATCTCTCATTTTTCTGAACTCCAATGTGTATAGGCCCAACCTACTCAACTTATCTTCATAATTTAACCCCCTCATCTCCGGAATCAACCTAGTGAACCTTCTCTGAACAGCCTCCAACGTAACTATATCCTTCCTCAACTACGGAGACCAAAACTGTACGCAGTTCTCCAGGTGTGGCCTCACCAATACTCTGTACAGTTGCAGCAGAACTTCTCTGCTTATATACTCCATTCCCCTTGCAATAAAGGCCAACATTCCATTTGCCTTCCTGATTACTTGCTGTACCTACATACTAACTTTTTGTGTTTCATGCACAAGGAACCCCAGGTCTCTCTGTACTGCAGCACTTTGGAATTTTTCTCCATTTAAATTATAATTTGCTTTTCTATTATTTCTGCCAAAGTGGATAACCTCACATTTTCCCACTATACTCCATCTGCCAAATTTTTGCCTAATCAATTAGCCTGTCTGTATCCTTTTGCAGATTGTTTGTGTCCTCCTCACAATTTGCTTTCCCATCCATCTTTGTATCATCAGGAAACTTGGCTACATTACACTCAGTCCCTTCATCCAAGTCATTAATATAGATTGTAAATAGTTGAGGACCCAGCACCGATCCCTGCGGCACCCCACTAGTTGCTGTTTGCCAACCGGAAAATGACCCATTTATCCCGACTCTATGTTTTCTGTTAGTTAGCCAATCATCTATCCATGCTAATATATTACCCCCAACCCTGTGAGCTTTTATCTTGTGCAGTAACCTCTTATGTGACTCCTTGTTGAATGCCTTCTGGAAATCCAAATACACCATATTCACTGGTTCCCCCTTATCCACCCTGCTTGTTACATCCTCAAAGAACTCCAGCAAATTTGTTAAACATGATTTTCCTTTCAACCATGCTGACTCTGCTTGGTTGAATTATGCTTTTCCAAATGTCCCGCTACTGCTTCCTTAATAATGGACTCCAGTATTTTCACACGAGAGATGTTGGGCTAACTGGTCTATAGTTTCCTGCTTTTTGTCTGCCTCCTTTTTTAAATAGGGACATTACATTTGCGGTTTTCCAATCCGCTAGGACTGCCCTACAATCCAGGGAATTTTGGAAGATTACAACCAAATCATCCACTATCTCTGCTGCCACTTCTCTTACGACCCTAGGATGTAAACCATCAGGTCCAGGGGACTTGTCCGCCTTTTGGCCTATTATTTTACCTAGTACTATTTCATTAGTGATAGCTTCATTAGTGAATGCTCCATCTCACTTTCAACAAGCTCCCCGCTGGAGTGGAACTAAGCTATAGAATCAATAAGAACCTGTTCAACCTTCGCTGCCTCCAATTTAGATCCACGGTCGTCCCATCCTCTGTCATCGAACTACAGTATGCGGACAACGTTTGCGTCTGCGCAGACTCAGATGCCAAACTCCAAGCCATCGTCAATACCTTCACCGAGATGTGCGAAAGCATAGGCCTTAAGCTAAACATCCGTAAGACAAAGGTCCTCCACCAACCTGACCCCGCCACACAGCACTGCTCCCCGTTCATCAAAATCCACTGTGTGGCCTTGGTCAACGTGGAACATTTTCCATACCTCAGCCTACTATCAGCAAGGGCAAACATCGAATACGAGGTGCAACACCACCTCCATCTTAGGCGATTCCTCGTATTGAGGATGACTTACTTCCAAAAAGGGATGAGTTCACAGATGTTTCCATGAAGGACCTAATATTCCAGGTCCTGAACTACATGTTGAAGGGTGGAAGATACCTCTGCGTGGATTTTTTAAAGTGTGGTGGCCATTGCACACCAGCCACCATACGGGCTTGACAGAGCTAGGTCTTGGTCCAGTGGCAAGGATTAACCAAGACAACTGGAGACCAGCTCTGCTGCACAGACCTAGTGCGTACACATATCACACTGTGGGCTGGCCCATGCTCCCCCAGGGCCTTTGCCTCTGCTGGGCTCTGAAGTCAAGCCTCCCCTGGGCCCCGATCACGTCACTCCACGATCACTCGCCACTCCTTCACCCTTTACCGCTCCTGCTCTAACTGCCCACGCTCCAATCACTGACCTGGACCTTGGTGACATCCAATCCAGTCGCACTCTTCACTGCCGTCACCCTCTTGAACTAGCTCGCACTGCTCCCTGAAGTGGTATGCTGCCATGGTGTCCAGAGGCCGCTCGCCTTTTATGGCCCCGACCTGCTATCCCTGGACAGCGTGGCAACCCCAACCTGCGTGAGAACATTTCTGTGGCACTCATTACTTTAAAAGTGAGTTCTCAGGTGACTGTACAGTCCAATGTAGGAATTACAGTCTCTGTCACAGATGGGGCATGCCCAACACAAGACTTCCTAAGCAAGTGCTCTACTTCGAATTCCTACATGGCAAGCAAGCCCCAGGTGGGCAGAGGAAATGTTTCAAGGACACCCTCAAAGCTTCCTTGATAAAGTGCAACATCCCCACCGGCATCTGGGAATCCCTGGCCCAAGACCACCCAAAATGGAGGAAGAGCATCCGGGAGGACGCTGAGCACCTCGTTGCCAAGAGCATACAGAAATTAAGCACAAACAGCAGAATGAGTGGCGGTAAACTAGGCTCCCACCCACCCTTTCCTTCAACCACTGTCTGCCCCATCTGTGACAGAGACTGTAATTCCTGCAATGAACTGTACAGCCACCTGAGAACTCACTTTTAGAGTGGAAGCAAGTCTTCCTCGATTCCGAGGGACTGCCTATGATGATTATGTTACCCCCAACCCCGTGAACTTTTATCTTGTGCAGTAACTTCTTATGTGACACCTTATTGAATGCTTTCTGGAAATCCAAATACACCACATCCACTGGTTCCCCCTTATCCACCCTGCTCGTTACATCCTCAAAGAACTCCAGTAAATTTGTCAAACACAATTTCTCTTTCATAAAACCATGCTGACTCTGCTTGATTGAATTATGCTTTTCCAAATGTCCTGCTACTGCTTCCTAAATAATAGACTCTCCTCCTTTTTTAAATCGAGGTGTTACATTTGCGGTTTTCCAATCCGATGGGACCTCCCCAGAACCCAGAATGAGGATACCAGTTTCTTGTCTCCTTTCAGCCCCACCATTGGCCGACAACTCGGACATGCCCCCCCCCAAGAATGGCCAGCACCGTCTCCTCCTAGGGGGCGAGGTGAAGCTAGAAATGGGAGGTGTGCCTCGTGTTTGGTGCAGATCGTTAGTAGGTGAGTAATTGGGGTGGGGGGATATCATGCAGTGAGAAGTGTGTGAGGCTAGTGGTGCAGTTGGTAGGAGATAGCTTTTGAAGATGCATTCACTGTCCTTGACTACTGGTCTGCGTTCATGAAGCTTTTTCGGGAACTGGAGCCAGGTCATGGGGGTAACACTGCTAGCAGTGATGGTCTCAGTGATCTGGTCCAACGTTGATATTTTGGAGGGTCTCCTGGCCTCTGTGGGTAGTGGGCCTCTCTTGCAGTGCTGATTCCCTGCATAAAGTTGGAGTGCTGTGTGCGACACCCTGGGTGCTTGTTGCCTGGCTTGTTGCCTGGCTGAGCCATTTCTGTTAGTGTTGAAGCACCTTTCCCATTTTTTAGGTGCAGATGGCAATTCTGCTTTTAGAGCTTAAGATCTTCATTTGGGATACTTTTTAATGTTATTTTTTTCTTTCAGAAGGCAGTTGAGCTGTAAGGGCTAAAAGCTTCCTTATTTTTTAATTGATTTTAATTTTCATTTCAGAAGGCAGTTCCCCTTTAAGAGTCTAATCTGCTTTCTGATATAACAAAACAAAAGCAAAATACTGCGGATGCTGGAATCTGAAATAAAAGCAAAAAATGATGGGCACCTCAGCGGGTCAGACAGCATCTGTGGCGAGAGAAACAGAGTTAACGTTTCAGGTCGATGACCCTTCATCAGAACTCCTTTTAACCACACTACATTGCAGCCTCCTGCCAGGACGAATGCCACCAGAATTTCTAGGCCTAAATTCCTAAGTTTATCATGGGAAAAGTATCAAAGGCGGGTAAATTTATTTGAGGTAAATATCAACCATCATCTAATTAAATGGTGGAACAGGCTCGAGTGACTGAATAGCCTACTCCTGTTGCTGTAAATGTATACAATTATTTAACTTTGTTCATAGAATCATAGTAAAATTACAACACAGTAGGAGGCCATTTGGTCCATTGTGTCCATGAAGGTAGAAGGCAAACAATCATTGGTAGAAGGCAAACAATCATTAGTAGAAGACAAACAATCCCATCACTGCCCACTGCCCATGTGCCCTGTTCTCTGGTTCATAACCACGTGGAAACTTTTACTGCATTCCAGTGCATAATGTCACTTTAATCTAAATGAAGCCCAAGGGTTTGCCAAACATTGTTTCATCAAGGGGAGGCTGTTTTCACTGGATGGGTCAAACCATGGCATCACAGAGCAAGCCTCACCCTCACACTGCACATCACAGTGAGATCGGACATCACAATAGGTTAGTAAAGTGGGTACATTTGAAGCAGAAGCCACACAAGTTTAAGTGATGGAAATGGAGCTGCACCAACTGATCTATCTAGCAGTGAATGTAATTAGTCAGAAGATTACATTAGACAAATTAGACAGAAGGTTGTGGACATTGAAAGATTTATTTTGTATCATTATTTATGAAAACGAGCAACATGAACAGTGTTTGAGGAGATCACTAGCATGGTGGCCAGGGAGCGGCTATTGCTGTTGTCTCTCTGGATGTCCAGGAGGCATTTGATGAGGTTCTCCACACAGGAGAGTATAAATAAAAATGAGGGCATGGAATTTGAGGTCACATTGTGACATGGGTTGGTGGTAATTGGTTGGGAGATAGTAGATTACTTTGGAAAAGGCACGAAAGCTGGCATGAGGATTGCGATGTGCGATCTGCCCGTGCCCTTTGAAAGTAATGCAGGCAGCACGCCTACTCATTAACATGAATGCAGCGCTGAGGTCCACGCTAAACACACTGCTGTTTGGCTCAGTGTTCAGCAGCCCCTGCTGGGATGACTGCTCTCTATTTAAAGGTTGCCTGCAGGGTGAAAGGCTGTCTTCATTTCTTAACGACTTTGGGCTAGAAATTCGGTGGGATACCACCCCTCGCGAGGGTCAGAACAAGGGCCCTAAAGGATTTGTAGCAGCGAGCGCCGGCATTTGTGCCGCTCATCAATTTCAGTGTGCTGGTACTGGCGGTGCAGAGGAGTATTGCCCGGGAGTGTCGCCCCCGGTAACAACATCCATTTGAAATTTGTTTTGTGCTGCACCCGTAGCACACCGTAGTGATACCGCCAGAGAAATCTGACGTGCAGAGCTGTCCCGGTGGGGCAAAGGGAAGGAACGACTGCTTGAGGTAAGTGTGATTGATTTTATTTTTCATTTTTTTGTGATTGACCTTTATTTGTGGTGAGCAATCTATAGGGAATGTTTTTTTGTGTTTTTCGTTCCGATTTTTTTTTTCTGCAGGAAGGCCTCTCTTAGGGCGCTACGAAGCTGGCTCTTTGGCAACAGATATTCAGTTGCCCACCCGGCATAGCACCCTAAGATAAGTGTGGAACACTTGCCTTGGCGCTCCATTCCACTGTCAGGGCGCAACCACTGAATTTGTTGGCTGCCGACGCAAACCATTTCCTGTCGCTAAATTTATCCACCACCCGACATTACCGCCTTGAAAAATCTTCATCCAAATTTCCAGCCTAAGGTGTTTTCTGAGAGAAGTACCTTATTCTGACTGGAGTTGGAAGTTAAGAATGTCTCAACAGCAGAAAAAGGGTACCTTGGTTCTCCGATGTTTCCCTTTGATAGTTCTACTGGGAGTCCATCAGTATATTCAGCTGTGTGTGTTTAGGAGAGGATATTGTTTGGAATGGGGGCAGGTTATGTATCAAACCAATGTTACACGCTGACTGACATCATTATCTGCTGACTCTGCATCCTTCCGGTGCATGCACGTCCCGCCCCCGTTATCACCCTCACCAAGATGGCGACCAGCGTGGGCCATGCTGGAAGTGGGCAGAAGTGAGGCAGCCGCCATTTCTTCGCAAAACTGGCCTTAACTGTCAGCACAAAGCTACCAAATTTTGAGCCATGGTGTCGTGATAAAGAGAATGTTCTCTGATTGGCGGGATGTGATGAGTGCTGTTCATGTTATGATTCTGTGTGGTGATAATTTATGGGTGGAAGGAGAACAGGCGGAAGCTGTGATCCATGTTGGAACTAAGGGTTGGGGTCCTACAGACAGTTTCAGGAGCTAGGGAGGAAGTAAACGATCAGGACCTCAAAGCTAGCAATCTCTGGATTATTTCCAGTGCCAAGTACTAGTGAGTGTAGGTGCAGTAAGATAAGGCAGGTTAATGCGTGGCTGGAGAACTGGTGCAGGAAGGAGGGCTTCAGATTCCTGGGGCATTGGGACAAGTTCTGGGTAAGGAAGGACCTGTGCAAGATGGCCAGGTTACCTTTACCTCAATAGGGCTGGGACCCAAGTCCTCGCAGGAAGTTAATTATGTGCTGGGGGAAGGGTTTAAACTAATTTGGAAAGGGAGGCGGAAGGGGAAGGGCACCAAAATGAAGCATTGAGGGACAAAATTAGTGTGAAGAGTATAGAGGTGCGGAATTCTTAAAATGCATTCAAGAGAACTTTTTTAGTCAGTATGTAGCAAGCCCAACATGGGAGGGTCAGTTTTGGATTTAGTTTCAGAGAATGAAGGTGAGCAGGTGGAAGGGGTATCAATGGGAAAGCAGTTAAGTGCTAGTGACCATAATTCAGTTATATTTAAGGTAATTATGGAAAAGGATGAGGATAGACCAGGAATAAAAGTTCTAAATTGGGGAAAAGCCAACTTTGCTAAGCTGAGAAGTGATTTGACCATAGTGGACTGGAAACAGCTATTTGAAGGTAAATCAGTGTCAGAGCAGTGGGAGACATTCAAGAAGGCGATCCGTTGGGTTCAGGCCAAATATGTGCCCTTAAAGAAAAAAGGTGGGATTAACAAATTTAGAGCCCCCTGGATGTCGATGGACATATGGGATAGGATAAAGAAAAAAGGGAGGCTTATAACAGATACTGAGGGCTAAATACTGCAGACTCTCTAGAGGAGAAGAGAAAGTCCAGGGGTGAAATTTAAAAGGATATTAGGAAAGCAAAGAGAGAGCATGAAAAATTCTTGGCAAGTAAAATCAATAAAAACCCAAAGATGTTTTATAAATATATTAAGAGCAAGAGGATAACTAAAGAAAGGGCAGGGCCTATTAGAGACCATGAGGGTAATCTGTGTGTGGAGGTGAAAGTTGTGGGTATGGTTCTTAATGACTACTTTGCGTCTGTTTTCACAAACGAGAGGGTCGATGCAGACACCGGTATCAAGGAGGAGAAGTGTGAAATATTAGATGAAACAAACATAGTGAGAGAGGAGGTATTAATGGGTTTAGCAGCTTTGAAAGTGGATACGTCCCCAGGTCTAGATGAAATGTACCCCAGGCTGTTAAGCGAAGCAAAAGAGGAAATAGCAGAGGCTTTGACCATCATTTTCCAATCGTCTCTGGCTTTAGGTGTGGTGCAAGAGGACTGCTAATGTGGTACCTTTGTTTAAGAAGGGAGAAAGGGAATAGACCGAGTAATTACAGGCCAGTCACCCTAACCTCAGTGCTGGGAAAATTATTGGAAAATATCCTGAAGGAAAGGATAAATCTTCACTTAGAAAGACATGGATTAATCGAGGACAGTCAGCACGGATTTGTTAAGGGAAGGTCGTGTCTGACTAACTTGATTGAATTTTTTGAGGAGGTAACAGGAGGGTCGATGAATGCAAAGCGTATGATGTAGTCTATATGGATTTTAGCAAAGCTTTTTATAAGGTCCCACATGGCAGACTGGTCACAAAAGTAAAAGCCCATGGGATCCAGGGCAAAGTGGCAAGTTGGATCCAAAATTGGCTCAGAGGCAGGAAACAAATTGGAATGGTTGATGGGTGTTTTTGCGACTGGAAGGATGTTTCCAGTGGGGTTCTGCAGGGCTCAGTACTACGTCCCTTGCTTTTTGTGATATACACCAATGATCTAGACTTGAATATAGGGGGTATGATTAAGAAGTTTGTAGATGATACTAAAATCGGCTGTGTGGTTGATAATGAAGAAGAAAGCTGCGGACTGCAGGAAGATATCAATCAACTGGTCTGGTGGGCAGAATAGTGGCAAATGGAATTTAATCCAGAGAAGTGTGAGGTAATGCATTTGGGGAGGGCTAACAAGGCAAGGGAATACACATTAAATGGTAGGATACTGAGAAGTGTGGGGGAACAAAGGGACCTTGGAGTGCATGTCCACCGATCCCTGAAAGTAGCAGGCCAGGTAGATAAGATTGTTAAGAAGGCATACTGTAAGATTTATAAATCTCTGGCATTAAATTGACAGCGATACGATTCTTTTAAAATAATTCGGAACAGTTTATTAAACAAACACACTTTTATCAACAGTCGTCGTTACCCTACTGATCTTACTTAGTTACAACAGATACAATGTTACAATAATGATTTATAAAAAGGTACACGTCACTTTCCTCTGGCTGACTGGCTGAACACATGGCCTGCTGTTTCGGCTGATCTTTGAGCGCGCGTTTTGCCATGTGCCCAGGAGAGAAGGAGAGAGAGCAAACTGTGGCTTGAGTTTTTTTATATCCCTTAAGTTCATTGTTCCTCCGAAAGCCTCAGGATTGGATCTTAATTCCAGGGCAGTTCCTTATTGGCTCTCCTCACTCATGTGTCTGCTGGACTGGCCCAGCCATCCCTTGATTAGGTTTAATGGCTTTCCAATTAACACAATAAACAAACAGCATGCTGGAGGTCTGTGAGCTTCCATTTTGAATTTTTCAAAACTGTCTTTTCGCATAGTCTACACTTTTTAACATTTATACATACGCAGAGTCAATTTTATTACTGAACACTTTTATTCTTACAATATGGAATGCTTGCCTTTATTCATCATCATCATAGGCAGTCCCTCGGAATTGAGGAAGACTTACTTCCACCCTAAAAATGAGTTCTTAGGTGGCTGAACAATCTAATATGAGAACCACAGTCCCTGTCACAGATGGGACAGATAGTCATTGAGGGAAAGGGTGGGTGGGACAGATTTGCCGCACGCTCTTTCCGCTGCCTGCGCTTGATTTCTGCATATTCTCGGCAATGAGACTCGAGGTGCTCGGCGCCTTCCCGGATACACTTTCCCCACCTAGGGCGGTCCTTGGCCAGGGACTCCCAGATGTTAGTGGGGATGTTGCACTTTATCAGGGAGGCGTTGAGGGTGTAAAGTTTCCTCTGCCCACCTTTGGCTCGCTTGCCGTGAAGGAGTTCCAAGTAGAGCGCTTGCTTTGCGAGCCTTGTGTCTGGTATGCGAACAATGTGGCCTGCCCAGCGGAACTGATCAAGTGTGGTCAGTGCTTCAATGCTGGGGATGTTGGTCTGGTCAAGGACGCTGATGTTGGTTTGTAGGAGGCATAGAATACAAGAGCAGAGGGGTTATGCTTGAACTGTCTAAAACACTGGTTAGGCCACAGC
Source organism: Pristiophorus japonicus (assembly GCF_044704955.1). NCBI lineage: Eukaryota > Metazoa > Chordata > Chondrichthyes > Pristiophoridae > Pristiophorus > Pristiophorus japonicus. The sequence continues at coordinate 139,563,501 of NC_091981.1, forward strand.
TGGAGTACTGTGTGCAGTTCTGGTCACTGCATTACAGGAAGCACTGGAAAGGGTACAGAGGAGATTTACGAGGATGTTGCCGGGAGTGTAGAATCTAAGCTAGGACAGATTAGATTGGCTGGATTTGTTTTCATTGGAACAGAGGAGGTTGAGGGGAGACCTCATTGAGGTTTATAAAATTATGAGGGCCAGAGAGATAGTGGATAGAAAGGGTTTTTTCTCTTAGCACAGGGGTCAACAACCAGGGGGCATAAATTTAAAGTAATTGGTAGAAGGTTTAAAGGGGATTTGAGGGGAAATTTCTTCACGCTGAGGGTTGTGGAGGTCTGGAACTCACTGCCTAAAAGGGTGTAGAGGCAGTGAGTACTTTAAAAAGTACTTGGATGTGCACCTGCTGTGCCGTAACCTGCAGGGTTACGGACCTAGAGCTGGAAAGTGGGATTAGGCTGGATAGCCTCTTGTTGGCCGGCATGGACACGATGGGCCGAAATGGCCTCCTTCTGTGCTGTAAACTTCTATGATTCTATGATCGAGAGGGGATGCACGGTGCAGAGAGGCCTGGGAGAGACAAACCACATTAGAATAAAAGAGTAGTTCAGAAATAAGAGGGACTAGACAGAGGGGAAATGCGAGGCAGATTAAGAAAGGTTTAGATAGAGTACATGTGCATAATGTGAGGAACGTGTTAAATAAGGTCGGTGAGCTGCAGGCACAAGTAGTGACATAGCATTATGATATAGTGTCAATAATGGAAACCTGGCTCAATCAAACGGAAGATTGGGCACTTAATATCTTGGTTACATTGTATTCAGGAAAGATAGGGAAGGCAAAAACGGAAGGGATATGGCAGTATTGATCAAAGATACTGTTACAGCAGTGTAAAGGAATGATGTATTTGAGGGTCCAAAGACAGAATCTATTTGATTAGAATTAAGGAACAATAGAGGAGTGATTGCAATGCTGGGTGTATACTATAGGCCAACAAATAATTGAAGGAGATAAAGGAGCAGATTTGCAGGAAAATTGCCGAAAGATGGAAGAACTTTGGAATAGTAATGATGGGGGACTTCAATTATCCTCACATAGGGCTCAATTTTCCCCAAGCCCGTTTTCTGGCATATTGCCAGAGTTACACCTGTTTTTCTAGGCCAGAAATGCGGCAGAAATAATTTGCCAAAATTTCCCCGATCTATAATTCGAATTTTGCGCCACGCAGTGTGTCCAGTCGCCTCGGGGGGTGGAGCCTGCTGTCTGCGGCAAAAACCGAAGCCGCACTTTCTGCGCATGTGCGGGAAAAAAAAGTAACGTTTTTGACGTCGTTCCAATGGACGCGCATGCTCAGTACAGCTCTGATTTGGCAATCGGACATTTTTAAAGAGTCAGTTGTGTGTGTGAGAACGAGTGCTGTGTGAGAGCATTGGGAAAATCACAGCTGCAACAATACAAGATGCAATGCGGTGCAAGGACCAAGAATTTCTTCCATGAAGAAGTGGGGGCACTAGTTACTGTGATTGAGAACAGATAGCAGGAGTTGGACATCAGCAGAGGTCACATTAAAGTTCCACCCAAATAAATGAAGAAATGCTGGAACCAAGTTGCAGAAGATTACTGCGCAGTGATGACCACCACGAGATCTGGAGGCCAGTGTAAAAAGAAATGGCAGGACCTTGGTCAAGTAGTTAGTGTAAGTAATATTTTCATTTATTCAATGGAATTGCAATTGTAAATATGATCAGCTGTATACGTCCCACCCAACAGAAAGACGCCCTCTTTAAAAAGTTGCATTTTCATCTTTGCAGAGGAAAGTGGCACATAATAAAAGGGAAAGAACTCAAACAGGAGGAGGCCTGGAAAATCTGCATCCACTGACTCCCTTGGAAGAGAGGGTCGCTGCTTTGATGGATCCTGCCTGGAAAAAAGCAATCAGTACTGCACAAGCTGGGCCCACACTCGAGGAAGAGGATAAGTCCTGCAAATTCATCATGGTCCTTCAAATCAGCCTGCTGCCTGGCCTGCGATGTGTGAGCCTACTCATGCCACCCACCCTGCACCCTCCTCTGCTGCTAACCATTTGACTGTTCTGTTATATTTTTCAGATCTTGAGGCCAACCTTGACGATGCAGAAGAAGATTCAGACACAGACGAGCCTGGAGAGGAGAACATCTTCCAATCCATCCATGGGGATGGGGGTGAGGGAGAGGGGGAGGGGATGGAGCTGGATGAAGCTCCCACTGTTGTACTGACTTTGGAGGAGGTGCCGCTCAGAGGTGACAGCCCCTTTCGTGACTAGTGGTTTGAGTGTTGGTGGGACATTCCATTGTTTCACACCTTCCCAGGTTGTGGGTCCCAGTGGTGTGGTGCAGCGAGGCACACCCAGGGCTCCACTGTCCCAGGCTGCTGGTCCCAGTGTTGGGGTGCGAGCCATACCTATGGGGAGGAGGGGAAGGAGAGCTTGACCCTGCTCTCCTGAGGTGAGGATCCAACAGATGTGGTTTAGATGATGTCATTGAGTGCGGAGAGCATTGACCTTACCCGATCACTCCTGGACGCCATCAGTAGGGTGAGTAATGAGGTAGCGGGACTGTCGGGAGAAGTAACAGCAATGATACGAGAAATGGGAACGATATCCGGGACCATCAGTGAGGGAATAGTGGCCATGGGGGAGGGTAGGTCAGAGGTGGTGCAAACCACGTCACTGACCATGAGGGAGGGAATGTTGCAGGTAGTTCAGACAGTTTTGTTCAACATGAGGGAGGGAATGTTGCCGGTCATTGAGACACTGTCAGGATGCATGAAGGACATCATGTTGGTTAGCTGCTGCAATAAGGGAACACGCCCAGACCCCCGCGCCCACTGACAGAATCAACTGTCACTCCCACTGCAATCCTCACACCAGTCTCTGAAAAGCTCAAAGGCTGGGCACTCCAACTTGCCACCTGATGCCCCCCGTGCCACCCTCAAGAAGTACGCAGAACCCTAGATGTTAGAAAGAATAAGCTTGGTATCAAGCCCAGAAACACTGCGCCACCGCCTGCGAGCAGCGGTTGTGGAGTGTCCAAGGCCAAGCGCAGTGGGTGGTCTTAGAATAAGGGGGAGGAGAGATGGGTGCAGCCTTTCTTTGCTGCTGCTGTTGTTATTATTATTGTTACTGTTGTAACTGTTCTGAAATTAAAAGTTTTTTGTAAGTTATGTAAATTTACAAGTTTATAAGCGATCTTAAAGTTTTTACGTGATCTTAAAGAGTGATATTAAAGTAAAGTTTGATACAAGAATAATTTTATTAAAGTTAAGTTAAGTACATAGAAACATAGAAAATAGGTGCAGGAGTAGGCCATTCGGCCCTTCGAGCCTGCACCACCAACTGATCATTCCCTCAGTACCCCTTTCCTGCTTTCTCTCCATACCCCTTGAAGCCCTTAGCCGTAAGGGCCATATCTAACTCCCTCTTGAATATATCCAATGAACTGGCATCAACAACTCTCTGAGGCAGCGAATTCTTCAGGTTAACAACTCTCTGAGTGAAGAAGTTTCTCCTCATCTCAGTCCTAAATGGCCTACCCCTTATCCTAAGACTGTGTCCCCTGGTTCTGGACTTCCCCAACATCGGGGACATTCTACCCGCATCTAACCTGTCCCGTCCCGCCAGAATGTTATAAGTTTCTATGAGATCCCCTCTCATCCTTCTAAACTCCAAAGTATAAAGGCCCAGTTGATCCAGTCTCTCCTCATGTGTCAGTCCTGCCATCCCGGGAATCAGTCTGGTGAACCTTCGCTGCACTCCCTCAATAGCAAGAATGTCCTTCCTCAGATTAGGAGACCAAAACTGAACACAATATTCCAGGTGAGGCCTCACCAAGGCCCTGTAAAACTGCAGTAAGATCTCCCTGCTCCTATACTCAAATCCCCTAGCTATGAAGGCCAACATACCATTTGCCTTCTTCACCGCCTGTTGTACCTGTATACCAACGTTTAATGACTGATTAACCAAGGCACCCAGGTCTTGTTGCACCTCCCCTTTTCCTAATCTGCCACCATTCAGATAATATTCTGTCTTTGCGTTTTTGTTCCCAAAGTGGATAACCTCACATTTATCCACATTATACTGCATCTGCCATGCATTTGCCCACTCACCTAACCTGTCCAAATCACCCTGCAGCCTCCTAGCATCCCCCTCACAGCTCACACCGCCACCCAGTTTAGTGTCATCTGCAAACTTGGAGATATTACACTCAATTCCTTCATCCAAATCATTGATGTATATTGTAAAGAGCTGGGGTCCCTGAAAAGGGAGGGTGAACAGCCAGTTGTCGTGGTGCATATAGGTACCAACGATATAGGTAAAAAACGGGATGAGGTCCTACAAGACGAATTTAGGGAGCTAGGAGCTAAATTAAAAAGTAGGACCTCAAAAGTAGTAATCTCAGGATTGCTACCAGTGCCACATGCTAGTCAGAGTAGGAATCGCAGGATAACTCAGATGAATACATGGCTTGAGGAGTGGTGCAGAAGGGAGGGATTCAAATTCCTGGGGCATTGGAACAGTTTCTGGGGGAGGTGGGACCAGTATAAACTGGACGGTCTGCACCTGGACAGGACCGGAACCAATGTCCAAGGGGGAGTGTTTACTAGTGCTGTTGAGGAGGAGTTAAACTAATATGGCAGAGGGATGGGAACCTATGCAGGGAGGCAGAGGGAAATAAAAGGGAGGCAGAGGCAAAAGATAGAAAGGAGAAGAGTAAAAGTGGAGGGCAGAGAAACCCAAGGCAAAAATCAAAAAGGGCCACATTGCAGCAAAATTCTAAAGGGGAAAAGTATGTTAAAAAGACAAGCTTGAAGGATCTGTGCCTCAATGCGAGGAATATTCGGAATAAGGTGGATGAATTAACTGCGCAGATAACAGTTAACGGATATGATGTAATTGGCATCACAGAGACATGGCTCCAGGGTGACCAAGGCTGGGAACTCAACATCCAGGGGTATTCAACATTTAGGAAAGATAGACAGAAAGGAATAGGAGGCGGGGTGGCGTTGCTGGTTAAAGAGGAAATTAATGCAATAGTATGGAAGGACATTGGCTTGGATGATGTGGAATCGGTATGGGTGGAGCTGCGGAATACCAAAGGGCAGAAAACGCTGGTGGGAGTTGTGTACAGACCACCAAAGAGTAGTAGTGAGGTTGGGGACAGCAGCAAACAAGAAATAAGGGATGTGTGCAATAAAGGTACAGCAGTTATCATGGGCGACTTTAATTTACATATAGATTGGGCTAACCAAACTGGGAGCAATGTGGTGGAGGAGGATTTCCTAGATTGTATTAGGGATGGTTTTCTTGACCAATATGTCGAGGAACCAACCAGAGAGCTGGCCATCCTAGACTGGGTGATGTGTAATGAGAAGGGGCTAATTAGCAATCTTGTTGTGCGAGGCCCCTTGGGGAAGAGTAACCATAATATGGTAGAATTCTTTATTAAGATTGAGAGTGACACAGTTACTTCCGAAACTAGGGTCCTGAATGTAAGGAAAGGTAACTTTGATGGTATGAGACGTGAATTGGCTAGAATAGACTGCCAAATGATACTTAAAGAGTTGACAGTGGATAGGCAATGGCAAACATTTATAGATCACATGGATGAACTTCAACAAGTGTACATCCCTGTCTGGAGTAAAAACAAAACAGGGACGGTGGCTAACAAGGGAAACTAAGGATAGTGTTAGATCCAAGGAAGAGGCATATAAATTGGCCAGAAAAAGCAGCAAACCTGAGGACTGGGAGAAATTTAGAATTCAGCAGTGGAGGACAAAAGGGTTTAATTAGGAGGGGGGAAATAGAGTACGAGTGGAAGCTTGCCGGGAACATAAAAACCGACTGCAAAAGCTTCTATAGATATGTGAAGAGCAAAAGATTAGTGAAGACAAACGTAGGTCCCTTGCAGTCGGACTCAGGTGAAAATATAATGGGGAACAATGAAATGGCAGACCAATTGAACAAATACTTTGGTTCTGTCTTCATGAAGGAAGACACAAATAACCTTCCGGAGGTACTAGGGGACCAAGGGTCTGGTGAGAAGGAGGAACTGAAGTATATCCTTATTAGCGGGAATTTTTGTTGGGGAAATTGATGGGATTGAAGGCTGATAAATTCCCGGAGTCTGATTGTCTGCATCCCAGAGCACTTAGGGAAGTGGCCCTAGAAATAGTGGATGCATTGGTGATCATTTTCCAACAGTTTATCGACTCTGGAGCAGTTTCTATGGACTGGAGGGTAGCTAATGTAACACCACTTTTTAAAAAAGGAGAGAGAGAGAAAACAGGTAATTATAAATGGGTTAGCCTGACATCAGGAGTGGGGAAAATGTTGGAATCAATTATTAAGGATGAAATAGCAGCGCATTTGCAGAGCAGTGACAGGATTGGTCCAAGTCAGCATGGATTTGTGAAAGGGAAATCATGCTTGACAAATCTTCTGGAATTTTTTGAGGATGTAACTAGTAGAGTGGACAAGGGAGAGCCAGTGGATGTGGTGTATTTGGACTTTCAAAAGGCCTTTGACAAGGTCCCACATAAGAGAATGGTGTGCAAAATCAAAGTATTGGGGGTAATGTACTGGCGTGGATAAAGAATTGGTTGGCAGACAGGAAGCAGAGAGTCTGGATAAATGGGTCCTTTTTCAGAATGGGAGGCAGTGACTAGTGGAGTGCCGCAGGGATCAGTGCTGTGACCCCAGCTCTTTACAATATATATTAATGATTTGGATGACGGAATTGAGTGTAATATCTCCAAGTTTGCAGATGACACTAAACTGGGTGGCGGTGTGAGCTGCGAAGAGGATGCTAAGACGCTGCAGGGTGATTTGGACAGGTTAGGTGAGTGGGCAAATGCATGGCAGATGCAGTATAATGTGGATAAATGTGAGGTTATCCACTTTGGTGGCAAAAACACAAAGGCAGAATATTATCTGAATGGCGGCAGATTAGGAAAAGGGGAGGTGCAACGAGACCTGAGTGTCATGGTCCGTCATTCATTGAAAGTTGGCATGCAGGTGCAGCAGGCGGTGAAGAAGGCAAATGGCATGTTGGCCTTCACAGCTGGGGGATTTGAGTATAGGAGCAGGGAGGTCTTACTGCAATTGTACAGGGCCTTGGTGAGGCCTCACCTGGAATATTGTGTTCAGTTTTGGTCTCCTAATCTGTGGAAGGGCGTTTTTGCTATTGAGGGAGTCCAGCGAAGATTCACCAGACTGATTCCAGGGATGGCTGGACTGACATATGAGGAGAGACTGAATCAACTGGGCCTTTATACACTGGAGTTTAGAAGGATGAGAGGGGATCTCATAGAAACGTATAAGCTTCTGATGGGACGGGACAGGTTAGATGCCGGAAGAATGTTCCCGATGTTGGGGAAGTCCAGGACCAGGGGACATAATCTTAGGATAAGGGGTAGGCCATTTAGGACCGAGATGAGGAGAAACTTCTTCACGCAGAGAGTTGTTAACCTGTGGAATTCCCTGCCGCAGAGAGTTGTTGATGCCAGTTCATTGGATATATTCAAGAGGGAGTTAGATATGGCCCTTACGGCCAAATGGATCAAGGGTTCTGGAGAGAAAGCAGGAAACGGCTACTGAGGTGAATGATCAGCCATGATCTTATTGAATGGCGGTGCAGGTTCGATGTGCCGAATGGCCTACTCCGGCACCTATTTTCTATGTTTCTATGTTTCTATGAGCCCTGTGGCAGTCCACTAGTCACTGCCTGCCATCTGAAAAGGACCCATTTATCCCGACTCTCTGATTCCTGTCTGCCAACCAGTTCTCTATCCATGTCAGTATATTACCCCCAATACCATGTGCTTTGTATTTGCACACCAATCTCTTGTGTGGGATCTTGTCAAAAGCCTTTTGAATGTTCAAATACACCACATCCACTGGTTCTCCCTAATCCACTCTACTAGTTACATCCTCAAAAAATTCCAGAAGATTTTTCAATGATGATTTCCCCTTCATAAATGCAAGCTGACTTGGACTGATCCTATGACTGCTTTCCAAATGGGCTGCTATTTCATCTTTAATAATTGATTCCAACATTTTCCCCACTCCTGATGTCAGGCTAACCGGTCTATAATTACCCGCTTTCTCTCTCCCTCCCTTTTTAAAAAGTGGTGTTACATTAGCTACCCTCCAGTCCATAGGAACTGATCCAGAGTCGATAGACTGTTGGAAAATGATCACCAATGCATCCACTATTTCTAGGGCCACTTCCTTAAGTACTCTGGGATGCAGACAATCAGGCCCCGGGGATTTATCAGCCTTCAATCCCATCAATTTCCCTAACATAATTTCCCGCCTAATAAGGATATCCTTCAGTTCCTCGTTCTCATTAGACCCTCGGTCCCCCAGTACTTCTGGAAGGTTATTTGTGTCTTCCTTCATGAAGACAGAACCAAAGTATTTGTTCAATTGGTCTGCCATTTCTTTGTTCCCCATTATAAATTCACCTGCATATTGCAAACTTTTGAATAAAATATGTTTTACATTAAAACTGAATCATTTTCCATTAACACAACACAACATTACGGAACAGCTCCAAAAAATAAACATGTCCATGTGGAATAGTTGTCGCTGAACCCTCAGGCCTCAATAAATCATTCACAGATGAGCTGCTGGCGCAAGGCTCAAGCAATTGTTAAAGGAGCACGATGGCCCGTCCTCCTCCGCCATCGTGCTCCGGGCTCAGTATTTGCATGGCTTCCTCATCCTCATCGTCTTCCTCCTCCTCCTCCTCCTCATCACCTGCATCTTCCACATCATTATCATCAGCCACTCTCTCATGATGGCTAAGTTATGCAGGAAGCAGCACACAATAGTGAACTGACCGACAATCTCAGGGGAGTACAGCAAGTAGACTCCGGAATGGTTCAGGCATCAGAAACACTGTTTCAATATGCCACTGGTCCTCTCAATGATGCTGCGCTTCGCAATGTGCGACATGTTGTATTGGCGGTTAGTTTCCGTCTGGGTTACGTGTAGGTGCGTCATGAGCCAGGTGGCCCGAGGCTGTACCCTTTGTCTCCCAGTAGCCAGCTCTGCCCTTCTGGTTGCTGCTGAAACATGGCAGATATAACGCTGTCGCGTAGTATGAACACATCTGGGATGCTGCTAGAGTATCTTGCATCGACTGACATGATATGATGCATGACATCACACACGAACTGCACATTAATGGTGTGGATGCCTTTCCTATTTCTGTACATCTCGGAATCCTCCAAAGGTGCTCGCAAGGCGATGTGGGTACAATCAATGCAGCTTTGGGAAGCCAGCAATCCTGGAGAAGCCTACAGTTCTGTCATAGATTGCTTGGGCGGTCATGGGGATCTTCATGAAGTCATTCCTACATGCATACAGTGCCGCCGTGACCTGGCGAATGGAGACATGTGTTGCATGTTGAGAGATGGCACACATCCCCAGTTGTAGCTTGAAACGAGCTGGAGGTATAGAATGAAAGTGCAGCTGTAATCTTTATTGTGTTCCTAACACAGATGAGACTGCACACAGGGAGGTTAAAGGAATAGTGATCTCAGTCTTTATTAAGACACTCCAGAGTGAGGAACAGGCCTTAGGGGCCGGCTTATATGCAGTGCTCCCAAGGGATACTGGGATCCCTTGGGACTTTAGGGGATGCACTCCCTGGTGGCGGGGAGTGCATGCTTTACAGATACACAACAACCTTCACTTTAACTGACAAAGCAGTCCTCCTGATGCTTCTAGGTTGCAGGACTGCTTTGACAAACTCACAGATCTCACTTTCAACTTCTTTCTGACAGTCTGCATCACTCAGGTGGAGGTACGGAAGCCTGTCTTGATATACCCGAGGTGGGTAGGGCCTCCTACCCAGCATCCTACTGGGCAGGAGGCCATACCCACCTCGGGTATATCGAGACAGGTGCCACACCAAGAGTACAGTATATTAGCATTGATAGAGGATTGGCTAACTAACAGAAAACAGAGATTCGGGATGAATGGGTCATTTTCCAGTTGGCAAACAGTGACTAGTGGGGTGCCACAGGGATCGGTGCTGGGTCCTCAACTATTTACAATCTATATTAATGACTTGGATGAAGGAAGAGTGTAATGTAGCCAAGTTTGATGATGATACAAAGATAGGTGGGAAAGCAAATTGTGAGGAAGACCCAAAAAATCTGCAAAGGGATATAGACAGGCTAAGTGAGTGGGCAAAAATTTGCCAGATGGAGTATAATGTGGGAAAATACTAATAATAACAACTTTTATTTATATAGCGCCTTTAATGTAGTAAAACGTCCGAAAGTGCTTCACAACAATGTTACAGATAAATTTGACACCAAACCATTGAAGAAATTAAGGCTGATGATCAAAAGCTTGTCAGTGAGTTGCTGCATGACATTCTGGGGGGAGAGGGAAAACAGCTAGAGGTCGTGGTCCACATCGGTACCAATGAGATAGGTAGGAAGAGGGATGAGGTCCTGCAGGCAGAGTTTAGGAAGCGAGGAGAGAAATTAAAAAGCAAGACTTCAAAGGTGGTAATCTCTGGATTACTCCCAGTGCCATGAGCTAGTGAGTACAGAAATAGGAGGATAGAGCAGATGAATACGTGGCTGGAAAGATGGTGCAGGCGGGAGGGCTTTAGTTTCCTAAGACATTGTGACCGCTTTTGGGGGAGGTGGGGGCCTATACAAGCTGGACGGGTTGCACCTCAACAGAGCCAGGACCAATATCCTCGTGGGGGGCAGGGGGTTGCTGGTGCTGTTGGGGACGGTTTAAACTAGCTTGGCAGAGGGATAGGATCCTGAAAATAGATTCAGTAGGGAGGAGAGTAAAGCTGGAATTAGAAAGCAATAATTAAGAAAGTAAGTTTGAAGGAGAGAGGAAACAAGCAGGAAAAAAGGGTATAAAAACAAATTTAAAGGCACTTTGCCTAAATGCACGTAGCATTTGTAACAAAATAGATGAGTTGACGGCACAAATTGAGACAAATGGGTATGATCTGATAGCCATTACAGAGACGTGGTTGCAAGTGGACCAGGACTGGGAATTAAATATTCTGGGGTATTTGACAATCTGGAAGGACACACAGAAAGGAAAAGGAGGTGGGGTAGCTCTATTGATAAAGGATGGAATCACTGCAATAGTGAGAAATGATATTGGCTCAAGTGATCAGTATGTTGAAACAGTTTGGGTGGAGATAAGGAATAGTAAGGGTAAAAAGTCACTGGTGGGCGTAGTCTATAAGCCCCCTAACAGTAGCAATTCTGTTGATCGGAGCATAAATTAGGAAATAATGGGGGCTTGTAAAAAGGGAACAACAATAATCATGGGTGATTTTAACCTCCATATTGATTGGACAACTCAAATTGGTCATGGTAGCCTTGAGGAAGAGTTCATAAAGTGCATAAGGGACGGGTTCCTTGAGCAGTATGTAACGGAACCAACCAGGGGGAAGGCTATCTTAGATTTGGTCCTGTGTAAGGAGACAGGATTAATAAACAATCTCCTAGTAAAGAATCCCCTTGGAATGAGTGATCATAGCATGATTGAATTTCAAATTCTGATGGAGGGTGAGAAAGTTGGATCTCTAACCAGCGTACCAAGCTTAAATAAAGGAGACTATGAAGATATGAAGGCAGAGTGGCTAAAGTGGACTGGGAAAATAGATTAAAGTGTAGGACAATTGATGAACAATGGTGTTCATTTAAGGAGATATTTCACAACTCTCAAGAAAAATATATTCCAGTGAGGAAGAAAGAGTGTAAGAGAAAAGATAGCCATCCGTGGCTAACTAAAGAAATAAAGGACAGTATCCAATTCAAAACAAGGGCATACAATGTGGCCAAAGTTAGTGGGAGGACAGAAGATTGGAAAGCTTTTAACAGCCAGCAAAGGATGAGTAAAAAAATGATTAAGAAAGGGAAGATAGACTATGAAAGTAAACTCACATGAAATATAAAAACAGATAGCAAGAGTTTCGAAAGATATATAAAAAGGAAAAGAATGGCTAAAGTAAATGTTGGTCCCTTAGAAGACAAGACCGGGGAATTAGTAATGTGGAACATGGAGATGGCAGAAACTCTGAACAAATATTTTGTATCAGTCTTTATGGTATCCCAACAGTGGTTAGTCAAAGGGCTATAGGGAGGGAGGAACTTAACACAATCACAATCACGAAGGAGGTGCTACTCAGTAAGACAATGGGACTAAAGGCAGATAACTCCCCTGGACCTGAAGGCTTGCATCCGAGAATCTTAAGAAAAGAAGTGGCAGGGATTGTGGATGCATTGGTTGTAATTTACCAAAATTCCATGGATTCTGGGGAGGTCCCAGCAGATTGGAAAACTGCAAATGTAATGCCCCTATTTAAAAAAGGAGGCAGACAAAAAGCAGGAAACTATAGACCAGTTAGTCTAATATCTGTGGTTGGGAAAATGTTGGAGTCCATTATTAAAGAAGCAGTAGCAGGACATTTAGAAAAGCAAAATTCGGTCAGGCAGAGTTAGCATGGATTAATGAAGGGGAAGTCATGTTTGACAAATTTTCTGGAGTTCTTCGAAGATGTAACGAACAGGGTGGATAAAGGGGAACCAGTAGATGTGGTGTATTTGGACTTCCAGAAGGCATTTGACAAGGTGCCACATAAAAGGTGAGTGCATAAGATAAAAGCTCACGGGGTTGGGGGTAATATATTAGCATGGATAGAGGATTGGCTAACTAACAGAAAACACAGAGTCGGGATAAATGGTTCATCCTTGGGTTGGCAATCAGTAAGCAGTGGGGTGCCGCAGGGAACAGTGCTGGGACCCCAACTATTTACAATCTATATTAATGACTTGGAAGAAGGGACCGAATGTAATGTAGCCAAGTTTGTTGACGATACAAAGATGGGAGGAAAAGCAATGTGTGAGGAGGACACAAACAATCGGCACAAGGACATAGACAGGCTAAGTGAGTGGGCAAGAATTTGGCAGATGGAGTATAATGTTGGAAAGTGTGAGGTCATGCACTTTGGCAGAAAAAATCAAAGAGAAAGTTATTATTTAAATGGAGAAAAATTGCAAAGTGTTGCAGCACAGCGGGACCTGGGGGTACTTGTGCATGAAACACAAAAGGATAGCATGCAGGTACAGCAAGTGATTAGGAAGGCCAATGGAATCTTGGCCTTTATTGCAAAGAGGATGGAGTATAAAAGCAGGGAAGTCTTCTTGCTACAGTTATGCAGGGTATTGGTGAGACCACACCTGGAATACTGTGCGCAGTTTTGGTTTCCATATTTACGAAAGGATATACTTGCTTTGGAGGCAGTTCAGGGAAGGTTCACTAGGTTAATTCCCAGGATGAGGGGGTTACTTATGAGGAAAGGTTGAGTAGGTTGGGCCTCTTCTCATTGGAATTCAGAAGAATGAAAGGTGATCTTATCGAAATGTATAAGATTATGAGAGGGCTTGACAAGGTGGATGCAGAGAGGATGTTTCCACTGATAGGGGAGACTAGAACTAGAGGGCATAATCTTAGAATAAGGGGCCGCCCATTTAATACTGAGATGAGGAGAAATTTCTTCTCTCAGAGGGTTGTAAATCTGTGGAATTCGCTGCCTCGGAGAGCTGTGAAGGCTGGGACATTGAATAAATTTAAGACACAGGTAGCCTGTTTCTTAAATGATAAGGCCATAAGGGGTTATGGGGAACGGGCAGGGAAGGGGAATTGAGTCCATGATAGGATCTGCCACGATTGTATTAAATGGCGGAGCAGACTCGAGGTGCCGTATGGCCTACTCCTGCTTCTATTTCTTATGTTCTTATGCTCTTCAAGGGGTAGGTTTTAACAAGCATCTTAAAGGAGGAAAGAGAGGTAGAGAGGCATAGAGGTTTAGAGAGGGAGTTCCAGAGCTTCGGGCCCAGGCAGCTGAAGGCACATCCACCGAAGGTTGAGCAGTTATAATGAGGGATGTTCAAGAGGCCAGAATTTGAGGAGCGCAGATATCTTATGGGATTGTGAGGCTGAAAAAGATTACAAAGAAAGGGAGGGGCAAATCCATGGCGTGATTTGTAGACTAGGATGAGAATTTTGAAATCAAAGCGTTGTTTAACTGGGAGCCAATTTAGGTCAGAAAGCCCAGGGGTGATGGGTGATCTTGACTGAGTGCGGGTTAGTACATAGGCTGTTGAGTTTTGGATGGCTTCAAGTTTACGTAGTGTGGAATGTGGAAGGTCTGCCCAGAGTGAGTTGGAGTAGTCAAGTCTAGAGGTAACAAAGGCATGAATGAGGGTTTCAGCAGCAGAAGAGCTGAGAAAGGGGCGGAGGCAGGCAATGTTACGGAGGTGGAAAAAGGCGGTTTTAGTTATGCCGTAGCTATGTGGCTGGAATCTCATTTCAGGGTCAAATATGACACCTAGGTTGCGAATAGTCTTGTTCACCTTCAGATTGGTGCTAGGGAGAGGGATAGAGTCAGTGGTTAGGGAACGCAGTTTGTGGCGGAGACCAAAGGTAATGGCTTCGGTCTTCCCAATATTTAATTGGAGAAAATTTCTGCTCATCCAGTACTGGATGTCAGACAAGCAATCTGGCAATTTAGATACCAAGCAGGGGTCGACAGAAGTGGTGGAGAAGTAGAGCTGGGTGTCGTCTGCGTACATGTGGAAACTGACTCCGTGTTTTCGGATGATATTGTCAAGGGGCAGCCTATAGTTGAGAAATAAGAGGAGACCAAGCACAGATCCTTAGGGGACACCAGAGGTAACGATGCGGGAGTGGGAAGAGAATCTGGCTACGATTAGATAGATAAGAATGGAACCAGGGGAGTGCAGTCCCACCTAGCTGGACATTGGAGGAGAGGCGTTGAAAGAGGATTTCGTGGTCAACTGTGTCAAATGCTGCAGACAGGTCCAGAAGGATGAGGAAAGATAGTTTACCTTTGACACAGAGCACTTTCGGTACTGTGGCAGCGGCGAAAGCCAGATTGAAGGGATTCAAACATTGAATTCATGGAAAGATGATCATGATTTGGGAGGCAAAAACACGTTCAAGTACTTTGGACAGGAAAAGGAGGTTGGAGATGGGGCGATAGCTCGCAAGAAAATTGGGGTCAAGGTTTGTTTTTTTGAGGATAGGGGTGATGACAGCAGATTTGAAGGAGAGGGGAACAGTACCTGAGGACAATGAACCGTTAACAATGTTGGCTAACATGGGAGCCAGAAAAGGATGTTGGATGGTCAGCAGTTTAGTGGGAATAGGATCAAGAGAGCAGGAAGTGGGTCTAATGGATAAGATGAGTTTGGAGAGATTAAGTGGGGAGATCAAAGAGAAACTAGAAAAAGAAGAGCTTAAGGCTAGGGCAGGTGGGAGTGTCAGATGAAGTTTGGCCCTGTGGGCTAGGTGAAGGAAGGGAACTCACAGAGGCAGCTGATTGGATGGTCTCAATCTTTGATACAAAGAAGTCCATGAGATCCTCACACTTGTTGTTGGAGGTGAGTGTGGTGGAGACGGGGGAGAGGGTTTTAAGGAGCTGGTTAGCAGTAGAGAATACTAACCTGGGGTTATTTTTGCATTTCAGAATGATCCTGGAATAGTGAGCAGTTTTTGTAGACAAGAGTAAGAACCGATAGTGTTTTATATGTTCGAGCCAGATTTGGCGGTGAATGGCTAAGCCAGTTGTCCGCCAGATCCGTTCAAGTCTACGCCTTTTTGACTTGAGGGAGCAAAGATGAAGGCTGTACCAGGGGCAAGGTGAGAGTAAAATGTGAGGTTATCCACTTTGGCAGAAAAATTAGAAAAGCAAATTATCATTTAAATGGAGAAAAATTGCAAAGTACTGCCGTACAGAAGAACCTGGGGGTCCTTGTGTAACAAATCCTTTTCAGAATGGCAGGCAGTGACTAGTGGAGTGCCGCAGGGCTCAGTGCTGGGACCCCAGCTCTTTACAATATATATTAATGATTTAGATGATGGAATTGAGTGTAATATCTCCAAGTTTGCAGATGACACTAAACTGGGTGGCGGTGTGAGCTGTGAGGAGGACGCTAAGAGGCTGCAGGGTGATTTGGACAGGTTAGGCGAGTGGGCAAATGCATGGCAGATGCAATATAATGTGGATAAATGTGAGGTTATCCACTTTGGTGGCAAAAACACAAAGGCAGAATATTATCTGAATGGCAGCAGATTAGGAAAAGGGGAGGTGCAGCGAGACCTGGGTGTCATGGTTCATCAATCATTGAAGGTTGGCATGCAGGGTCAGCAGGTGGTGAAGGCAAATGGTATGTTGGCCTTCATAGCAAGGGGATTTGAGTATAGGAGCAGGAAAGTCTTACTGCAGTTGTACAGGGCCTTGGTGAGGCCCCACCTGGAATATTGTGTTCAGTTTTGGTCTCCTAATCTGAGGAAGGACATTCTTGCTATATTGAGGGAGTGCAGCCAAGGTTCACCAGATTGATTCCTGGGATGGCAGGACTGACATATGAGGAGAGACTGGATCGACTGGGCCTTTATTCACTGGAGTTTAGAAGGATGAGAAGGGATCTCATAGAAACATATAAAATTCTGACGGGACTGGACAGGTTAGATGCAGGAAGAATGTTCCCGATGTTGGGGAAGTCCAGAACCAGGGGACACAGTCTAAGGATAAGGGGTAAGCCATTTAGGACTGAGATGAGGAGGAACTTTTTCACTCAGAGTTGTTAACCTGTGGAATTCCCTACCGCAGAGTTGTTGATGCCAGTTCATTGGATATATTCAAGAGAGAGTTAGATATGGCCCTTGCGGCTAAAGGGATCAAGGGGTTTGGAGAGAAAGCAGGAACGGCGTACTGAAGGAATGATCAGCCATGATCTTATTGAATGGTGGTGCAGGCTCGAAGGGCTGGATGGCCTACTCCTGCACCTATTTGCTATGTTTCTATGAATCATAAAAAGTTAGTATGCAGGTACAGCAAGTAATCAGGAAGGCAAATGGAATGTTGGCCATTATTGCAAGTGAGATAGAATGTAAAAGCAGAGCAGTCCTGCTACAACTGTACAGGGTATTGTTGAGGCTGCACCTAGAATACTGTGTACAGTTTTGGTCTCCATATTAAAGGAATGATATACTTGCATTGGAGGCAGAGAAGTTTCACTAGGTTGATTCTGGAGATGAGGGGTTTGACTTATGAAGATAGATTGAGTAGGTTGGGGCTATACACATTTGTGTTCAGAAGAATGAGAGGTGATCTTATTGAGACATTTAAGATAATGAGGGGGCTCAACAAGGTAGATGCAGAGAGGATATTTCCACTCATAGGGGAAACTAAAACTAGCAGACATATTATGGGCTCAATTTTCCACATGGTTAATTTTTGACGCAGTTGAAGGGGTACGTCCGATTTTTTTTAGTAGCCCAAAGGCGCCCCCAATAAATCCAAGTTTCGCCGGAATTAACTTTGAATTTGGAGCAGTGCAGAGTGGCCTTAAGCTTTGTGGGTGGAGCTTAAGGCCTGTGCCAAAAACTGATGTTGCTAAGGTAACGAGGGACGTTCAGAAGGGCTGAGGCTGGGCTGGAAACTGAAGCCGCTGCCATCCTGGACCGAAAGCACCCCGCACCGTTCCCGGGCCGAAAGGACTCCACATGGGCCCGCCTGTGTATTATCTGACTTATCATGAGCAACCCACAGGATTTGTAACACCTAAACTTCTCTTTCTTTCCCCCCTCACCGCCCCTCTTTATTTTCTCTCCTCCTCTTCTGGAGGCTCTGGCTCACTTAGTATGAATGCATAGTCACTATCCATTCTCCAGTGCCTTGACCAGGTGAGATAGTTAATCTCAGCCAAAGAGGTAATGTGAGCCGGTGCGGGGTCCTTTCGGCCCAGGATAGGTGTGAGCCGGTGCGGGGTCCTTTCGGCCCAGGATAGGTGTGAGCCGGTGCGGGGTCCTTTCGGCCCAGGATAGGTGTGAGCCGGTGCGGGCTCCTTTCGGCCCAGGATGGCAGCGGGCCGGCCCACACCTACCCCGGGCTGAAAGGACCCCGCACTTGCCTGCTGCAATCCCGAGCCGAAATGACCCAACCCCCCCCACCTATCTGCCCTGTCTTCAGCTCCGCTGAACAATGGCGTCTTCTCTCCGCTGGTTTTCTCTTCTCTGCGCCGATTTCCTTGAGTGTAGGAAAGGTTTTTCACAAGGGTGCAGTGTGCCGTTTTAGAAAAAAATCGTACTTGGCCAAACTCGCTTAAATGGCCAGAAGTGGAGCACACGGCAGGTTCTGCTCCCAGTGACGTAAAAAAATTGGGAACTAAAAAAATAGGACGTACCTACTTTAGAATGGCGCAGAAATTTTGGCTAAACTTGCAGATTATTGTCTGCTCAAAAAAAAAAGCTGCATATGCCAAAAGAACAGCGCACAATGGTGGCCAAAATTCAGCACATAGTCTCAGTATAAGAGGTCGCCCATTTAAAACTGAGATGAGGAATTTCTTCTCTCAGAGGGTTGTAAATCTGTGGCATTCTCTGCCCCAGAGAGCTGTGGAGGCTGGGTCATTAAATATATTTAAGGCGGAGATAGATTTTTGAGCGATAAGGGAATAAAGGGTTATGGGGAGCGGGCAGGGAATTGGTTGGCAGACAGGAAGCAAAGAGTAGGAGTAAATGGGTATTTTTCAGAATGGCAGGCAGTGACTAGTGGGGTGCCGCAAGGTTCTATGTTGGGGCCCCAGCTGTTTACACTGTACATTAATGATTTAGACGAGGGGATTAAATGTAGTATCTCCAAATTTGCAGATGACACTAAATGGGTGGCAGTGTGAGCTGCGAGGAGGATGCTATGAGGCTGTAGAGTGACTTGGATAGGTTAGGTGAGTGGGCAAATGCATGGCAGATGACGTATAATGTGGATAAATGTGAGGTTATTCACTTTGGTGGTAAAAACAGAGAGACAGACTATTATCTGAATGGTGACAAATTAGGAAAAGGGAAGGTGCATCGAGACCTGGGTGTCATGGTTCATCAGTCATTGAAGGTTGGCATGCAGGTACAGCAGGCGGTTAAGAAAGCAAATGGCATGTTGGCCTTCATAGCGAGGGGATTTGAGTACAGGGGCAGGGAGGCGTTGCTACAGTTGTACAGGGCCTTGGTGAGGCCACACTTGGAGTATTGTGTACAGTTTTGGTCTCCTAACTTGAGGAAGGACATTCTTGCTATTGCGGGAGTGCAGCGAAGGTTCACCAGACTGATTCCCGGGATGGGACGGGACTGACCTATCAAGAAAGACTGGATCAACTGGGCTTGTATTCACTGGAGTTCAGAAGAATGAGAGGGGTCCTCATCGAAACGTTTAAAATTCTGATGGGTTGAGACAGATTAGATGCAGGAAGAATGTTCCCAATGTTGGGGAAGTCCAGAACCAGGGGTCACAGTCTCAGGATAAGGGGTAAGCCAATTAGGACCGAGATGAGGAGAAACTTCTTCACCGAGAGTGGTGAACCTGTGGAATTCTCTACCACAGAAAGTAGTTGAGGCCAATTCATTAAATATATTCAAAAAGGAGTTAGATGAGGTCCTTACTACTAGGGGGATCAAGGGGTATGGCGAGAAAGCAGGAATGGGGTACTGAAGTTACATGTTCAGCCATGAACTTGCAGGCTCGAAGGGCCGAATGGCCTACTACTGCACCCATTTTCTATGTTTCTAATGGGAACTTCTTAAGGTTGGGTTCCCATTATTATGATTGAGAAACAGTCCCCAAACACCCAAAAAACAAATTTAAAATAAAATAGAAAAAAGACATCACTTTTTTAAGATTAATTTAAATTAAAGTTATTTATGTCTTAAAAATATATTTTTTTTGTGGATTTTTTAAAGAAATTTTTTAAATTATGGTTTAAAATAAACTTACCATAGTGAGGAGGGTTTTTAACAATAAAATGTGCTTTTTAAATTTTATTTTACAATGTTTTTGATTATTTTAAAACTCTTACGCCTGTAAAAGTAGGCTATGCACCTGGTTTTATCAGGCGCAAGAGTTTTCAGGACATCCACTGGGCAAGATATGAGTAAATACTGCAATCTTGCCCATGCGAATGTCCTGGCTGCCGAGATGCGGAGGATCTGTCAAGCTGGAGCTTGACAGATCGGAAAAGTCGATTTTCAGCACATGCGCATTGTGTGCTGAAAACTGGCTTTTGCGTTGCCTTCCTGGGTCCGTACACACTCAGTACAGTCCCGGGAAGGTCGGGATTTACAGGCCAATAATTTGCTTTTTTATTTTTTCTGCCAAAGTGAATAACTGCACTCTTTTCCACATTATACTCCATCTGCCAATGTTTTGCCCACTCACTTAGTCTATTTATATCCCTTTGCAGATTTTTTGTGTCCTCTTCACAACTT